>NC_136531.1:1615766-2125766 GCF_910591455.1 Pholis gunnellus
AATAAAACCAATAAAACAAACAACTACAAAGTATTTCACACGTCAATGTAAACCTAACTGTAAAGCGCCTTTAATATCATAATCAACATGTCATGTGGTACGATCAATGTTGAATACAGAGACAAAAACTTTAGTTTATTTAGTTGTGTTGAGTTTAGAAGCACTTATATTTCCATAAACAACCGCGTCTCCTAAAGGTCACGTTTCCGTACAAAGGAACTGCGTTTTGAATGGTTTGAGAGAAACGTATTCTGTCATTTTAACTCTAACGAATAACTTTTGTAGCTTATTTTTGGCGACGGTGAAATCGCAGAATTCGAGGCTTCAAAACGACCGATGAGTGACGTCACGACGACTACGAGCACTTCTTACGTACAGTCTATGGCTCTAGCTTGGCAATTAATTGTAATTAATGACTTTGAAATGCACAGAGTAAACGCAGAGTAAACACAGAGTAAACACAGAGTAAACACAGAGTAAACACAGAGTAAACACAGAGTAAACACTGTTTCCACCTTTCTGTCATTAGTACTTTCCAGGATAATCAGATACTGAAGTTACAGTCTCTCCGTTCTCTTTGGGTCATTCCATTCAGCTGGTTTTGATTGTCGGGCCTTCGTTCACCACACAACCTGAGAAGATAACTGATGAGATGAGAAAAATCTAAATGTTTTGAATGCGTTTCTTTAGTTGTTTGTAGGGACAGCAGGGCTGCTTGAAACCAGGAATGCCTTCTGATGGCTCTCCTTGCCCGGTAACAGCAGAAGACAATAGTCAGCAGCTGTTGTTTGTACCCAAATATCTCTCTGATTAAGAGTACAGCTAATACCGCCGTGTGAAAACACAGCGCTCAGAGAATAACTCCGGCCCGCTGAGACCAGATCCGCGGCCAAGCGTGTGATGAGGCTCAGTCTGGCTGGACGGCGAGCCGGCGCCGCCGAGTCCAGAGAGAAGATAACGATCTGATGAGAGGCATAGGAACCAATTTAGAGATGAGACGGAGAGGGGATGTAATCATGGGATGTCCTGACCCACCTGGGTTCATTTCAGTAATGCCGTCCAACGTTGGTAAAACATGCGCACCATCTCGTTATGTATTTATGTTTTTAGCACAAAGCAAATGAGAGCGGCGAGAAAGCGTGAAACACAAACCTCCGGCTGCCGTCTTCACTGTCAGGAGTATGGAAGCCCATTCCCACCAGCAAAAAAAATAAAAAATCCACCCCAAAAAAAATACAAAAATTAAATATCCACCCAAAAAATAAATAATATATATATCCACCCAGAAGAAAAAAAAAGATTATGTTTTCTTTTTTTTTGTAGCCGGAAAAAGTAAAAAAAATAAAAAAAATAAAAAGATTATGATGTTTTATTATGAATTTCTTTTGCTAGCAAAAGAGATTAGAAGAGCGCATGCGCTTCAGTGACGTCTTTCCATGAAAACAACATGCAATTCTACAAATTAATACTTATAATGAAATATAACATCTAACATTTACAAAAGTCACCAGTAATAGCTACCTTGTGTAGAATTGCATGTCGTATTCTTTCCGGCAAAATAAAAAAAAAACATCATAATCTTTTTTTTTTTTTTTTCTGGAACAAATACGACATGCAAAAAAATATATATAATTTCTTTGGGGTGGATTTTATTTTATTTTATTTTTTTCGGGTGGATTTTTTATTTTATTTTGCTGGCCGGAATGGGCTTCCATACTGGAGTCCAAACGTCTCCTCAGGTGTGAAACGACGGCCGTCTGTTTGACGCCGTCCGCCCGGTGAACGTAACGAGCGCAGCGCAGAGGAAGCGTACGTCCGATCTGATCAAAGAGCCGGGGCTGCGATGTCGGCTCGCTCGTGTGCAGAGCTGGGTGATTATCGGACGGCAGGAAGAGGAGAACGAGCGGACGGACGCTTCACGTTTGTTGGACGTTCGCTTGCTGGCCTCCGGTTCGCCACGAGACAAAAACACCAGCGGTAAGAAGTCACAGAGGAAAAAGAAGGAAACATGTTTCACCGTAGTGGGAGTCAGGTCTGAACACTACATCACTGTTCCCACTAGCTGATGTTGGCACATTGGGGCCATTTTAGGTTAATAATAAAATAACTAATGATAATAATGATGAAGTTGGGTGAATGAGGGGAATTATTCCGAGAAAAACCTCAGAATTTACGAGAGGAAACAGTTACCGCTGATGTTATAAAATCACAACTTTATGAGAAAAAAAACATGAAAATGCAGTTTTTTTTCGAGGTTGGATCAAGCTCGTCTCACAACAAACGCCACCTTTAAACACTGGGGTAATGTGAGCCGCGGAGTGCAACATATATTAATTGTATTAGTATTTATTTATGTTCATAAAAGAACATGAAAGAAAACACACGTATGTATCTTTCAGGACCTTCATCCTGCTCAGAGGCAAAGGCGTCGTTAGGATTCATTGATAACCCAAAATCACATGTACTGCAAGTCAAACATGAGGATAAAGAACAAAGCATGCTGATGTCAGAATTATTCGTTAAAGAACATGAAAATAATACAGGATGTATCTTTTTTAAGACCTCAGAGGCCATCGACAGACAGCGGCTGACATTACGAAGGTTTTGCATGATTACTAATTTTGTTCTTGTAAATTTGTGAGTTTTGTTCTCGCAAATATACAACTTTGATCGGAATATTAACCTCCTCGCCCGTTTTTGTAATTTGTTATATTTATTTTTATACATTTTTTTGTTTTTAAATACAAAAACCCTTTCTAAAATGACTGGTTTGTACATTTTTATTTGCTCTTTATCCAGTGAAGAAGATTCATAAATGTTTCCAGAGATGAAGAGTCTGTTGATTGACATGAACCTTCGTTATTTATATAACTCAGTTATACAAACGGAACATCAGGCACTTGAGATCCACGCGACACAACAAGGAGTCTCAACAGAGCCAAGCAGGAGTCACATTCCAGTACATCACTGAAAACAGCAGCGCAATACTAATTTATACATGAAGCACGGCGCTGTTATCAAGGTTTTGAATGACGCTGGAAACGTTTTCTCTCTGACTGCTTCGGTGTGTTTAGCCAGCTTTGCTCTGCCAGGAAATAGACCGGCCCGAGTGCTTATCACCTCATTGCACCCTCGGGGAGAAAGAACTGGAAAACAAATGCAAAGTGATCGGACAGAAGACGGCCTCGTCCAACGAAGTGCACAATAAAAGAGACGAGAGAACCGGACTTCAGCGCTTTTCACAGATCGTGCACAACTAATGAGAAGACGTCATCACTTAGGAGACGACGGGAGAAGAGTGGATTGATTTCTCCTGAACTCCACCACGAGCTGACGAACACACACGAGCCTTTGAGAGTTTGTTCTAAGTTGTTGGGAGGTTTTCGCTAACATTTGTCCTTTCACACGTCCAGAGTTATGTTAACTTTCCTTTTGAATCATGTTTCTCGACCTCCTGAGCAACAACAGTCCATTATTTACTCTCCTTTTTATTTCTGGTTTAATCTTCAGCAGATTATGAGTAAAACAGAACTATTGAGCTGATCGATGATCGACCGTCTTCACCTGCTAATCGCTTTCCCCAAGTCCATTCATCTTCTGTCTCATTTTACTTTAACGCACAGTAGAAACTCTACTAAAGCTTAAAGGACTGACAAACTAAGATGGTATCAGAGACGACAGCCTACTGGTCTCAGGTCAGCGGGTTGATGATAAGCTGCTGTTCAGTGCAGCACGATGCAGAGAACGAGCTCCTAAAGGACACAAAGAGTGTGTCGTGCTCAGAGTAGTACTCACAACGCGGCTTCTTCTCAAATATCAGGTCAGATGTAATTGCTAACCGTCTGCTATTCATCTCGTATCTGTTTCTTCCATCTGCCCTTTAAATAGCCGCCCACTCTCAGGATTAAAGCGAGATCGCTGCTCTCGCTTACCTCCGACATCTTCAAGTTTAAAAATGAAACTCTGACTGGAACTCATTTAACAGAGCAGAGTCGTCTTCTGTGAGAGCTCTGACTGCAGAGAGATGATCAGACGCTCTGCGACGCTTCACCTGCTCCGTTAAAAGGTTCTTCAGAAGAACTACAGCCTGACAGCCAGCTGACACGCTGGTCTGCATGTATGTTCTGTGCTGATGTGAGAGAAGAACCACTTTCCTTTGATTGAACAGGTGATTTAATAATACAGGTGTGTTGCTTGGAAGACAACGCTTTGCTTTGCGCTGGTGTTTGACAGCCTGAATTTGTGATTCTGTTTGTGGAAGAAGAAAAAACAGGAAGCACATTAGATGCACGAGGCTGAGCAGCCAATCAGAGAGCTCGCTCTGACTGACAGCAACCAGTAAGAATACGGCCGATTATCAGCCCGGAGCGTCAGAGTTAACTTCGCCACCGTCTCCGGCGTCGCTTTCTTTCAATTTTACCGTCACAAACAGTCTCAGTTCTCAGATTCTCACAATTATTTGGCCCATTTCGTGGAATATTATGACTCGTTATAAATCTTTATTTTGGTGAACTTGCTTGAGTCTTCAGTGTGATGCTTTTTGTAATTGTTCGTTGACCTTCAGACGTTACTTTCTGGATGTGTTTTGTACCACGATGTCCGCGTTGTTTTTAAACGGAGGCGTTTGTGCGCTCACCACCTTCTCCCGTCACACCCCCAGCACCACGGGCATCAGCCTGCCTCGGCCCTACTACACGGCCGACGAGGACGACGAGCGGCCCTTCATCTGCTCGCTGCCGGTCGACAACGGCATCATGTCGTGCTCCGACGTCCCGGCCCGCCGCGAGGGAGGCCGGACGTGCTGCCTGGACAAAGACGACGCGCTGTACCGCCAGTCGCTGGGCCTGAGCGCCGAGCCGCTGGCCAACAACGGCAGCGTCAGCGCGGCGGGCCTCTGCGTCAACTGGAACCAGTACTACACCAGGTGTCACACCGGGCACGGCAACCCCCACAAAGGAGCCATCAACTTCGACAACATCGCCTACGCCTGGATCGTCATCTTCCAGGTGAGGGTTTGGGTAAACTCGGCACCGATCAGACATTGATTTGAGGTCAAAACCACCTTTTAGCTACTTTCAGTTCAACATAAATGTTTCCAATTCCTGGTGAAGAGTTAAACGTGAAGTTAAATATCACTTAAAAGTTATTTGTTATTTGTTTAATCCATACATGAACCTAACGATGCAGTAAACAGACAGCGTGTTCATATAACAGCCTCAGTTTTATTAGAATCAGGCGTTCTGTTCCCGTTGGTTCCTGTCTTTGGTGAACTATCAGGAGCCTTTTTGCATCGATCTTCTGGTCTTTCCCACCATTAATAAAATAAGTGCGTTCCCTAAATGACGAACTGTTCCTTTAACCCTGGAGCAGACTTCCTGTGGAGACCGTTGTTGACTCGCTGTGACCTTCTCCCCTGACTGCAGGTGATCACTCTGGAGGGCTGGGTGGAGATCATGTACTACGTGATGGACGCTCACTCCTTCTACAACTTCATCTACTTTATCCTGCTGATCATTGTGAGTCACACTCGTAGACACGCAGCACAGGAAGTGTGATCGGCGTCACGATGCTGTGAGGAAGATCAGTTCATCAGAACTCTTCAGTTCTGCCTACTATGTTTGTAGGTTTTTAGTTGAAGCTTCATTGAACATAGTGATGATAACGAGGTCTTCTAAAACATTTACACACAACAAAACTGCTTCGTCGATTACGTTTAGAGGGAAACATAGTTTCTCCAGATTAGGTTTGTTGATGAGTGAGTCAGACAAACAGGACGTTCACCAGGAAACCAGCGTTTGTGTCAACATGTTCATTCACGACTAACTTAAATACATAAAGATGTACTTAATTTAGACCGAACCGTGGAGTTTGACTAAACTTCAACACGTCATTTTGCTGCGTTAATAATGTATTTTAAACATTAACCACAAAGTTGGAGAACAAACGTTTCCCTCGAAACGTCGTTGATGCAGTTTAGTTGCATGGGAATGCTCACACACACACACACACACACACACACACACACACACACACACACACACACACACACACACACACACACACACACACACACACACACACACACACATACACATCCAGTGAAGCTCTAGCTTCTGCAGCAGCACACTTACATACTTTTAGACTTCCTGTTTTTGTTGCCAAGCTACAGATGACTGCAATGAAAAGCTGTTCATCCCCCTCTCTCTCTCAACTTCTCTCTCTCTCTCCCACCTGCATACCATGCACGCACACACACACACACACACACACACACACACACACACACACACACACACACACACACACACACACACACACACACACACACACACGGCTGTCAGTGTCATAGTTAAAGCTGAGCTGAATTCCCTGAAGAACCCCCCCCCCCCCTTTTGTTCTGATAAAACACTTTTTAATTCCAATCCGTTAGCTCCTGTGTGTGTGTGTGTGTGTGTGTGTGTGTGTGTGTGTGTGTGTGTGTGTGTGTGTGTGCGCCGCAGTGAGCGTGTGCGTCTTTTGTGTGCGAGCGTTGATGCGTGTTCCCCCTCAGTGTGTTTCTTTTTTTAAGCCTGTCAGAGAGCATGTGTGTGTGTGTGTATGTGTATAAGTGTGTGTGTGTGTGTGTGTGTGTGTGTGTGTGTGTGTGAAAGTGTTATCATAATGCAGCGTGACTGCCAGTCCCGGTTACTTCCCCAACCCGGGGGCTGTCTTGTCTTTTTTATTACACTTTTAATTGCCTGCCTTCAGATTCCGACACAAGCTCTCCCTCTCTCCCTCTCTCCCTCTCTCCCTCTCTCCTCCACTCCGTCTTCCATCTCTCTCCGTCTATCTCCCTAAATCTGTCAGTCTTACCTTTCTCATCTCTTCCTGCCACCTACCAATCCTTGACTCTGCTAACACTTCCCTCCCTCCCTCCCTCCCTCCGTCACCCCTCTCTGACTCACTTTCACCCTCTGTGTCTCACTCTTTTTTCCTTAATCTCCTTTATTCCCCCGCTTCCTGTTTCATCTCCATCCACACATCTCTTCCTGCCTTCATTTTGTTTCCCTTCCTCGCTGAGCTGTGCGCTGAGCATCGTTCATGTGTCTGTCACTCTGCTCGTTATTCTCAGTCACACGGAAACACACAGGTATACAAACACAGATCCACTTATTCCCTTCGGCTTGACCCTCGCTGCCTTTCATCTACGTGGTGTCTGCTGACGTTAGACCGCTGAGGCTGGACGCTCTGGTTTGATTGGTAGGATCATTCTAGTACCTCGGCCTCTGGTGTCACAAATAGTTCAAAGTTGTACCAAAAAAACTACAGACTGTATATAAGAAGTGGACGTAGTCTGACGTCACCCGTTGGTTTGTGGACTGATGTTATGAAGCCTCGAGTTTGGTGATTTCGACGTCACCATCTTGGTTTTTTCGAATCATGAACGTAAGTGACCATATGTGGACTGAGGAGGAGTGACGTAGAGACGCCGTATACGTCTCTGGTAGAGACCTGTCAATCACTGTGTAGCCCCGCCCCTAAAGCATCCCCTGCTTTATGGTCTGTTTGACTCTAAATGGACCATCATTTACTAAATGAACATCATGCTGTATTGAAGAAGACTTGAAACTAGAGATTGAGACCATAAACTCATGTTTACAATGTTTACTGAGGTAATAAATCAAGAGAGAAGTAGAGTCATTTTCTCATAGACTTCTATACAACCAGAGGAGTCGCCCCCTGGTGGACACTAGAGAGAATGCAGGTTTTAAGATATCGGCTTCACTTGGCAGAACTTGGCAAAAAACATATATATTGACACACACACACATGTAAAAGGACACACTTTAGCTGTGGGACATCATCTCCGGCATCAAGATCACCTTTGCCACCGATGATCTGTGGTAGAATTGAAGCCTTTTGATGTGAATAACATGAGTGAGCAGCAGTGGAAGGAAGGAAGCAAGGAAATTAATGATGGAGTGGAGTTGGAGTGGTTGGAGGGTAAGAGATGGAAAAAAGGATGATGAAATTGAAGAGAAAATAGAGGGAAGAGGGATGGAAAGACGTGGGGGGGTATGGTGAGTGAGGGTGATGGAGTGGACGGATCAATGGGAGAGAAGGAATCAGGAGGAGGTGGTGGTGATGGGCTGGAGTGTCGGCATGAAATCCACGAGAGGAATTGGAGGACGGCGGAGAGGAAGCGACCACATGTTGGTCTCCCTCTTTGATCTTAAATGAAATGCTGTTAATTAGAGCGAGCCCCCCTCAGCACGTCCTCTGGACTCACATGCTCCGAGCACACACACGGATCACAGCATCAGGTTTAACAGTATGTCGTACATTACGTCTGTCTGACCCCCCCCTACAAATTAAAACGCTTTCATATGAAGTTTATATCTGCTGTACAGCTCATTTTATCTACATGGTGCATTGAAATATTACACGCCGTTAGATACCAAGATCCAATCAAGGAGAGAAGAAATATATTCAGTATACTTATACTTATACTTGTACTTGTACTTGTACTTGTACTTTATGAGCAGAAATCAGACGGCGTCTGGCTGTCCCACACTTTTAAACTCCGTAGAGTCACAAGCGTGTCGAAGAACCGACGGTGTTGAGTAGAAACATGTTTGTCCGCTCTGGGCTACCGTAGAAACATGGCTGACTCCACGAGGGTTCTTAGTGGTCTCTCCTCTGAAGGATCTGAAGCCTGAAACATCCTCTGAATGAGGAAGCAGATCCTCACTGGATCTCAGGATGAATATCTTCTAATTAATAAAGCTTGAAGGGAATCGGAGTCACGGAGACCAGCGCTGACAGTCGGGATCCTGTCGGCTTTGTTGCGGTCGCGTTTCACGGCTCGTCTCAAAGCGATTTAAGAGCCGCTGTTCACGTGTGGAACAGTTCTGTTCATATCGCCGCTATACTCGTCTGAGCGGCAGACGGATAAGGAGGCTTTTAATGATGTTTGCTTGAATACTGCACGACGCTGAGCAATGGAGAGATGGAAGGAGGGCAGACAGGGAGGGAGGGAGGAGGGAGGGAGGGGGGAGGGAGGGAGGGATGCTTTGGCAATTTCACTCACGTAACACTCATGCAGATTAAGCGTGTTGAATTCAATGGAATTGAAGATAGTCGGATGAAGAGAGAGAGAGAGAGAGAGATGAAAGGAGTGAGATAAAGATGGAGAGAGTCGCCGTACATGTTACCGTATCATGTGGAGAACTCGGACCTGTGGACTCTAAGGTTCAGTGTGACTCTCACTAGTGTCTATCACTACTACGCTTTTAAAAGGCATTTAAGTGATAAATAATTGTCTTTTCTTTAGAGACCTTTCAGAAATGTTGCTATTGAGGCAAATGAAGCGTCAATGGAGGGGTTCCGGACCCACAGAGGCCACCACATGGAGGTGCACACAGACACCTGTCGTGCACCGATCTGTTGCATTTATTTGGTTTGTTTTCTGCCACAACACAGTTATAAAGAATACCGACACACGGACCCGATATCACATATCCAGATGAAGTCGGTTAACGTGTTTCCAAACAGAATCCAAAACAACGAGCCAGAGAAGCTTCAGCAGAATCATTGCTTCATTCAAACTGTTAATATGTGGAGCTTTAATATCTAGGAGGGAAAATGTGCATCTTAGCTCCCTTTCTCTTGCTCAGCCTCAAACTTTAACACACACACACACACACCACACAGTCTCACACACACACACACACACAGAGAGTCTCACACACACACACACACACACACACACAGAGAGTCTCACACACCGCTCTGATTGTATTTCAGCGGCTCCAGCAGAGTGTGAGTATAAATATTTGATGGGATCGGCGAGGGTTCCGAACGGGTTCCCGGGACCCGCTTGCCTCCCTTTCACCACAGATCTTGGATCAATGCAAGAGCAGCTTTAAACACACACACACACACACACACACACACACACTTGGCGGCTTACACACACTTTTCAGCCAGCTCCTCCGCGGCCTTTGTCGCAGCGGTTCAGAGGGAGAGCAGGAGGAGGTCATCAGGCCTCACAATCTCTATTGATCACAGCCCAGAGAGCGTTAGACCTCATCCCCCTCTCTCCTCCTCCTCTTCTCTCTCCTCCTCCTCTTCTCTCTCCTCCTCCTCTCTCTCCTCCACTTCTCTCTCCTCCACTTCTCTCTCCTCCTCTTCTCTCTCCTCCTCCACTTCTCTCTCCTCCACTTCTCTCTCTCCTCCTCCTCTTCTCTCTCCTCCTCCTCTTCTCTCTCCTCCTCCACTTCTCTCTCCTCCTCCTCTTCTCTCTTCTCCTCCTCTTCTCTCTCCTCCTCTTCTCTCTCCTCCTCCTCTTCTCTCTCCTCCTCCTCTTCTCTCTCCTCCTCCACTTCTCTCTCCTCCTCCACTTCTCTCTCCTCCACTTCTCTCTCTCCTCCTCCTCTCTCTCCTCCACTTCTCTCTCCTCCTCCTCTTCTCTCTCCTCCTCCTCTTCTCTCTCCTCCTCCACTTCTCTCTCTCCTCCTCCTCTTCTCTCTCCTCCTCCACTTCTCTCTCCTCCTCCTCTTCTCTCTCCTCCTCCTCTTCTCTCTCCTCCTCCACTTCTCTCTCCTCCTCCTCTTCTCTCTCCTCCTCCACTTCTCTCTCCTCCACTTCTCTCTCTCCTCCTCCTCTTCTCTCTCCTCCTCCACTTCTCTCTCCTCCTCCTCTTCTCTCTCCTCCTCCTCTTCTCTCTCTCTCCTCCTCTTCTCTCTCCTCCTCCACTTCTCTCTCCTCCACTTCTCTCTCTCCTCCTCCTCTTCTCTCTCCTCCTCCACTTCTCTCTCCTCCTCCTCTTCTCTCTCCTCCTCCACTTCTCTCTCCTCCTCCACTTCTCTCTCCTCCTCTTCTTTCTGCTCCTCCACTTCTCTCTCCTCCACTTCTCTCTCCTCCTCCACTTCTCTCTCCTCCTCCTCTTCTCTCTCCTCCTCCTCTTCTCTCTCTCTCCTCCTCTTCTCTCTCCTCCTCCACTTCTCTCTCCTCCTCCACTTCTCTCTCCTCCTCCTCTTCTCTCTCCTCCTCCTCTTCTCTCTCTCTCCTCCTCTTCTCTCTCCTCCTCCACTTCTCTCTCCTCCACTTCTCTCTCTCCTCCTCCTCTTCTCTCTCCTCCTCCACTTCTCTCTCCTCCTCCTCTTCTCTCTCCTCCTCCTCTTCTCTCTCCTCCTCCTCTTCTCTCTCTCTCCTCCTCTTCTCTCTCCTCCTCCACTTCTCTCTCCTCCACTTCTCTCTCTCCTCCTCCTCTTCTCTCTCCTCCTCCACTTCTCTCTCTCCTCCTCCTCTTCTCTCTCCTCCTCCACTTCTCTCTCCTCCTCTTCTCTCTCCTCCACTTCTCTCTCTCCTCCTCCTCTTCTCTCTCCTCCTCCACTTCTCTCTCCTCCTCTTCTCTCTCCTCCTCTTCTCTCTCCTCCTCTTTTTCCTCATCGGCTCTGCTCCTCCGGTTGACCTTGACCTTCTCCTCCTCTCTTCTTCTCTCTTCTCCTCTCTTCTCCTCTCTCCTCCTCTCTGCTTCTCTCTGTTCCACCTGCTGAGAGTCTAAACATCAAACAAAGCACGTAAACCTTGACTTTTCTCAAGTCTACAGAGAAACTGTAGATTTATGACGTGAACATTATGAATGAGCTCTGAAGCAGCAGAGAATCCTGAACCTGGTGATGATGAACAACAGAGCTTTGAATCTGGCTTCAGTTAAATCTGTGTGTGAGTTCACCAGTAATAGAAAGTGATGATTGGATTTTTCCCTCTTCTGACTTTGTAATGCAGTTTGAATATTGTAACTTAAAAACGTGACAAATCAAACTCCAACAGCTTCTACAGCAGGGAGCCCGGTACCGACCACACTCACTGGGCTTTAATGTAGGAAATTCAATTATGAAGATTGAATTACAACCGTACGGCTGGCTCAGATAACAAAAGACTAAAACAATGTGAACATCGTACACATACTATAGCCTGCATTGAGTTCCCCACAGGGCTGAAGGGACTAATAGACTTCAATCATTTACATTTATATTCTGGGAAATCGTTTTTTTTTTCTGTTAGATTCGGGACGACAAGCACTACGACACCGATGAGAATAAACCAATCAGAGGCGTGAATTAGAACTGCAGCGTATCCAAAACACACCAGGGACAGATCAGACGTTATTCCTCTGACCTGTTGGAGGGTTAAGACGTAGAGATGTTCTTTGTGTGCTTGTTGACTTATAACCTCCTGCTTTTATGTACACAGTCTTTTTTTATCAAGGATCCAGGTCTGTCTTTGACACGGTTCATCTTTTGTTCTGATGATTCGACAAGGAGACTTTCATGTCCATCCAATCTGTGGAAGTACTGTGGAGAGAAGGAACTCTGAACCGGGGATGTGCCAAATGGCTCCCCTTGCTTTCCAGCTATGTAGCGCTGGCACTAGCCTCAGTCACAGTGTGCTCAGTGTCATTGATAACAGAGAAAGTCTTCTGGGTGCATCGTGTCCCGTGTGATGGGATTTAATATAAGGCCTTATAGCTCTCATGAGCCAAAAAGGGTTTTCTGGTTGCGGTAGAGAAAAGACAGCAGTTACAGCTCAGTATCTTCTCGTTTTCAGCAGCTTTTGTTGCAAACATATTGCAGAACGTGTTAACGTTTGGACCTCCAGGCTGGAGGTAGCAGCAGCTAAGCTCCACTGGTCTCAAGCCATCTGTGCCGAGAGTTCTTCGTTCGGTGGGACGAGCTGGCAGAAGCTGAGCGCTAACAGCTCAGAATATTGCCAGTGTTTTAGCACATGTTTGACTTTTGGAAGGAAGAACTCTTTGTTTTATCAAGAACGTCCTGTGCACGGCTCTCATCCTCCTCCTCCCAGATCGGTTCCTTCTTCATGATCAACCTGTGCCTCGTGGTCATCGCCACCCAGTTCTCCGAGACCAAGCAGAGGGAGCACCAGCTGATGCAGGAGCAGCGGGCGCGCTGCTCGTCCTCCTCCACGCTGGACAGCGAACCCGGCGACTGCTACGAGGCGCTCTTCCAGCTCGTCTGCTACATCCTGCGCAAGACCAAGAGGCAAGCGGTCGCCCTCTTCAACGCCCTGCGGGGGAAACCCCGCGGCTTCCGGGGCCACGGGCGTGGCCGAGGAAGACGGGAGGCGAGGGACGGGAAGGCCAACGGACGGGAAGGACGCGAGAGGAGAGCGGCGATGAGGCGCGGTGTGTAAACCGTGAAAGTTGACGGTAGTATTCAGATGCATGCGTTGAACGCCGACCTGTTTAACTCCCTCTGTTTGCAACATTTCAGGTCCGCCCTGTCCCCACCGTAGTAAACCCGACCACGCCTCACCCGTGGCCCTCAGCGCCGCCGACGGCTGCCCGCAGTGCGCCGCGGCCCTGTCGCTCGCCGACGGCGCGGGCCCGGCTCGCGGTGCGGGAAAAGACGAAGCGGAGGAGGGAGCTGTGGAGGAAACGGACAGTAGTAAGGAGGAGAAGGGCCACGGCGGGGGGTGCAGTCCAAAGGAGCTGTGGCGCGGCACCAGGGCCAAGCTGTGGGGAATCGTGGAGAGCAAGTACTTCAACCGAGGCATCATGATCGCCATCCTGATCAACACCATCAGCATGGGCATCGAGCACCACGAGCAGGTATACACAGCTGCCGCTGTTTATGTTTTAAATCCATCGTTTTGCTCTTCATGTCGCACTTCCTCCACCTTCTTCTATTCTTTCCCTTTCATTTCTGCAGTATTTGAGTCGTTCTCTCTTCATCAGGTTCATCAAATGTTTCCAGCTCAGAAACCGTGATCATCATAAAACAACAATATTATAAAGACCTGAGATGTGATCGGTTGGCTTATAACCGTGAAACATTAACGCTGGGGTCGGTATTATTGGAGAAACCAGTAACAGTACGCTAGATTATAAAATGATTTAACCTAAAAAAAAACATTCTACCTTTTTTCCAAAAAAGCAGCACCGGAGCCAATCGTCTCCAAAACAATGACATTCCGTCTCTTCAGGCCTCCCTCTGAAGCCCCGCCCCCAAAAATATAATGACGAACGTCAACTGCAAACATGGCTGTTGTTAGTACATACAGCTGCCAATATAGCAGCTTCTGGAGGACTCTGGTGGGGAAGCTATGACCTGCAGAGTGGTGCAGGTAGACAGGCAGGTAGACAGACAGGCAGGTAGGTAGGGAGGGAGGGAGGGAGGGAGGCTGATAGGTAGACAGGCAGGTAGATTGTCCATTTAATTAGTCGGAACATTTGATGAATTGATTTCTGTCGGGATGTAAAGAAACACATGAAACTAGAAGTAC
This sequence comes from Pholis gunnellus, assembly GCF_910591455.1. NCBI lineage: Eukaryota > Metazoa > Chordata > Actinopteri > Perciformes > Pholidae > Pholis > Pholis gunnellus. Next base: position 1,630,056 of record NC_136531.1, read on the forward strand.
GTTCCCTGTTATTCAGCTGTGACGTCCTCACGGCCATCATGTGATTTCACTCCATCAACAACTCTTTGGACCCACTTTGTGGAAAATAATGAGAACTTGTTGTTGAAAGAGTAATGTAGGAATGCTTGGAGGGAGGTTTCATCCATTAGTCATAACATTAGAACGAATGTCGTAGTTATTTATCTAACTCGTGTGTTTCTATGTTTTATTGCTGCACATGTGTGAATGTGTGAATCGACAGCAGTGGGTTCAGTAACACGTGGAGCTGCTCTCTCTGTCTGCAGACAGCTACTCCAGAGTGAACAGACAGCCGTGCAGCTCGCCGTGTGAATCCAGCGTCTCCTTTAGTGTCTCTCTCTGTCACTCAGCGTCCACACTCCTCCTCCGCAATGTAAACCTCTCTGTACTCTCTCTCTCCAGCACATCCATCTCGCTTTCTCGCACGTCTGTTCCTCCGTCTTCCTTTATAAAGCCTGTATGATGTGATTCCCCAGCCAATACCAAACACATACCTGCTACAGGTGTGTGTTTGGTATTAGGTAACATTATCTCACCTTTGGCTCAGATCACACTCGTCAAGATCTCCAAGCGATCTTCCAACTCGTGCTTATTTCCCCCGTTTCCTGTCGCTTTCTGTCTGCTTCCTCTCTATCAATATTTCTCGCTCTCGCTGTACCATCGCCCACATACGCCATGCCACCGCCGCAGTGGTGGGTCGTCTCTCATCTCAGGGGCGGCTAAAAATAGAGAGAGACAGAACGAGGGAGGCAGAGAGAGAGAGAGAGAGAGAGAGTCTTTGCTCCTTAACTGGGGAGGAAACAGCGAGCTGGAATGTCTGCGGTTCCACCTCCCTCTGTTTGAACAGCGGCATCAGAGGCTTCATCCGTGTCGCCGCCCTGATCCTCGTCCACCGGTCCTGCTGCAGCTGTGCTCTCTGGTTCTGTTGCTGTGGGAACAACGGACACCAGACCAACTGCTTTTACAACCACTTCTGGGTTCCAGTGGCTGTGATTGATCGATATCACGGCCACCGGCAGGAAACTAGACATCGTTTGGAAAGTAACTTTATTTCTAAACGAACTAGACGGGTAGATAGGTAATTAAACAGGTAGACGGGGTGGTAGAGATTTAAACTACATGATAATAAAGTCTTATTGAAACTATGACAAAACAACAAACTTTCTCTACATTTTCTCATTTTATGTTTGAATATTAGCTTCAATATAAAATCCTGAAAACCTCAACGATTCGTTCGTTCTTTGGAACATAAACTGTCTAAACAACACGCCCCCCCCCCCCCCCCCCCCCCCCCCCCCCCCCATGAACAGGATGGATTGCTGGAGTGAGGAGACACTTCAGAGAATTTAACAGCTGTTTGAATATTAATAATGCAGCAGCGTTGATGGGCACTTTGGAGATTTGACCGCGATGGATAGAGATCAGACGACACGGCTGAACGATCGTCTTTCTTTTGCCAAAATGTCGAGATTAAAACCGAAGGAAATTACCAGATCGATGTCTCGGGAGGGAAGCAGCCGTGGCCGCGGTCGAAATATTCAATAACACCCACGTAGGCTGTCACATGCACATCAAAAACCACAGCAGAAAGAAAAACCTGTTTGGTAATAAAAGCAAAAAGTAGGTCAGAGAATTCAAAAATAAAATCATAATTTAGCATTTTGGAGGATAATGAATCAATCCACAGGAAACAGTTGGATGTCTTCAAATAGAAAACGAGAGCAACCGAGCTTCTGGGGGGGGGGGGGGGGGGGGGGGGGGGCACTAACGGGGGTGAAGAAACCCATGCCGATGCTAGTTTGGTTGATGTATAAAGAGTTAATCACCCATTTACATCCAGTAATGTTAACCTTTTACATTTAGGGATTGGCTTGACTTTTATGTCTTTACTCTCCTGAATGAACGTTCCTCAGTGTAAACAACCCTCTCTTCTTATTGGGTTCCACACATCAGCTGACGCGTGTGTCTTTAGATCTGATCCCAGGTCTGCAGTAATGAGACCGGACCTCCAGAGGCTGCAGACGCCGTTCGGCTGGTCTGCAAACGACGGCCAGCCGTCACATCGTTACCGACACTGGTGCACACGCATCATTAGCCTGTTTTCTTCCCCCACTGCTAAACACTCATTAGTACTGACAAGCACACACACACACACACACACACATAAATGTACATGCAGTACAAACAGACATGTAAATGGAAAAACACACAGCGCTCGTTGATTTCGGGGCAGTGAAATGTCAGAGGCGTCATCGCCCGAAGTTACAGAGAAGCTCTGTGGAATAGTGATTGTGCCAAATTTAGCCCTTTGTGTGAGGACGTGTGTGTGTGTGTGTGTGTGTGAGGATGTGTGTGTGTGTGTGCGTGTGCGCGCTCTTCTTCATTGAGCAAAGCCAGACAGAGAAGGACTCAAACGGTGTCAGAGACAGACATTGATGCACATTAACAGCGTGATACTGACGACACTAATATATTGTAAAAGCATAAAGAAATACATATATCCAACTGTTTTTTTTTGCCAATCTTCAAGTGTTAACAAGTCTCTGTGGGCTAAACTTTAAATACCGGCAGCATGTCCAAGTGCTAATTTTATCACAAGTAATTACTGGAGTAACTTTTAACAGTGATACGTGATAGTTTCCCAGACTGCAGGTTGCCGGTCGTTCTCCAAGGTGGAAGCAGTGATCAAACCTTTTTTTAATGGCAGCATCTGCAACATCCATAATTGATGACAAAACGTGTTCTGTTCTGTTTGACTGCCGTGCTGAACGGAGCAGACAGCAGGGATGTGGACACAGAGCAACAAATACCAGATATTCCCCCGGCTGCTCACTGTGTTTCTCAGCAATCCTCCAAACATTGCAGCAAACCACGAGCACTTTAGTACTTTATACTGGCATCAGTGTGTGTGTGTGTGTGTGTGTGTTTGAGTGCAGTTGTGTGAAGCTTTTGTCTTTCTCCTTGCCCTTTTCCACCAATCAATTTGGAGCATTCGATCCACGTTGAGTAAAATTGCTGATAACTAGACAAAGCCACGAGGAGGCCAAAGAAAGAACGAACCGATAGATGGACGGAGAGAAAGCGAGAAAGCTCCTTCAGCTTTCACATTTACTTGCCAGAAATGCGGTTGCTTGTCTGCTGTGGATGTGTGTGTGTGTGTGTGTGTATTGATTGGCTAGGACTGCTCGTAGTTTGTGGATTTATGAGATAATGAGCACTATGTTCCTGCAGATAATGTCCTCCTCATGTCCCTTTCTCTTTCGTTGCATGTCGTCTCTCATATTGTGTAGTTGTCTGCTTCAAAGCGTGACGCGGTCTTTTTTTATGACACACCTGTGACTGTGAATCTAGCACCCAGCAGGCCAAACTTCACCTTTGAGGACAAGTTACCTCAAACAACGAACACCATGTCAGCATGCTAACTGCACCAATGCAAGCCAGATGTAGCCATGCTACTATGCAACGTGTTACCAAGTTAGCTCACTCTATGCACACCAACCACAGACTGGATATAAGAAGTGGACGTAGTTATTTTGTGGACTGATGTTGTGAAGCCTTGAATTCGGCAATTTCGCCCTTTTTGATTTTTTGCATTCGATGAACGTAAGTGACCACATCTGGACTGAGGAGCGACGTAGAGATGCCGTATACGTCTCTGGTAGAGACCTGTCAATCACTGTGTAGCCCCGCCCCTAAAGCATCCCCTGCTTTATGGTCTGTTTGACTCTAAATGGACCATCATTTACTAAATGAACATCGTGATGTGTTGAAGAAGACTTGAAACTAGAGATTGAGACCATAAACTCATGTTTACAATGTTTACTGAGGTAATAAATCAAGAGAGAAGTAGAGTCATTTTCTCATAGACTTCTATACAACCAGAGGAGTCGCCCCCTGGTGGACACTAGAGAGAATGCAGCTTTAACACGTGAAGAAATGACTTGACTCTCCAGAACCGGAGATTGCCGCCTGATGCCAACATGCTAGGGGTGTAACAGTACACAAGAGTCAGGGTCAGTACAGTGGGAGATACCCGATGCATCAGGATCCGTTTCACTCCACTCATTTAGAACAGACAGTAGTGCAAGAGTCAAAGACGGACAAAGTCCTCTCGCTTGAGACTGAGGTATTATGTTAGTAAACTATTTTCATTAGTGAAATAAGGAACATTTCACTCTTATGAACAGTGAAAATACCAAAATACACAAAATAATCAAATATAAAACTGCATTGGGAGTAGTTTGAAAAAGAAAAAAAACATATTCTGGTGATCTAGTAGCTAACTGTGCTAACAGCGCTAACAATGGCAACAGTGCTGACGGAGCTATCGGTGCTGGCGTTGTCATTTTTTTAAATGATACCCAGCTTTAGCCGAGATGAGCTTAAAGGGACAAATAATAAATCATTTTAATAACAACGTGGCTGCTCATCTACTGCCAGAGTTTGTATTTTGCCAAACTACCAGAGTGCAAGAGAAGGAAACTTCATTTGTTGTGCTTTAACTCACTTTCTTCTTCCCCTTCCTCTCGTGTCTCTTCTTTCTCTTATCCGTCACTTTGCTCCGTCAGCCGGACGAGCTCACCAACGTTCTGGAGATCTGCAACATCGTCTTCACCAGCATGTTCTCCTTGGAGATGATCCTCAAGCTCACAGCGTTCGGCTCCTTCAGCTACCTGAGGAACCCCTACAACGTGTTCGACGGAATCATCGTCATCATCAGGTAATTACCGGGATGCATGTCCTCCAATATGTTCCTGAAATACTGACTGATGTTATTTCAGGTACAGCATAACCTTTTTTTTGTTTTGTTTTTGCCAGACTGTTCAATTATTCATGTGATACTTTGTCAAATTGTCATCTGGGTGATTGAAACGTACGACCTGAATGTATTTGGATGCCGCGGCGTCAGACGGCAGCAGACAGGTTTTCAGTGTTTTGTTGTTTGCGCCCGGAGCTTCAGGTGAGCGGCTGTGGCTTTGATGTTTTTTGCTGTTTTTTTTTTCTTTTTCTAATTCATCTGGCTGAGCTCCTTTTGTCTGTGATCCCCATTATAACCCGGAGATCAAACACAAATCAAAGCGACTAAAAACCTGAACCAGATCAAATGTGCAGCCCGTCACAGAAGATACACGTTGATTGAACGCATCTACATCTGTCTTCTTGTCTCTCGCTCCGCCGCCAATTCCCCTCTCTTCATCTATCTGAATGTCCTCGGCTATTCATACGGCGCCGCTCCTATAAAGTGCCCCCATTCAGTCCTCGTCCAATGCAGAGCCGATGCTATTTTGATGTGCTCAGGAGAGCCTTTTTTGATAGGCGCCGCCATTAGAGGACACACTTCTTGAAAAGGTTGAAGGGAATGGATCTCTGTTCATGATGAATACTCAAAGGGAAAGATGGAGCCTCTGTGATCCTCGTTCTGTGGTGATGTGCAGCAGCAAACAGCGCAGAGGCCTCACCGTATGCTAACAATCATCGGTCAAAACTCTCCATACGGTCTGCATTGCTAAACATGCATCCAGTTAAGCTCACTGAAAACACCAAATACATGAAGACAAAATGAGCTCCTTGGACCAAAACACTGGAAATACTTTCAGCTTTGAAGTTTGAATGTCTTTCTTCACATAAATCAGTATTTCATTATAGAAGAGGTCCGCTAGAGAAAGAAAAGTGTTCACACGGATCTGTAAATGTGAAAAAACTAAGTGGTTCCAGAACGAGCCAAGTTCTGAAAACCTATTTTTCGACTGAGGACTGAGACTGTGGCCAAAAAAGATTGTATATTTAAAAGGTAATGAAGAGCTCTCGCTTCAGCGGGGTGCATCTTGCAGCATGCTTCTCCTTCTGCACCGGTTGCAGAGCTGCACCGCTCAAGGACCCGTACCGACAGAACGGCCTTCAGGTTCTTCCGTCATCGTTGGAAAAAAATGCAAAATATTCAGTGAACGCGAACTCTGGGTTTGAAAAACACCAAATACATCCTGGTATATGTAGGCACGGCCGGCTTTAATGGACTACATTTACCATCAACACTGACCGGACAGCCACATGATTTATTGTGTCCAATACTTAAGTAAACTCTTAAGGAGACACATTAATCATTAACAAGACGGGATAAAGACGAGATAAACCAATTACAAACCAATTACTCCAGAGTTCAGTAATGATGATTCCTTTTTACATCGAAAGCTTAAAGAGCCTAATGATTAACATTTACACCAATGATACAATATCTATATGACCGTTTATAATAATGCCAACAACAAACTCAAAATCAACATGAAATCAGCACTTTTCATTCAGAAGTGGGAGTTTGATGAACATCCCCGTCTTCATTATTTGGGGCTTAATTGCTGACAAACCAGGAATCCTCCTTTCACATTGTTCCAGCAGCGTGATCATGAGCACGGCTGAAGCATCTCTTTCACTGGATTATCTGATGCTTAAGTTTGTCTTTCTTGAAGTTTATTATGAGGTCAGAGAAGTTTTTATATTTTCGTTCTGTACTTTTTCCTCCAGCTGAGAGAAACTCTTCTCTCTGAAGTTTAAAAACTGATTAACGTTAATACCTCCTGTAAAAAAACAATGAAAATCCCTTCATGTGGAATTATGAATTCATATTGGACGAATCCACACTTTACATCCAGGACATGAAGTGTTGAGTATTCTATGAATCGAGGCGGGTTGTGAGGATGTGGATGTAGCCGGCTGCTCTTGTCCCGTTACAGACATTGAATTAACTTTTAATTAACCACCACAACCATCTTCAATCTTTTCCTCACCGTAACAAGCCAAACCTTCATGTTTTATTCATTATAACTGCTTCCTTTCCTTCACCACTATCTTACTCATACTGCAGTTTGCATTTAATAAAAAGTGAGAATTTTAAAAATATTGGCATCGGTTGTAAAAAAATGCACTTAAAGGAACAGTGTGTAACATTCAGGAGTGTTTATCGGCAGATATTGAATATAACATTCATAACTAAGAATCGTCACGTTGTCCTTAGCTTAGAAAAAGTCATTTATAGCTACATAAGGAGCCGGTCGTCTTCCACGGAGTCCGCCATCTTGCTCCACCACGTTTCTACAGCAGCACAGAACGGACGGACAGTATTAACAAGCCCCGACGTTACTGGTGCTTTTTATTCGTAGTTTTTAATGTTTTAATTTATTATCGTGCTGCAGCATCTGCTCCATTCTCTCTATCGGGCTGAGCTCCTCCAACTACACACACACACACACACAACTACGCTCGTTGCTGTAGCTGCAATGAATTATTTGCGAGTAAAAAGCCAATACTTTATCTGTGAACATGTAAACAAAAGTGAAACCTAATTCAATCAGCCAACGGCGTTATGTTTACACGAGCACAGCATGAACGATTAGCCAAAAGCTTTTTTTTTTAGTAAACTTCTCTGCTGGCTGAGACAAAGCATCCAGGAGAGAAACAAAGATTTAGTCACGAAGAAGAAGAACTGAGTATTGACGAGAGTAGCTCCTAGTTGTAAACATCCTAAAGATAAGTATCCTTGCCTCTAGGCCACCGTAGTTCTGTGACACGCCTGGATAAGGGAAGGCTGGGCGGAGGGGTATTTAGTTGGTTGCAACCTGCAACACACCACTCTAGATGCCACTAAACCTCACACACTGTCCCTTTAATCCAGGGTCGAGCCGTTTCCCTTTTTCTTCACCCTCTGATGTTTGTTTTCTTCTGTTTTGTTCGCACCAGTCGTACGATAGAAACATTATCAACACGCCAACTCGCTTGTTGTGAATTCTCCGGACAATGACCGACTCTTTTCACACTTTACGTGGACTTTGTACTCTGGGAGCTGCCGGCTAGGTTAAAGTCCGTCTATTGTCCGGTCCAACTGTTTCGGACATTTGCGTTCTCGCGTACATCTCCTCCGGGTAAGTTTAGGGTCGCATTGCATGTGTGAACGGAGCTTCAGTGTTCTTGGGTTGGGATTCATGACACCTCAGTTGAACCTCTATTGTTGTATTACTTTGTGGGGGGGTAAAACAGGCATTTACTGTATTTTACGTAAGTTTTGCTGATTAATACGTTTTGATTCGTTTCTCTTACGTTGCTTGGTCGTCTGTGTGTCCCGTGTTTCTCTTCTCAGCGTCTGCGAGATCGTCGGCCAGTCCGACGGCGGCTTGTCTGTCCTGAGGACCTTCAGGCTGCTGAGGGTGCTGAAGCTGGTTCGGTTCATGCCGGCTCTGAGGAGACAGCTGGTGGTCCTCATGAAGACCATGGACAACGTGGCCACTTTCTGCATGCTCCTCATGCTCTTCATCTTCATCTTCAGGTGAGCTGATACACATTATGCAGATCTTTCTGCCTCCTTGTGATGCCCAATCATCACGGAGGGATTACTGAGGGATTACTACCGGGCACAGGTCCAAGGACCCAGAGTCTAAGGGGGCCCCCCCATGGCCTACACCTGCAAAATGTCACGAGCAGAGACACGAACCGACCAGGAAAGAGATGAAAAATAACCACAAAAGGAACGTAAACGACTAGAAAGAGATGAAGACAACTGCAAAGAAATGCAAATCAGCTGCAAAGAGACAGTGTTTTGCTCCCGTGTAGGAGATGTGCCATCAGTGCCCCTGGAGCCTGTTTTTTTGGAGGGTTTCTTTCAGCGCTAATTGTTTCATCCTCTTCATGTGTGTTCTTCATGTGCTGGCTCCTGTCGTCTTATTTTTTTTGCTCACCTGCTTTATCAAGCTGCCATCGAAGAGCAGAAGGTCGCAGTGTTAGAGCGGCAGCTATTAACCCCGGGCAACATATAACGAGCAGACACTTGAAGGTCTGGTTAGAATTCAACATGCAGACACTTAAAGAGCCGGAGTAACGTAACAAAGCGGACATGTCTGAATGCTCAAGCACTGACGCAGCAGCACTCTGAGGGACGAAAAAAGGTTCTTTCAGTGGAGGATCAATGACTGCAGTCCTCTGCTGTCTTGGTTGGTGACAGCAGAGAGTTGGTGTCACTTTTAAGGTGTTTTTTGTAAATAGGAGTCCTCCTAAAATGTCACATCCCAGGTGGGATCAAGGATCATTTATTGTCTTTACGCAACACAGGGATGCACAACGAAGTTCTGTTGTTACCCATTTATAACACAACGAACACGTGACAAACAAAACTAAAGCAGTAGAACGTTCCTGTGGTGCATTCTCTCGAATTTGCATCATAATGAATGTAAACAGCATCAACAAAAACTATCCTCAGTCTCCTCCTCTGGTCCACCAGAGTCCTCATGATGTAAACACAGAGTCCTCCTCCTCTGGTCCACCAGAGTCCTCATGATGTAGACACAGAGTCCTCCTCCTCTGGTCCACCAGAGTCCTCATGATGTAAACACAGAGTCCTCCTCCTCTGGTCCACCAGAGTCCTCATGATGTAGACACAGAGTCCACCTCCTCTAGTCCACCAGAGTCCTCATGATGTAGACACAGAGTCCTCCTCCTCTGGTCCACCAGAGTCCTCATGATGTAGACACAGAGTCCTCCTCCTCTGGTCCTCCAGAGTCCTCATGATGTAGACACAGAGTCCTCCTCCTCTGGTCCACCAGAGTCCTCATGATGTGAACACAGAGTCCTCCTCCTCTGGTCCACCAGAGTCCTCATGATGTAAACACAGAGTCCTCCTCCTCTGGTCCACCAGAGTCCTCATGATGTAAACACAGAGTCCTCCTCCTCTGGTCCACCAGAGTCCTCATGATGTGAACACAGAGTCCTCCTCCTCTGGTCCACCAGAGTCCTCATGATGTAGACACAGAGTCCTCCTCCTCTGGTCCACCAGAGTCCTCATGATGTGAACACAGAGTCCTCCTCCTCTGGTCCACCAGAGTCCTCATGATGTAGACACAGAGTCCTCCTCCTCTGGTCCACCAGAGTCCTCGTGATGTAAACACAGAGTATTCTGTCACATGTCGTTAGTGATCAGCAAACAAATAAACACAGACATGTAGAGAAATTCATGGAGCTACCGGCCGCAGCATGAACATGCAGCGCAGTTGCCAGAACAATTACGTCACACCGTTAATATTTATTCATGTCCGGCTAATGTCACAGTCTGGTTACAGCGTGTTTTACAGTCACTGCTACTGTAGGTTTCACAGCTCGATACGGTTCAAAGGCTCTCGGATTCTCTGCAAGGAATTGTTTGTTCTGTGTGTGCAATTATCTTCACAGTGAAAGAACCCTTACGTTGTCACTTAACAAGTGACAACAGGGCCTTTGGAGTAGAAGGCTTCTTATTAATCAGGCTTCAGGGTTCAGTCCTCTTCGTTATCCGAGCCGAGTGTTTTGGTTTCAGCTGTGGTACAAAAACAGCCACAAACAGCTGAGCAAAAGAAAAGCCTCCACCATCCGAAGCCTCTCCACGGATAACTCTAAAGAATGGTTCTCATAATCATCATGCTAAACCATTTCATTATCAGTTCGGTGCAGCACATGATACACGTTCAGCGCGTACACCATGTTAACGTCATCGGTGGCTCTGCTGTTGTGTTGCAGTATCTTGGGGATGCACATCTTTGGCTGCAAGTTCAGCCTCAAGACGGAGACCGGCGACACGGTGCCAGACAGGAAGAACTTTGACTCGCTGCTCTGGGCCATCGTCACCGTTTTCCAGGTAATTAACACGTGTTTGGATGAGAATGCACACAAACACATCGCACACATCTCGACCATATGACCACATCTCTATATATGCAGATGACTTGCACATATTTCTTAAAGTCACTACAAGAGGATTGAGCGCCACCGCTTCCTGCCAGTCTCCCTTTAGAGAACCTCTCATTTTACTGCACAGTCTGCCCCCGGCTTAGTCCTGGTTCTGGTTCTGGTTCTGGTTCTCCCGTGCCTCCCTTCCCCTCCAGCAGGCCTAGCAACACGGCCTGGGCATCCAGCACTGTGGCGTCGGTGTTGTGTCACCAGGAAGCGAGCGGTGATCTTCGGGTCCTGCAGTCGCAGACGAACCGCTGCTGGAGTCTGAAGTGAAGGGGTTTCTGGTGCTGCAGGGAATACAATTTAATGACAAGCATCGAGAGGATCCAGCATGACTACATAGAAATAACCAATCTTCAATGCTGATGGTCTTGTTTTCTTATGTAGGTCGTAGAGTGGCGCCAGTATTACATTCAATCTGCTTCATAACCAGTTAAAAGTTCCTTGTTGCAGCTTCTTTTTAGACCTTAAACGTCAATATGTTGTATCTGTATTAATATTTGGTGAAAGTGTTGAAGTGGTACTTGTGTTCTATTTACGTCCTGTGTGTGTTTCTCAGATCCTGACCCAGGAGGACTGGAATACGGTTTTGTACAACGGGATGGCAGCCACGTCCCCACTAGCTGCTCTGTACTTCGTGGCCCTCATGACCTTCGGAAACTACGTCCTCTTCAACCTGCTGGTGGCCATCTTGGTTGAAGGCTTTCAGGCGGAGGTACGGGAGCCTCTCTGGCACCAAAGCTTGTTTTCATAATAAAAGTGACGTCCACATTCCAATGTACGTAGGCGTCGGTGTTTGAGGCGCCCCGGCCGGGTCGGTTAATCGTATTCATTACTAACCTTTTGAAAATGCTATTTTGGTTCAACCCGCATCAGGAGAGGTGACATATTTCAAATTATCTCCGGCATGTTTTGCCCTCTAACAGCAACCGCGGAGCTGCTGGAAATCAACAAGCTCTTGCTTCACCATTACTCAATAATTCACTCCACACTAGTGCCAAGTTTCTGATATTTTAGAAACTGCTTTACAGAAACGTTCAAACTCTGACAGCTCTTCTATGTTGAGCTTGTCCTCTACGGACAGCTGGCATCCGTCCGTCTGTCTGCGTCTCTCAGACACTCGACCTTCAGCGGTGACCTTCACAGCCGACATGAGCCCGGCCTCTCGTTCTCAACCGTAATCACAGAACTGAGCAGATTGACGTGCATTTAGTTACCGAGAAATGAGAGGAGGAAGTTGTTTTTTCTTGCATTTTGAGAATAAAGTTGAAGTTTTGAGAATAAATCCAACTACTAACGTAAGCACAAGTACTGAAACTTATATATATATATACATATATTTCTTCTTTATTTTTGACATTTAGGCTTTATTCACAAAATGCGAACATAAAGCAGAAAGTCTTCCTCCTCATTTCTTCCCACTTATGCTCTAATACTCCATCTGTGCTTCCCTGGCTTTAACATGCAAATAGTTACTGTTACTAAGTTACAACAAATCATTCTACACTCGTGTAGAATGATTTATTTTCAATAAATAGTTTGAGACTATCCTAGCCTAATATATATGTATATATATGTATATATATATATATATATACAGTATATATATATATATATAGTATATATATACCAATTGCAGACCAGTTTAAGGCATGTATTCATTATATTCCTGTCATTCTGTGTACGGAGGAAATTGAGCAAAGACAGATTTTACACATTATAAAATCTATTTCATACTGAAATGATAATTACAGTATTTGTTACAGTCATGATATTTATCTGAGGCGAAACATAACAATGGTGTTTCCGACACACACACTCTGGGTAATTCCTGCAGCCGTCCATCACACTGAGAACGCTGGAAGACGACGCCGTCAATCTGCCGTCAACTTGTCAAACTCACAGATGTATTATTGGAGAAAATGACGTTGCGGCTGAGTTCCTCATCTGATTCATCTTTTCATCCGCGCATCACAGCGTTACCATATTCACGGCTCGTGTGAGTTGGAGGGGGAACACCGACACAAGTCACCAGGCTTTTGATCGATCTTTCTGAAACGTCAAAACTAAACTCAGCCGTCGGTCCGTCTGCCTTCCGTTCCCTCTGGAGGTCTTCTGCTCATCCACACTGTGTCCACTGGCTGCTCACTAGGGAGCACTGAGCCAATTTACTCCACATGTTCCCATCGTGAAGACCATAAAGGAAATCCCAACTGGACATAACCAAACCGGCTGCTGGAGTAGTGCGTTTATAGTTTGAGGGTTTTCACAGCCTGAGTGAGCCGGAGGTCCAGATTCACATCAGATCTGTGAAATCTGTCCCGGGAGCACGAGCCCTCTGTAACTCCCTGTTTCCTTTCTTATCTTTCTCTCCCCCATCCATCCATCCGTCTCCCCCCCCCTCCCCTCTTTCGTCTCCAGGGCGATGCCAATCGCTCTTATTCGGATGACGACCAGTCCTGCTCCAACTTTGACGAGAGCGAGAAACACGACTCCATAAAGTTGTCTGGTGAGCTGACGGCATGTTAGCGAGGAAGAGGAGCGCTTTTAAAGTCGGAATGTTGAGAATAAGGTTGAACTCTCAGTATTAGTTCTGGGCATAAAGAACAGATTCACGGGAGGAATTTATTTAGCATTTTGCATTTTAGAGAAAAAAATTGAACTTTTGAGAATAAAGTTAAAATGTTAAATAAAAATAAAGTTGAAACCATTTTGAGAATAAAGACGAAAATGTCAAACTTTTGAGGTTAAATAAAACTTTGACTTTATTCTCGAGAGTTCAACTTAATTCTTGATATTTCAAAAAGCAAAATTCAATGAAAGCATTTTTCTTCTCACACTATAATTGCAGTATTTATTCATCAGTGAAAACAAACTGTAGCTTGTGACGTAATAAATCCAACGTGATTTTAAAATCATAATTATATTCGCCGAGCTAATAATACAGCGAGTTCTTCCACGAGATGAAACATGAAACATGTCAGCACCATAAACATCGAACTAAAAACCTTTTGGAAAGAAAACGAGAGACTAAATAATACATAGAATGTAAACGTAGCATATGAAGAGCATTATATGAAGAGCATTATATGAAGAGCATTATATGAAGAGCATTGATCCGAGAGGAAGTCAAGCAGCTTCAACTTCATCCAACAATTAAAAGCACATTTTGCAAAAGTCCCATTTGTTTAGATCTGTTGTTCATGCATCTAGAACTGTGATTCACCACTAAGGCCACAATTAAAATCACAGATTTTCCCTTTCATGTCAACACTGAACAACATGCCCAACAAATCTGCTCGCATCTCACATTGAAGCCGCTCGTCGTCTTTTGTTTTTCCACTGAGAGCTTATTCATGAGCTCAACACCCCAAAATACCCCAAAAACTATGAATGAGCTGTATCTGTACCCCGAGCTCACGATGAACCCGCTTCAGAGCGCTTCAGAGAGGATTAAGCAGGAGTTCAGAGACCGGGGGAGTCGACACAGTGCGAGTGTGCTGCTGCTGCTGCTGCAGAGGAGGAGGTGAGATCTCTGCAGTGCAGGAAGCGAAGGATGAAACTCTGCAGTCGGTCCACATATGGACGGATATAATACAACTATAGGTGTTTTAATGCATGTCCTCTTCACACAGCACACTTGTGGTTCTTTGTGTGTGTGGGAAGTGAGTTTTTAATCTCTCTACACTTTTGAAATATATTTCCATCCCTTTCTTATCTTAAGAGGCTTAAGAAGTGAGCCAAGGTTAATATTCTACGAGGCGGATCGTGGCCTCGTCATCCCGACCATTTCGAGGAATTTCACTTCTTGAGAAATGATTTAGAATTGAATGAAAACTTTCCTTTTTAGATTTCTACACTCTTTTCCCACTGACAGGAGCTTCAAAAGAGCAGAATGCAAAGCATCGTTTTAAACCTGACTCCAGTCTGACAGCTCTCTGAAGCGCTCTGGAGTTTGTGATTTATTTCAAGGATTCAAGGATCATTCATCGTCATTATGCAACACAGGGATGCACAACGAAATGTAGTTGTTTGTAACACAACAAACACACGACAAACAAAACAAAAACAGTCGTAGTAGAAGTTCTTCCACAGCTGGACGTTGGTCCTCCAGATGTCAAATGTCATTCTGGAAATTGTAGGAAATCAAAGCTTTGATAGAAAGTGGTTGAGCATAATGTGACGTTGGGTAGTTAGCAACATGCGTTGGATGGATGGCACAAAAAAACCCAACTAAAGCACTATTTGACTTGCTCTTTTTTTGTTCATCTACCTCCAGACCCTCGGATCTGCACACTGACACCCAACGGCCACCTGGAGCTGGGGGCCCTCTCGGGGCCCAGGAGTTCCTACTCCTCAGAGAGACGGAGCTTCACCATAGAGTCCAGGAAGAGCAGCGTGATGAGCCTGGGCAAGAGCAGCCTGGAGAGACGCTCCCTCTCTCTGGTACTCAGCCACACTCACATCCACGGACGTGCACCGCTCTGAAGTCATGATTACTTTGCATCACTGCCAAACATTTTATTCAGTGCTTTATGAATCGTGTTCAGTCAAAGTATGAAGATCTATGTGTGTCCAGAATAAACTGGCATAGGATGGATAATCCCTCATAGTGACCGTTTATATGTGTCGTATTTTATATCGAGTCAGGGGAAAGCGTGATTTGCATTCGATATGGTTTGTGTTGCCCGAAGTTTCAAACCCAGAAGCAGACAAACAAACGCCTCCACATCAAATCTGCTTGTCACGTTGGACCGATGTGATTTGATCGCACCAGACAGCAGCTCCAGCATTTAAGGCTACGACGGCAAACCTTCAGTTCTGCCAAAGTGAAGCCGATGCGGACGTGTCTTAAAACATGCATTCTCTCTGCTGACCAGCAGGGGGCGACTCCTCCTGGTTGCAAAAAGAAGTCCGATTGTTCGGGCTAGTAGAAAGCAGATGTTAGTTCTACACCTTTGCTTTGTTAAACCGTTAGATCGTTTATTGTTTGCACAGATCAACCCTGTTTGTTATAAGACACAAGCTAGTAGCATGGCTCACCTGGGTGGCTGTCATCGTATGTTGCTAGAGATATCGTTAGCGAGCCAGCTAGCTGTTACTTAGCTACGCTGCGTGGGTCTGGTGTTGGTTTACTTTAGCCGATAAATTAATTTGCAAACAGGAAACTAGCCAATTTGTCAGCCAGATCAGCCCTGTTATCTGAATGAATTAGTTCATATTATCCACCCTCAGGCCGTATTTAACTACGTTTAGCTACACACGTGTACGAGTCCTTCACATAGAGACGTAGAAACCAGTCCACAGGTTGGTATGGGAACTGAGAAAGTTGTGGAAGGTCTCATTATCTAAGTAGCAACGTGTTCACATATACAAAGCAAAAAAACTGCTGTCTGTAGTGGTGAGAAAAACACACATTGATCACTCAATTAGCCCGAAAGAGAACATTTAAAAAACAGATTTTGCCAGACCATGCTGTCCCCACACGCTGAAAGGAGACTGCTTCTGAGGAGGTGATTGAACCGGCGCTGTTGTTGTCTCACGCGTCTTCATGTTATTGCGGCTGCCGTACAATCGCTGCACCGCGGCGTCAACAATACCAACATGTTCGGTAGCTCATCGTGTGCATATGAAGCAGGTTGTAAGAACACAAACTCGGTGGCGATGCTCCCGGTGTCAAGCCGACTGAACCGAAACACACACAAACCTGTCTTCGAAGGTTTTTGGCTCAGCATCCAGTTGCCATGGCAACTGGTATTAATTGACCCCCCCCCCCCCCCCTCTTCTATTCAACGGCAGAGAAAGTGAGAGAAGTAGAGAGGAGGAGAAACAGAAGCGAGGGGGGGGGCTGGTGATGGGAGCCGTGATTGGAGGACGGAGGGGAGGGACGAGCAGAGCGATGATGATGAGCTGCAGGTTATCGTGTTAAACACTGTGGGTGTGGAGCATCCTCTTCACCGTGAGGTCTCCTCCTCTTCCCCTCGCAGCTAATTTACATCGGAAAGGCACCGGTTACATCACTCGGAGAGAAAGCACAGAAATAATCACCGAGTCGAGGAGAAGAGGTTGCCTCGTGAAGTTTTGCTTCAGTTTTTATCTGAAGCTCTGAGAAGCGTTTTTGGTTTTCTCTTTGATAAAAATCACAATGTTTCAGATATGAATCAGCTGCATCTGTTTGTTTTTATTCAGCCATTGTTGATTGGAGTGATAAATCAGTGTAGCGGTGTGCTGCTTTGGTTCCTCGTCCACGTGTCTGATGAAATGTAGATAACGATGCATAAAGAAGTTAAAGATCTCCTTTTTAACACGATACAATCAAATGAAATAAACTACGAGTACAATGATTTCTAAACAATCATCCTGATCTGAATTTCCTAAAATGATATTCTTTAGTTTTTTTAAACTTAAAGCTCATGCATTTGCTTAGATATAGAGACGATTTTGTGACCGAATATGGATTAGACATATTAAAAAAAAACATGTTTAAAGGTTAACAGAAGTTATCAATCCAAGCTAAATTATTAGAAAATAGAGAAATTGGGTAATGGTTGCAAAATGTTCCGTTCACTTCACTTATCTTTGGTGGTGTTATCACTTCAGCGGCGTAGCGAGACAGAAATCAATACAATGTGAAACACAATGAGCAAGATTCACCGACTGGATAGAAAATAGTAACACAGTGCATCGATGCAGAGGTGCAGTCTACATCTGGAGACAAACTGAACGTCTATGGTGATATTGAATCATATTATCATTGCATTAAACAGTTGCATTTCTAAGAAGAAGTTTCGTTTACGGCATTACACTGTACAATACCACCAAGACTCGTCTCTGGTGTATCTTATAGAGTGCGGAACAAATTGTCTTGACAGTAAGATACACAGCCGCCCTCCTGAGTGATGTTCTGTATGGACGGAGGTGTTACTTAACCGCTCGCGTGCACGCTTCACTGCAGTTTCTATAGAGACCGATGCTTCTGCAAAAAACGGCATCAAACTCCAGCTTTTGACACGTAGGTTTCCGAGGATGAAACCCATAATTAGGATCCGTCATGTGGAGAGGGTTAGACATGCGGAAAACAAACAGAACCGGTTTACGTTCCTCAAAGTGGAACCGGCGCTCAGGGGGTTTGCGTGTTAAACTCGATGACAGCCGCCCGAGTGCGCCGCAGTCTGGTGTGAAAGGCCCGGAGAAAACGCACAACAAAATGTGGAGTAACGTTTCGCAAGAAATCAGACAAATCTTTTTTTTTTAACCGGATGCAAACTGATGTTAATTACCCTGAACTGCTGTGTGTTTATTCTAGCGCCACGCCCGCAGTCCCAACTACCACAACTGGGGGCGGCCTTTCCTCCCACAGTCCACATGGAGCCGCAGGTAGACGAGTAGATGTACTTTAAGTGATGATTTGATGATTCTTAAACCATTACCTTCTCATGGAGACTTGTTCATGAGTGTTAAATATGTCGTGCAGGTCGAGCTCCAACAGTCTGGGCCGGAGGAGCTACGGGTTTGGCGGAGCTCCTCTGGTGGGAGGCAGCCTCCGCGTGCACGGCACCCGCTCCCCCTACTCCTACACCTACGCCGCCGAGCAGGAGTCCCTCCTGTCCCACCACCCGCCCCACTCCCGTCACCCTCACCACCCGCCTCCGCCCCCGCTGCTCCTCTCCAGACACTTCGCTGCCAGGAGGGATCGACGGGCTCTTTCCCTGGAGCACCCGGAGCTGCTTCGGGCGGCCGGGCAGCCGCCGCCGCAGGGCCCGCCCCCGGTCCAACCGGACCCGGGGAGGAGGAGCGGGTCCGGGGCGGGGGGATCCATCACCGCGGGGTCCGGTTTAGGAGCGGACCACCGGGATTGTAACGGCAAGACGCCGGGTCCCCACGCTCAGCTGATGGCGGAGGTTTTCCCTCAAGTCAACGCACGCAAAGACAGAGCGGACCTCGACGAAGAGACGGATTATGTGAGTGGCACGGACACGTGAACGATCATCACCTCTTGAGATGATACGGTGCCATCGTAGTGCGTTATTGCTGTATATTTTATTCTTTATAGCTTCTCGGATTGACTAGATGATATTGAAAAACAAAATAAAACATAAATCCTAATCATTGTGGCAGTTGGGGTGCAGACGAGGCGGCGGTATTGGTTTATCTAACCTCTTTGCAGTCACTTTATGAGATTCCCAAGCTTGCCTGAAACAAATTCAATAATTTAACGGCCTTAAATCATCTCCTCATCTCGGCTCCTCTCTCCTCCAGAGTCTGTGCTTCCGCGTCCAGAAGATGATGGAGGTGTACAAGCCGGACTGGTGTGAAACCAGAGAGCAGTGGTCCGTCTACATGTTCTCCCCTCAGAACAAGTGAGTGGACGCCTTCAGCCTTCTAGAGTTAAACTGTCAAACATTAACTGGGTTAGACTGCAGTAAATCAAACCTGATCAACCACACCCACACAGTGCTGATGGAGCAGGTTGGTTGAGTTTTGGACAGGCGGCAACCTCCGCTTCTGCAGAGTGGAGCCGATGCGGAAGAGTCTTAAAAGCTGCATTCTCTCTAGTGTCCACCAGGGGGCGACTCCTCTGGTTGTATAGAAGTCTATGAGAAAATGACTCTACTTCTCTCTTGATTTATTACCTCAGTAAACATTGTAAACATGAGTTTATGGTCTCAATCTCTAGTTTCAAGTCTTCTTCAATACAAAAATTGCCGAACTCGAGACTTCAAAAACGTCCAGAAACCAATGTGCAACAAAGCAGGAAGCATCTCTCTGCATGCGTCAGCACTTTAGATATTTGATTCTACCGACTGTGTTTGTTCAGCCCTGCAGCGTGGAGAGACGAGTCGACGAGCAAAAACAAACGTCAGCTCACGTCCTGATAACGTGGACGAACAACGAGCCGCATAACCCGACCGTTTATCTGAAAACGGCTGTCATCCCGTTTCACAAATGGCTCGTTGAAGCGATGCCGCTGTGTGTTTCTTCTTCTTCTTCTCTCTAGACGATGTTATTGACTCCGGGCCCCGAGTTGTGTTTGTGTCTGTGTCATTACGTCTTTTCTCCCAGCCTCCCAAATGCGTCGCTGGTAGAGAGGCTCCCCTAAAAGCAACACGAAGGAAAGATCACTCAGTCATCCACTCGCTCACTCACCCGATTCCCTGCGTGCTGATAGCCACTTAAGGGGGAAGCCGGGGCCCAGGGCTGTGTTTTGGCATCCTGGCAGGTGCCATCTGTCAAGCGAGGGCCGCGTGTGTGTTGGCAGGGTGTGTGTGTGTTTGTGTGTGTTTGTGTGTGTTCGCTCTGCAGCGTCAGGCCACCACATCTCTGCTCGCGTTGCGTTGCTCGCGGATGACTTTGCATATGTGCACGTGGGAGCAGTGTGAGCATATGTGCCGCGCTTATGCCTCAGTTATGCTTTTTTTGCTCTAACAAGTGCGTCCGAGCAGAATTTACAAACAAGCCGATGGCAGAAGAAGTTGTGTTCTCAGGTGGGATGAAGTGCCGACGCCAGCGATGCCGCCGGTCACGATCGATACCGGGGGGGGGGGGGGGGGGGGGTGTTGCCAGATCTGAATCGATAGTTAAAGTGACGAGGGTTTGCCAGATCTAGAGGAAAAGCAGTCGTCAGGTTAGCACATTGATTCTCTTCCCCTCCAGAGAGCAGGTGAGGCTGATACAGCCGCCAGATGAGGTGAGACTGTGTGAGCGCTGAGCTCTCACTGCAGGAGTCAGAGGATAGTAAAGATTCAGAGGCTCTACAGATGTGTGGATACACAGTACATCCACTGTGTGAGCAGGCGGTAGAGGCGAGTGCTAGAGGTCTTCCCTCCTATTCCCTGTGATCACCTGGGTTGTATCGGTGTCGTGGTGTGTGATTAGTGTCTGGTGTATTCGTAGTCCTGTCTTTGGTTCTGCTGGTCGTTGGTTCGTCCGCTGTGGTTCTGTTGGTGTCGGTTGAGCACGTTTGAATCTCCTGATCTCGTGTCGTTTTGTCCTTTCTGGTTTGCCTGTTGGATTCTTCTGTTACTCGTTTTTTTGGACTCCCCTACTTTCTACGTTTTTGGATATTTATTGTGGGAGGCACCGGCTAAAATCCTGCCCGGGGCACCAGATTGGTAACGGCCAGCTCTGAGTAATTCACCTCCTCCAGACTCTTCAGATCGTTTTTATTTTAATCATTTTCAGGCCAGCGGAAATATTAAGTGTTGCACAGAAAAAAGTTTGGAGAAAAGTCCAAAAATGAACAAAAACTTAACCTCTGGTCAGACAATATGGCCGACGTCTTCACATTCAAGACTCAACATGAGGAAAACATCCATCAACTGTGACTGTTTGAGCTCCAAACCTCATGATGTAGACACAGAGTCCTCCTCCTCTGGTCCACCAGAGTCCTCATGATGTAGACACAGAGTCCTCCTCCTCTGGTCCTCCAGAGTCCTCATGATGTAGACACAGAGTCCTCCTCCTCTGGTCCACCAGAGTCCTCATGATGTAGACACAGAGTCCTCCTCCTCTGGTCCTCCAGAGTCCTCATGATGTAGACACAGAGTCCTCCTCCTCTGGTCCACCAGAGTCCTCATGATGTAGACACAGAGTCCTCCTCCTCTGGTCCACCAGAGTCCTCGTGATGTAGACACAGAGTCCTCCTCCTCTGGTCCACCAGAGTCCTCATGATGTAGACACAGAGTCCTCCTCCTCTGGTCCACCAGAGTCCTCGTGATGTAGACACAGAGTCCTCCTCCTCTGGTCCACCAGAGTCCTCATGATGTAGACACAGAGTCCTCCTCCTCTGTGCTTCACCCATCAGATGTATTTTGAGGTACTGTATCTTAAAGATGATTCAATGGTCTCTTCCTCTTCCTCTTCCTCTTCCTCTTCCTCTCTCTGTTTGGCTCCGCTCAGGTTCAGACTGCTCTGCCAGTCCATCATCGCCCATAAGCTCTTCGACTACGTGGTCCTGTCCTTCATCTTCCTCAACTGCATCACGGTGGCTCTGGAGAGACCCAAGATACTGCAAGGCAGTCTGGTGAGAGCCGCGTTTTCTCCGCATCACTCATCATTCAAATATTGGTCGAATACACAACTTTATGTTGGATTTAGTTTTGAATTGACAAAATCTTCCTCTTCCTCCACATCATTTCAAACTGCCTCGAACCAGATTATATGAGCAGAGACTCAGTAATGACGGCTCTGGTTGTAATAACGATCACTTTCCAATGTGTTTTATTGGAAATGTACGGAAGCCCTGAGAGGACAAGTCTGATTTGAATCCTTTCTTCTCCTGTTAATGACGGAGGAGAAGCTTTTGTCAGTATAGCTCTTTAAGTTCCTTTTGTTATCTGTGAAACCTTTGAGGAACTTTTGTCTTTTGTCATGATTGAGGTGTTGTTGTTAGAGGCGTCTCCTTCACAGCGTTCAAGTGAAATGTGGCTTTTCATTTGCCAACAAGATCCAACTGACGAGTGACGTCGTGTCCTGCTTCGAAGCTTCTGAGTAAACACGCGTCCAGCGGTCGATCCCTCTGCTCTTCTTCTCCTCTTTTTGTCTCCTTTTAAATTCTTCTTCTCCTCTATTCTTCAGTCCTTTTAAACTCTTTCTTTCCTCTCCTTCTGTTACAGGAAAGGCTGTTTCTCACAGTTTCCAACTACATCTTTACGGCCATCTTTGTCGCGGAGATGACCGTCAAGGTAAACTGTCCTCGTCCTCTCCGGTGTTCCTCTTCCTGTCTCTCCACCTCCTTCTTCACCTCCCTCTCCGTCTGTCTTCTGTGCATTCTTTTTGTCTCTCACCTCTTCCCGGCTTCGCCTCCTCCTCTCGCTCCTTTTCACTTCTTTCCTCTCCTCATTTCATAGCTGGTTTCCTTTTATCTCTCCATGTTTTGCCTTCTCTCCTTCCTTATCTTTCTCTCTCCTTCTTCTTCTTCTTCTTTTCATCTGCAGATTTTATTCTCTCCGTCATTTTTTCTCTCTTCTCTTGACAATTCTGCGCTTCAATCAGTTGCACACGTTAGCCATTAGCGATGAGCAGCTAGATAATGAAGTTAATTATAGAAGGCTACTCTATAATTAGCTACTCCTGGACTTCCCATCGATAAACACACACACACACACACACACACACACACTCCTCTTAATCCACTCATCTGCTGGCCATAAGACAGGCCATCATCCATTATTAAGAGCCTCGTGTCTCCGGGCGTTCTCCGTGCATTGGTAGAAACCCTGTGGTGATGTATGTATGAGCCGGGATGATGGAGACACATGAAGCACAATGATGTCGACGCTCTCTCCGGTTCACATGTGCACATACGTGCATCAGGACTCTGGATGAACGTCTCTCCTGTATCTCCATCTCCCTCTTTGCCTCTTTTATTTACTTCCATTCCTTCGCTCGGCCGTCCGATCGCTCAGATGTTCGTTTGCTCATTTGATTAATTTCGTTTCCCGTTCTGTATCCGTCCCTCGTCGTTCTCTCTGCTCGTTTGTAATTCGATCAGCCGAGCTCCGTCGCTCTCTGAGCCCGGCTTCAGTCTCTTCTTCAGCTCATTTGATCTGAAGTGATCGAGCTGTTGCTGCACCGTGGCGTTGACCTCCACTCAAAGTCTTTCTGCTGTCGTTGAACTGCCACCAGACCAGCACAGCGACCTTCATCGCTGCTGTAATGTTCTCGTGACTGCATTCATTTTCTAACGCACAACAAGGATTATTGCAAAGACCTCACTCAGCAATAATCGTCCTCGCCGCTGCTGTAGAGGATGTTCTGCTTCATGAGCTGAGCCGAGAGCAGCAGGCAGCACATCTTATTACGTTCTACTGGACAGGACGAGTGACTTTGTGTTTGGTTTGGAGATGTATCCTGATGTCTTTAGAGCGGTCTCTCGTGTATATTTACTCATGTTTATTCAGTTTCATTTTCATTTTCTCTTTTTGAAGCAATTCACGGCGTTTCCTCCAGACGGGATGCGATGAAAATCAACTTTCTTTACTTCTTTCATTCCTTGCTTACAGACTTAATAACTCATTTACTTATCGTTAAGAGCAGCATTACTGTAACATCCCCGTCAGCTCTCCGTCACGACTTCCACACAATCTTTAGACGTATCAGCCGTCGTGATCTGTTGACAAAGTAAATATCAGAATGAAATAACTTCATCTACTTTCACACCAGCTTTGTAAATTATTTGAATAATCATGTTTTATGTTTTCTAGTGTTTTTAAATAATGACAGATTTTTATTATTATTATAACTTTAACAAAACTTAGATTAACTGAAGTTATGGACAGTTGAGATAACGATCTCTCTCTCTCTCTCTCTCTCTCTCTCTCTCTCTCTCTCTCTCTCTCTCTCTCTCGGTGTAATCTTGTTGCAGGCCGGTCAGTCTGATCGCTCTCTGAGGAGGACTAATTAAACAGAGTTTCCTCTCCGACACACACACTTCATCACTGTTCTCATTTCCTGTCTGCACACACACGCACACACACACACACACACACACACACACACACACACACACGTGAGCCGTAGTGATCAGTGTAAACAGCGTTACCTGCACGCAGCGAGCTTGACCTTGAACATCAGACTCTAATTAGAAACAGAGAGGGGAGATCTTTCCACACACACACACACACACTCAGGCGTGATGGTCCACGGTTGACTGGTTCTCCTCACACTGATCCGCCCGTCAGAAGGTCTGAACAGGTCTCTGACCTCAGCAGCCTTCTGTTGTCGTCTCTGTTTCATCACAGCTGATTCATTCATTAGTCAAACAGCCGGACGCTGAGGGAGGACTTTTAAATGCTGTAACCGCTTCTGAATCTGTGTGTAGCTGCAGGTCGTCAGCAGGAAAGTCTCCAATGCTTCCATCAGAGTTCTTTCTGCTCTTTTTAAAACGGCATCACAGCACTAACTCAGGAGCTCAGTGACAGAAGACTCTCCATGAGTCTCTACTGCTGTGTTGGCTGCTCAGGACTCCTCCTTCAGACTAACACAGCCTGAGGTCAGGGACTGAGAAACACGATCAGTGAACAATGAACGAATCACGTTCTTCACTTCTTTAACTCAGAGCGCTTGTGGAGCTGTGCTCTTTCATCAAATTATAATATTATTATATATATATACCAAAGAGAAACAAATACATTTTGTTTTTTTATTAAAAAGTTGGTGAATGAATAAAACTTTATTAAACCTCTGAGCCCCGAGTCCCGTCACATTTCACTCTCTGTGACATAAAGTCCTGCTCCTCTATGAAACAGAACCATCACGACCGGAACATGTCTTTAGTGCAGAATAACAGTTACAGTGACATCAATCACGAAAAAGGGAATTTGAATTCCTTTTCTTACAACCTCTCCTTCCAGCCTCTCCTCTCCTCTCCTCTCCTCTCCTCTCCTCTCCTCTCCTCTCCTCTCCTCTCCTCTCCTCTCCTCTCCTCTCCTCTCCTCTGTTGGTCCTATAGTTGCACTGAGAAGCTCAGAATGTCTAGTTTCTTACAGGATCTGGTTGAAGCACAAGGTTTATTTGTGGCCACATTTTAAACGAGACATAATATGTTTTTGATAAAATATCACAATGTTAAGCTTCGTTTTGGTTGCTTTCTATGATGGCAGCCATATGATGTGTTCAAGTACCCTCTGAAAGATGGAACTCGGATGTTTTTTTACCGCTGCTAGCTTCTAGCTGTGATTAACGGTGTAGTTTGATTGTTTAGTCACAACCCTTGTGTCTGATACCGAAACACAAGGCAGCCTGTATGAGACACACGATCAGGGATTACGATTTCAGGAGCTGACGAGGGGCGACGTAGACCCAAAGCTGATTCATAGCATAAGAATGTAATTCCTAGAATGGGGATCGGCTCAACTGAGCCGAGTGTCAGACAAACATCAGCTGGTAGTGTGAGAGGGGAAGAGCGGGCTTCGATAACAGCGCTGGCATAGATTCACCATGCATCATGTTTTATCACGGTGATTGTTTGATCCGCTTAATGCCGGCCCCCACGGCATTCCAACAGCTTCAGTACGGCAGGCGGCTATTAATAACACAGCAGATGTGTTATAACTCGATATCCAGCCTGTCAAAACCTGACAGAAGACCTGTCGTATAGGATGTGACAGTGACACTCGCTGCTGTGCAGATCTCACCGGCGAGGACGGATGAAATATTTACTGTCGTACTTATAGTGAGAGTTTTGGACCATGTTGGCTGTCAAAACGAGTCAGAAAGATTGAATGTTCCTGAACAAAGCTGCGTGGAATTCTGCAAACTGACGACTCCAGTCAGCTTTCTGAGATACAGATCTCGTTTCTTTCTTCATCTCTCTCTAGCTGTTTCTGTTTTTCTCACACTTTAGCTTCATTTCATCCAAATTCTTTGTTTTTATGTCTTCGCCGCCCTCTGACGTCCAGCTTCTACATTATTTCTATAGAGTTAGCAACAGTGTGCATGGCCGTGTCTGTTATGGTAGATTTAGTGTCAGACGGAAGTCTGCACAACGAGGCTCATGAAGACCAAGAACAAGTCCTGTTCTCATTTTCCTTTAAGTCACACCATTCAAAAAGACAACCACAGTGTGTCAGACACTTCTGTAGTTCTTTTAACCAAGTGGAAGGTAAAGTTGTTGCCAGAAATTCCTAAATTTCACCAGTTTCGAAAGACCCGACCTCGTCTAACCAAAAGAGAGACACGTGTCCATTGTTGTTTGGATGGACAGGATCTCAAGGAACAGCCGTGAGGTGGAGAGTGTCCAGTTTAGGGGCCTCATAATTGCAGACTTGCTCTTTGCAGACGATGTGGTTCTGTTGGCCCCATCAGACCGTGACCTTCAGCATACACCGGGGCGGTTTGCAGCCGAGTGTAAAGTCTGAGGCCGTGGTTCTGGTGGATTGTGTCCTCGAGGTTGGGAGTGAGTCACTGCTCCAAGAGAAGAAGTTCAAGCATCTCTGGGTCTTGTTGACGAGTGAAGGGAAAATTGGAGCATGAGACGGACCGGCAGATTGGTGCGGCGTCTGCAGCGCTGCAGGCGTTTTTACCTTGAGGGAGCTGAGGCCGAATGCATCAACGATCTGAACCCTCACCTCACCTATGGCCGGAGAACCCGAAGGGAACCCACGCTGACAAGAGGAGAACATTGGTTTGTCGTAGTTCGGACAGGATTTGGCCAAACTTTGATATACTAGCTCATAACTTACAAGCCCGCCTCTGCACGCTGTAGTCTGTTAAACTTTGTATGGCGCACAGGAACCACATTTCTTCCTGCCCGCTTTGCGCCAAGTCCCGCTCTAATGTGCTGTGATTGGCTTGCACTTTTATGATAGATTGGTCATCTACACAGCCGGGCAGACCTGGACGGATCATGTTGTCGGAATGATTGCAGAAGTGTCAGAGGATGTTTTCAGATACTGTATTTCGACCCATTCTCGATGACGACTATGAGTCACTATTGGACGCCGTGATCGTCTGAATCCTTCCATCCATCAGCTCATGAAGGAGCGTGCTGCACAGTTTTCCCAAGCCTCCCTTTCCAGCCTACAGGTGGCACCTACAGTACATGACACTCGGAAGATTTTCTGCAGGTTATTTTGCTGATTATGCTTGGTTGGCGTTCCCAAAACAGATGCACAAACACCATCACCACTTGTTCCACCATTTCCCGGGAATCTTCCATCCTTCCACATCTCTCTGGTGGCTTTTTGTTTTGCCTCTTTGCTCTTTCTGTTTTTTCTGTTCTGTTTTTTGACACGACAGCCACACATGAAACACACATTGCCATGAAAGCACCTGGAAGATGTCAAATGATGTCAAAACATCTGCCGTGCAACTTTTCCTCCAACCTCACCAACTGTTTTCTGATTTCAAAACTTCCCATCTCTTCTCTTTGAGCCTCTTGTGTCTTCCTCCTCCGCCCCCGACTACCACGTCTCATTCCTCCCGACGAATGTCTCACTGTTTCCACAAAACTGTTGATCTCCCACACCTCACCCACACTCCTCCTTGTTGTTTCCAGGGTATCCTCCTCCCTACCGTTCTTGTTCAATCCCCAATAGGGCTCACCCAGTGAGCGAGACCTCTCAGCCAGCTGTAGCTAGAAGGTGACAGACCATAAATCTAAGACAAAAACCTGAAATATGTGCGCTTCAAATGTTTGCAGCTCCGGTCGCAACACCCTCCGAGTGTTTAGTCTTGTGTGGAAGCGTCTGATTTAAGAGGATTTGGGGAACAGACAACACTGCATGTCTTAACTGAAATTGAAAGCAGAGCTTTTTATTTTCTTTTGTTCTCTGGAAGTTTTAATCAGAGACAGTTCACCCAGTTACAGTACAGTCAGCAGAATAAAAAGCTGGTTAACTCAGCAAAGAACGTGTTAGCAGACGGTCCCGT
Organism: Pholis gunnellus; assembly: GCF_910591455.1. Lineage (NCBI taxonomy): Eukaryota > Metazoa > Chordata > Actinopteri > Perciformes > Pholidae > Pholis > Pholis gunnellus. The sequence goes on from NC_136531.1 coordinate 1,658,190, forward strand.
GTTGGAGATTTCCACTTCATAGTAGACTTGCTTTCCTTTTAATCGCCTTTCCTTTTCCTCGTGTCCTTTTTTTCCTTCCCTCTTGCTGTTGAACATTAATCTTCTCATATTGGGGTTTAAGAGCTGCTGCTTGTCTTTCTTCCCTTTTTTCATCCGTTTGGTTTTAAAACCTCGCTCCCTCAATCACAGCTATGGAAGCCCATTCCCGCCAGCAAAATAAAATAAGAAATCCACCCGAAAAAAATAAAATAAAATAAAATCCACCCCAAACAAACTATATATATATATCCACCCAGAAAAAAAAAAAATCTTTTTTTTTTTTTTTTGCATGTCGTATTTGTTCCGGAAAAAAAGTTTAAAAAAAAGATTATGATGTCTTTTTTTTTGCCGGAATAAATACGACATGCAATTCTACACAAGGTAACTATTACTGGTGACTTTTGTAAATGTTAGATGTTATATATCATAAGTATTAATATGTAGAATTGCATGTCGTTTTCATGGAAAGACTGGCGAGGGGATGAAGGGACCTGTGAGGAGATCGTCACTGAAGCGCATGCGCACTTCTAATCTCTTTAGCTAGCAAAAGAAAAAAATCATCATAATACATCATCATACAAAAAAGAAAAAAAAAAAAAGCAATCTTTTTTTTCTTTTTCTGGGTGGATATATATATAATTTTTTTTGGGTGGATTTGATTTGATTTGATTTTTTTCGGGTGGATTTCTTATTTTATTTTGCTGGCTGGAATGGGCTTCCATACACATCTCTCAGCCTCCCATATTGTTTTTTACTTTCAATTCCTCTCCTCTGTTCTCCTCTCCTGCCGAAAAGCAGCTGACATGAAATGAAATATATTTGAGAAGCTAAATGAGAAATCTTACTTGTGTGGTATTTCTGCATCTCCTCAGGTGGTGTCCATGGGTCTGTACCTGGGAGAGAAGGCCTATCTGAGGAGCAGCTGGAACATTCTGGACGGTTTCCTCGTGTTCGTGTCTCTCACTGACATCGTGGTGTCGATGGCCGGCGGGGCTAAGATCCTCGGGGTTCTCCGGGTTCTCAGGTTGCTCAGGACGCTACGCCCCCTCAGGTTAGGAGGGCTAATTGACACGCTTCTTCACGTTAGATGTAGTTGAGAGAAAATCAATACCGCTCTCGTATCTGTCATAGCTTAGCTTAGCTTAGCGTAAAGACTGGACTAGCTAGCCTGAATCTTTCATAATCTGCTCTCAGAGCAGTTGCCAGACGACCAGTTTGAGACTCCAGTTACTGGTCCAAGCAAAGACAGAGTCCAGCACATAACCCTCTATAGAGCCGTCTCTACTACAGCTTAAACAAACAGATACAAAACGTATGTTTGTGAACTTTAGACGGAGCCGGGCTAGCTGTTTCCTCACTTTTATCAGTCTTTGTGCGAAGCTAATCGGCTACTTGTGTTAGCTTCATCAGACATGAGAGTGGTTTCAATCTTTTTCATCTAATTCTCCACCATTAGTTAACTAATGCTATTTCCCAAAATGCGTGGAAAGCATTGCTAACGGCCATAAAAGACCTGCTTACAATTTGGTAAAGATCCATGTTTCTGCTGATTTGGATTTAATGTTGCTCTACTTATTACAGTATTTATAACACATGGTTAAAGCCAGTCTTTCCCAACATGTGTGCCTCAAAGGGGAACGTCAACATGCTAGCATGTTTATGAGCAATTCAACTAAAGAGGTAAAATGTTCACTCTCAAAAACAATCGTTTTATTTGAAGAAACAACTTCAGAAGGTCAATTTCTTCACCAGATAGAAAGCAAAGATCGGATTAAATGAATAAAATTAATTTTGTGAAGCATGTGTTCAATTTTCTTTCTGATTTCCTGTCCCATTAATCATTCCGTGACAGATGGGATTCGTCGGTGTAGCCTCCTGACCCTGCTTTAAGATGTGTTTTGAACCATCTCGTGCCCAACGTTACCTGACAGAGCAGCTGAGAAACGAAGCTGAGATGGACGAAAGGGTCCAGAGAGCTCAAATTACATTAAACCGAGGTCATTTTAGGTCTGAATGAATTCAGCCTTGACTGCATGTGATTAACACACGGCACCATGAGGTTCAACATGGTCTCTCTCTGCAGAGTGATTTCTGTTTCTTTAAGCTATTAGTAAAGCAGTAATACTCCTCTGGTTGTATGTTCATATGTTCATGGAGTAAATGATGGTCCATTTAGAGTCACACAGACCATCTGCACTTCTTATATACAGTCTGTTGAATTCAATGAAAGCAGCCTGTCCGGTCTCTCTCTCTCTCTCTCTCTCTCTCTCCCTGTCTCTTTGTCTTTCATTCTCTCTCCCTCTCACTCACCGTGTCTCTGTGTCTCCCCCTCCTCCATCCTCCAGGGTGATCAGCAGAGCTCCGGGGCTGAAGCTCGTGGTCGAGACTCTCATCACGTCCCTCAAGCCCATCGGCAACATCGTCCTCATCTGCTGCGCCTTCTTCATCATCTTCGGTATTCTCGGAGTTCAGGTAAACCGCATCAAATATGAATCACGTCTTCCCCGCCGTACAACTTGTCTTTTATTAATCAAGGGAGCCTCGAAAGCCTTTGACATGGACCTAGATGGTCCAACTATTGAACTAATACAGCGACCCCTGTGCTCACTGTGGCCCATAATAATATTTTATACACCGAAGATTAAGTGGGTCAAAACATGCGAGGCCGCAATTATTCTCTTGACTTTCAATCTAGAGCAAAAACCAAGAAATGAATCATTAAACACGGCGGAGAACACCAGATGAGGCTGTTTGCAGCCACAATGAGAGCACGTCCTCGCAGCGCTGGCTGAGAAGGCTAATTAGAGCAGAATCCAGCAGGAAGAGGAGGTGTAACGGCAACGCAGAAGACCCGAGTTTCACTTTCCACATAATCAAATAATGATTCACAACTTCATCAATCCTTTTCAGACCAAAATCAGTACCGTTCAGCCCCCTTCTCACCCCCGACCCGTCAAATACTCGCTTTAGTGTCTGCATTAGGTCGGGGTGGACGGATGAGATTGACTGTGTTGTAATTCTATTATGTTTTTCATTCTGTACACTTGACATGTATTGTACTTCTGTCCATCCTGGGAGAGGGATCCCTCCTCTGATGCTCTCCTTGAGGGTTGTTCTTTTTTTGGAGTTTTTCCCTTTTTCGATGCGAGGGTCTAAAAACAGTGGATGTCACAAGGTGTACAGATTGCAAAGCTCTCTGAGACACATTTGTGATTTTGTGACAGTTGGAAAAAGTAACGCCAGTTCATTAACAAACATAACAAACCACGATCTTTTCCCAAACCTAACCATGCAAAAGCAAAACCCATAAACCCTCAGATTCAACTCAAGTTCTGTTTGCTAATTTGGGTCGAAGATGGACGGATGTTGGAGCAGTTTTTTAAGGTTGAAGTATTTCAGACTGCCAATTATTTTTCTAAAGCCTGGAATAGAAGGCAAGCTCAGCTTTGTATGCAAGGTATGTTTTGTTTGTATCTGTAGTTTTGTTGCGTAAAACCCAACGAAGTAAATCTTTACAAATGAGTAAACCTAAGTTGGAAGCAGGCGGAAATCTCCAGTTCTGCAGAGTGAAGCCGATGCTTCACGTGTTAAAGCTGCATTCTCTCTAGTGTCCACCAGGGGGCGACTCCTCTGGTTGTATAGAAGTCTATGAGAAAATGACTCTACTTCTCTCTTGATTTATTACCTCAGTAAACATTGTAAACATGAGTTTATGGTCTCAATCTCTAGTTTCAAGTCTTCTTCAATGCAGCATGATGTTCATTTAGTAAATGATGGTCCATTTAGAGTCACACAGACCATAAAGCAGGGGATGCTTTAGGGGCGGGGCTACACAGTGATTGACAGGTCTCTACCAGAGACGTATACGGCGTCTCTACGTCACACCTCCTCAGTCCAGATGTGCTCACTTCCTGTTCACTGGTTGCAAAAAAAACCAAGATGGCGACGCCGGAATCGAGACTTCAAAACGCAGTTCACAAACCAACTGGTGACGTCACGATGACGATGTCCGCTTCTTACGTACGCTGTATATATGGAAGTCCAAAGCAGACGCTAGAGGGGAAACGTCACAGTGTGAAGCTTGGTGCCACTGACCGAGCTGTCGCTGAGCAAGAACGTGTTGTACATTTTGGGATTGATTTATGGGACTATGAGACTCAAGAACACAGAGCGCTGGCCCTAAAAGTTTTCAGATTTCAACACAGTACACAAACAAGTCCTGTGTTTGAATCAAGAGATCTTATTATAAGTAAATACATTTCAATCTCGCAGGTTATTTCATTAATCTTCAGGTTATTTCATTAATATTCCATAATTTGTGTGAGTTCATAAGTCTTACAAATGTACATCTCTATGGAAGCCCATTTTCGCCAGCAAAATAAAATAAAAAATCCACCCGAAAAAATTTAAATCCACCCAAAACAAATTATATATATATCCACCCAGAACATTTTTTACTTTTTTTTTTTTTTTTTTTACTTTTTTTTTTTTCTGGGTGGATATATATATTATTTATTTTTTGGGTGGATATTTTATTTTTATTTATTTTTTTGGGTGGATTTTTTATTTTATTTTGCTGGTGGGAATGGGCTTCCATACATCTCACTTGGTTTTCCTATTTTTTATTTCCTTTTTGCTTCTAGTTGTCAAACCCACCCTGTTCTTCCCTCCATAACTGCACATTATTATTCCTTCTGCATCTGCTGTTATGCATCGTTCCACTCAGTCCCCTCTTTGATGCGTTCAATATGATTGAGAATTAAAAACCTCTTCTCTCGGGAGAAAAAAAACAACCTGCCCTGTTGATATCAAGTGCTTCTACTCAGGCTTCATCCACTTCCAGACGCTAATTATGAAATTACTTCAAAAGCCGCATGAGAGGAGCGGGCGCACACACGAGTGTTGTCATGACTTCATCAGAAATGTTTCTGCCGTGCGCTGCCGTCTTCTCACTTCCTTCTCCGCTGTGTGTGTGTGTGTGTGTGTGTGTGTGTGTGTGTGTGTGTGTGTGTGTGTGTGTGTGTGTGTGTGTGTGTGTGTGTGCCTTCAGCTCTTCAAAGGGAAGTTCTTCTACTGCGCCGGTTTCGATGTGAAGAACATCACCAACAAGTCCGACTGTCTGGCTGCCAGCTACCGATGGGTTCACCACAAATACAACTTCGACAACCTCGGACAGGTACGAGAGAGACGAGGATGATTTCATGCAAACACAATAACGGTGCACATGAAGATGACGATTAGCACACTTTAGAGGATAGAATGTCTGCTATGCTAGTGCAAGGAGAATACTATGATATAAACCAGAAAGGCAATAACGCAACGAAGGCTTCTGAATACAGAGAACATATTTAAAGTTGTTCATTCAATGTAAAAATATATTGAATGTGGTAACAAACATCTGACATAATTATCTCCTTTAACAAAAAAAAGTATTGTGAATATATATATATATATATATATATATATATATATATATATATATATATACGTCTTCAGAACTTTAACTACTGACTGAAAACATGTTGAGTTGTTGTTGTGTTATTTTAATCAGTAATATATATATATCAGTCAGTTAAAGTTCTGAAGACTTGAAGAGTTTGAAATGAACAATGAGTCGCTTTATTAATATCATGAGTCAAAGTGAGCGAGTGATGCTGAAGATGAATGCTCAGCTACACAACTCAATCGTTTTGGGCCTTTTGGGAATTGTCTATTTGTTGTTTTTGTGGTATTGTTGCGGTGTAGGCACTCTTATAATCAGCAGCGTTAACCGGTATAGAACTGAGTCAGGTGTTGTGTATGTTGTGTGTTTGTGTGTCCTTCAGGCTCTGATGTCCCTGTTTGTGCTGGCCTCAAAAGACGGCTGGGTCAACATCATGTACCACGGGCTGGACGCGGTGGGGATCGACCAGCAGGTGATAACACACACACACACACACGTCACAGGCAAATACAACACTGGTACAAACGTGTGTACCGGTTCTTTTGCGTAACACAATCCTGTTTGCCGGTCGATGGAACCCACACACCCGGATCTCCGACCGCATCTTCCAGCTCTTTCCAGGGAATCCCACGCGTTCTTCGGCCAGATGGGAGTTTAAATCCATCCTTCTGGTCACTCCGGGATCTCCACCCAGTTGGATTGTGCCCACAACTCCTCCACAAGGAGGCTTCCTGATCAGATCGCCAAACCACCTCAACTCCCAACAGACAGATCCCCAGAGAGCTTCAGCAGAAGGCCTCGGTAGTCTTAGAGTCCTGTGCTGCAGGCCGTACACTTCAACTCTCTGAACCACAATCAGTTTTGGGGCTTTTTCTTTTCTCTTCTTTGCTTCTTTTCTCTCTGTGGTCTTGATGTTCACTGTAATATAAAAGTCCTGCTCCTCTACAGCAACAGAACCATCATGACTAGAAGCAGAGAGAACTCAAACGTGTCTTTAGTGCAGATTAACACAGTTAGAATGACGTCAATAAGAAAGAAGAAAACATTTTCTTTGATCATTTATTGGAAGACAATGGAATCTAATTATTCAACATTTTTCCAAGTTGCCACAAGTGTTACCAGTGTTGGAAGAAAGAGTCTCCACGTGCTGCGTATGTAGTGAACATTGTCTCTCCATCGTCTCTCCGCTCTGTGTAAACAGCCTGCAATTCAGTCAAAGGTTCGCACAGTTATTGTATCGTGAATGTTGGACTCACAATCACGACTTCATAGTGGCTGAAGAGCTCAGAGTGTCATGTTTTTTTACAGAATCTGTCTAAAGCAAAAGGTTGGTTTGGCGCAAGATAAGACATGTAGAAATAAATGTTTTTGATGAAATATCACATTTTTAAGCTTCGTTTTGGCTGCTTTTTCTGAACGAAGCATTCTTCACACATGATGTGTTCAAGGAATGTCGGAAAGATGAATATCTGACGATAATAGCGTTTTTACAGCTTCTGGCTGTGATAAACGGTGTAGTTACGGTGTAGTTTTAGCGATTGTTAACCATGCCGGCGGGTTTTGGGGTTCAGTGGTCATCAGCCTCAGGGCCCGGCTACACCTGCTGTAGCTTCATAGCATCATCAATTCACGTGGTTGATCACCGATACAAACACAAGAACATCACGCACACGTTCACTGATGCAAATGAGTCGGCTTCAAAGTGAACAGGCTCCCTTTAGAACTGGTTTTATTTGAAAATCTATCCGTGAATCTATTAAAGAGGGGCATTATTCTGGCTGGTTCCCCCCCGCCTCGGGGAGAAACGCGGTCCAACGTGGCTCTGAATGACTGATCCCATTTGCACTCCACCCCGCGCTTTCAACACTCCACACTCCTCCAGATTGAAAATCTGAGTCTCATCTCCAGTTTCATTGCACCTGAACTTGATTTTTTTTTGGGGGGTTTTGTAATGACTTCCTGCAATGACCCACTCATCCCGATCTGTTCCTCACATCGTCTCTCTTGTTTCTTCTGTAGCAGCTCCGGGGTTTTTGGGACTGTGCTGGCTGTGGAGTGGGTTAATTGGAAGACCGTAAGAAGCTCATGGCAGTATTCCAAATGTTCCCTCAAACACTGCGTCTTTCATTAATAACAATGATATTCAAAGGAACTTTCAACTGGTTGTGAACCAGTCTCAGTGTAGTCCTGGTCCTCTATCAGACCTCCATCAGTAAAGAGACCATCAGAGAGAAGATGGTCTGTTTCTATAGAGTTGTTCTTGATGCTCGTCATCGGAGCCACCGGGTCGGATTCTGGTGAAACCAGATGAACTCATGCAGGTTCACCAGAACCTCCTTCAGCTCAGACTCCAGCAGAGACCGGTCCACCGTAGACAGACCCAGATCCTCCAGCAGAGACCGGTCCACCGTGGACAGACCCAGATCCTCCAGCAGAGACCCGGTCCACCGTGGACAGACCCAGATCCTCCAGCAGAGACCGGTCCACCGTGGACAGACCCAGATCCGGCTTCACCTGCAGCCTTGGACCTGCAGTCGTGGCTCCGGAGGGAGGAGGAGAGCTCAGCTCCCGGCAGCAGCAGCAGCAGCAGCGTCTCCTCCTCCTCCTCCTCCTCCTCCTCCTCCTCCTCCTCCTCCTCCTCCTCCTCCTCCTCCTCCAGGAGCAGAGCTTCTCCTCTCTGGGAGTCAACACCGACACCACGCTGCTGGAGACCCAGGACGTGTTGCTGGACCCACTGGAGGGAAGGGAGGGAGGGGAGAACCAGAACCAGGACTGAGAGGAGCAGACTGTCAGACCTGCTGCAGTAACATGAGAGGTTTTCTAAAGAGAGTCTGGAGCTCAGAGACACTACAGCTTTAGTCCACAGGGACCAACAGAACCAACACAAATATAAAGTTCCTTGTAGCAGGTTTTAAATCACCTTCCGGATCCACTTTGAGGACCTTTGCTGCATATCATCACCGAAATCTGTCTTTGCTCATTTCCTGCTGTCCTGTTGATACCTTGATCTCCCTCCAGGCTCCTTCAGTGCTTCCTACCGACTCTGCCTCCTTCACCTTGTACATGTATTCTCTTTTATTTCGCTCTATTTTAAGATTACGTCAGCTTTTTCCTCTCCGTTCTTTCTTTTGCGTTCCTCTTCTCTGTCTATTATTTCATGTTCTGTCTCCTTTCTGTTCTCTTTCGCTGTTCCTGGTGATATTAACTAACCTTCTCCTCTTCCCCCTCATCGCTCTATCTTCACTTTCTTTCCTTAAAGATGTCCGCCAGTCCTCCCTTTTCCTCTCCCCTCCACCTACTTCACTGCTCTCCCAGTGGCTCCTCGTCTCATCTGTTTTTCCTCTTCCTCACCTCCAGCCGCTGACCAACAACAGTCCGTGGATGCTGCTCTACTTCATCTCCTTCCTCCTCATCGTCAGCTTCTTCGTCCTCAACATGTTCGTCGGCGTCGTGGTGGAGAACTTCCACAAGTGTCGGCAGCACCAGGAGGTGGAGGAGGCCAAGCGGCGGGAGGAGAAACGCCAGCGTCGCATGGAGAAGAAGAGGAGAAGTAAGGAACCCGGGGAGGAAAGGGGGAGAAATGAGGACGGTGTTTTTGGAGAAAACGAGGTGGGAGGGAGGAGTAGAGGCTTTGAAGTACAAGAAGGAGGGATGAAAAATACATGAAGACGAAGAGAAGGGGTTTGGAGGAATAATTGGGGTGAAATGAAAGAAAGGAGTGTAGTGTTGTGAGAGCAGGGAAGGAAAGGAGGAAGGATGGAAGGAGTCTAGGGCAATGAGGATAGACGGGAGGGAGGAGGACAGATGGACACGTTACACCTCTTTGGACGGGAAAAGGAGAGGAAGGACAGAGGAGGGAGGACACGATGATAGAGGGATGACGTCTTTTTAGAATAAAGGAAAAGAGGGGATCAATAAATGAATAGAAGAAAAGTGGATAAGAGGAAGATTAAATATGCAACTTAAAATATATTTATGAAATTAGTGAAACTTAAAAGACTCTTTCCTGAGCGTCCAAAACCTGTATTTGATATTTCACTCACATCCTCAATGATATGACTTTGAGCAGTCATTATTTCTCCTCATTTAAAACTCCTTAGCCTCCGCCTCACATTTATCAAACTGTTTTCTCTTCATATTACCTCACAGTTTTATCTCCCTCTCTGCCCTTTTTCTTCATTTTCTTTTCCCCTCGTTTTTCACCCCTCTGGCATAAATAAATCGTTAAATCAATCACACTTGCACTGCTTCCTCCTCACGCTCCCCCGGTCTCTGAACCAAATATCTATTTCTCTTTCTTTTCTATACCTCATTTCAATTTGCTCGTTCATTTTCTCACCCCTAAATTCTTTTCTTTTCTTTCTGATTTGCCTCCTCTTGCTCCTCTCCACATCTGTCCCTGTTCCATATTTTTCCTGCCTCCTTGCCGATCCAAATCCCTCCTTACCTCCCCCCCTCCCTCCCTCTTCCTATCGTCCTTGGCACCTTTTCTCTCTCCAGAGGCCCAGAAGCTGCCCTACTACGCGTCGTACGGCAGAACCCGGCTGGCCATCCACACCCTGTGCACCAGCCACTACCTGGACCTCGTCATCACCTTCATCATCTGCATCAATGTCATCACCATGTCTCTGGAGCACTACAGCCAGCCACAGGTGAGGACGCACGACCTGGAGGAGATGGAGGGATGATGGCCAGGAGGTGTGAGTGAGATGGACCCCCCCCCCCCCGATACTACTTGGTTCTAAACGAGAAGAGGTTCCAAATTAGTAAAATACCCGAAGTATCGATACATCCTGTCTCTGTCTCCTCTCAGTACAGCGTGAGACACATTGTTCAACACAATAAAACCCTCACAAGTTTATCACAACATGTGGCCAACAAGCAGAACATCAGTCTGTCTGTGGAGCAGCCGTCAGGTAACGGTAGTGATGTCATACATTAGTTACGTCGTACGTTAGTGACGTCGTACGTTAGTGAGGTCGTACGGTAGTGAGGTCGTACGGTAGTGAGGTCGTACGGTAGTGACGACTTACGGTAGTGACGACTTACGGTAGTGAGGTCGTACGGTAGTGATGTCGTACGGTAGTGATGTCGTACGGTAGTGACGACTTACGGTAGTGACGACTTACGGTAGTGACGTCGTACGGTAGTGACGTCGTACGGTAGTGATGTCGTACGGTAGTGAGGTCGTACGGTAGTGACGACTTACGGTAGTGAGGTCGTACGGTAGTGATGTCGTACGGTAGTGAGGTCGTACGGTAGTGACGACTTACGGTAGTGACGACTTACGGTAGTGACGACTTACGGTAGTGATGTCGTACGGTAGTGACGACTTACGGTAGTGAGGTCGTACGGTAGTGATGTCGTACGGTAGTGAGGTCGTACGGTAGTGACGACTTACGGTAGTGAGGTCGTACGGTAGTGATGTCGTACGGTAGTGAGGTCGTACGGTAGTGACGACTTACGGTAGTGACGACTTACGGTAGTGACGACTTACGGTAGTGACGACTTACGGTAGTGATGTCGTACGGTAGTGATGTCGTACGTTAGTGACGTCGTACGGTAGTGATGTCGTACGGTAGTGACGACATACGGTAGTGACGTCGTTCGGTAGTGAGGTCGTACGGTAGTGACGACTTACGGTAGTGACGTCGTACGGTAGTGACGTCGTACGTTAATGATGTCATATGTTAGTGATGTCATACGGAGTTTGATCACAAGAACAGGATCATCAATAGAACATAATCACTGAGATCATTGTTTAGCTGAGAATGATTCTAAAGGTTTTAGAACTTCTAGTGTTGCTGCTTCAGAAAGAATATTTGTTTATATACAAGAATTATAAATCATGTTGATTCTTTTCCTAATTGTCTTTTTTTTCTCACAATATAATCAAAAGGAGCCGATACGAGTATTGATAAGGAACCGAACAGATAAGCAGTATCGATACGAGTACTAAATATGGATACAATCCTCACGATACCCGTCCCTACAGACCTGTTTAAGGGGTTCTGAGTGGGTGCTGGTGCACCATCTGGGAAGGTTTAGTTTTTTTGTGTTTTTTGAAGTGGGCACTCCCAGAGGCAGGCTGCCAACCTGCTGCTCTGAATCAGCAGCATCATCCGCCAGCAGCCAAAGCATTTATCTGGAATACAAACATTCGGGCAGATTTGGGGTATTAGTTACGTAAAGTGTTTGTCAGAGGCAGAGATGCTTTAGAGCATGAATTCAGTCTGAGGTTCATCCCACTGAACACATTCTGGATATGATTGCAAGACAAGATTTTGGTATCGGAAGCGTTTTTTTGTTGGACCAAGTTGTCTCGACCAATCATGTTTGAGTGGAGCTTTGGTTGCAAGCAAAAGTCTGAACGCATTGATCCAAACCACAGACTTTATATAAGACGTGGACGTAGTCATCGTGACGTCACCCATTGCTTTGTGGACTGATGTTTTGAAGCCTCCACAATTTTGCTGCCGCCATCTCGGCTATTTTGCAACCAGTGAACAGGAAGTGAGCATATCTGGACTGAGGAGGAGTGACGTAGAGACGCCGTACACGTCTCTGGTAGAGACCTGTCAATCACCGTGTAGCCCCGCCCCTAAAGCATCCCCTGCTTTATGGTCTGTTTGACTCTAAATGGACCATCATGTACTAAATGAACATCATGCTGTATTGAAGAAGACTTGAAACTAGAGATTGAGACCATAAACTCATGTTTACAATGTTTACTGAGGTAATAAATCAAGAGAGAAGTAGAGTCATTTTCTCATAGACTTCTATACAACCAGAGGAGTCGCCCCCTGGTGGACACTAGAGAGAATGCAGCTTTAAGACACTTCGCTTCACTCGGACGAAACGCAATCAGAAAACCGATTGCTTTATATTCGCTCAAAGATCTACTTGTGAAACGATCCGGCCGGAGAGGTGACATCCCTCAACTCCATTCTCACGCCTCAGGCTGCTAAGTTATTTTGGCTACGGGCTACTAAAGCTGATAGAACACAACTCCTGAGTGAACTATACGCATTTCATCTTCAATCTTCATTCTGAAGATGACAGCACGCTCATTGTTTCCTTCTTGAATTCCGCTCCAAGGCCTCACATTGAGCTCCGGGGCCTGTGGGCTCATACGGGCTACATGTGTGGGTTTTCTGGAGGCTGCTGGGCGTCGATGTTGAACTGAAAACCTTCCTGATCTTGAATCTGCTGCAGGTATTTACATAATATAGCAGCTTATGTGGCCCGCTGCACTGAAGAGCTCATTATGTTCAGTTAGCTCAAGTGTATGTTAGTAAACCTAAAACACTATATTTGTCTCCAGAGCAACTCTCCATGTCTCCCCCTGCAGTCATAAATATTTCCCCCCACTTCATTATTATAGATCCGCGCTGCGCTGCACTTCATACATGAGAGACAAACTTCCTAAAGTTGCAGTCTACCTCGTTTGGCTGCCGAGGTTAAAGGAATCTATTAACAGAGCCAGGCATAAGGAACAACATGAGTCTTTTTATTGAGAATAAAGACAAAACGACGAGAATAAATAATAACTTTGAATCATTCTCAAAAGTCTGACATTTATTAAAATAAATAAAAACTCTTTCTCCTTCAATTAATCTTTTCTAATTTCTGGCATTAATACTGAAGTTTCGACCTCATCCTCAACAATTTAAATTTATTCTGGAAACGCAAAATAAATTCAAAGTAAACCTTTCCTTAAACTCCTCCTGCTCTCCTCATCTTTAGCTGGTAGGTCATCAATGTTTTAAAAGATCTGATTCTAAACAGCCATACCACACCAGTAACAACTTCTCTTGAGTAGTTTCTCCTTCATGTCTAACTAATCTAATGTGTGGGTTTGTGTGACTCATTCATGCTGGTGTGGTCAAATAAAACGATGCTGTTCCTCCTCAGAGTCTGACATCATTGAGTCGTCCGTCTCGTCTATTAATAAACGATTCGCTGGCGAGATGCCGTCCTCACATCGACGGAACAGATTCTCTGAACAACAACCGTCGTCTTGTTGTGTTAGTTTCTCTTCTTCTTCTTCTTTCATTCACGTGACCAAAGCTACACCGTTTACGGTTTATTACCGTGAACAAAGACGAGGTTATGCTCATGAATAACGAATAATTTCATCATTCAGAGACGGAGACGGAACAGACGTCTCTTAATCTCTCTTTGTTCTAACCTCTGGGCCTCTTTAACCCCTGTGTGTCTCTCTCTCTCTCTCTCTCTCTCTCTCTCTGTCTCATATTCTCTCTCTCTCTCTCTCATTCTGTTTCTCTCTCTGTCTCTCTCTCTCTCTCTGTCTCTGTCTCTGTCTCTCTCTCTCTCTCTCTCTCTCTCTCTCTCTCTCTCTCTCTCTCTCTCTCTCTCTCTCTCTCTCTCTCTCTCTTTCAGTCTCTGGAGACGACTCTGAAGTACTGCAACTACTTCTTCACCTCCACCTTTGTGATCGAGACCTCTCTGAAGCTGGTGGCCTTTGGTTTCAGACGCTTCTTCAAGGACAGGTATGAAAGGGGGTCGCTGTGTATGTTGTGTTTACCGTCTCTACACCGATGGGGTCTGGGGGCCTACTGGGGGTCTGGGGGCCCTTGAGGGAGTTCTAGGTGGTCCCCAGAGTGAGAGTGACTATTCTGATCGTAGGTTTCAATCCTGATGGAGGACCCTGAAGGGAAGTCTTATCGACACTGCTGCTGCTGCTGCTGCTGCTGGACAGCAGAACCAGAGCGATCCTGCACACTTAACCATGTAGCATGAAGTGAAACTAGAACAAACAGACGACACCAACATTTTAAACCATTATTCGATGACCTCGCTTCAAATGTTGGACTTTTCGTTTTAAAACAAAACTCCTATAAACAGTTTTTTACTGTGTTTTTGACTGAATCAATGATTCCCACTGAGGCTGTGCAGAAACTCTTCTGAACATGAATAGATTTCAATAACTTAACAATCGAGCGACGTCCTCTCTCTCCGCCGAGTGTTCAGGCTGGAGGAGCAGCTGCGATAATATTTAAGATTTTCTACTGTGAAGATTTTATTATTGCAGCTTCGGATCCATTTTTAGAGTGGTGGGTGTTGCTGGTGGAAATTGCTTTTTCCGCAGCGCTATTTGAATGCTTTTTGACCGTCTCACTGTTTCTGTCTCTTCCTCTTTTTGTAAGCAAACACATTTTTAGTCTTATTATTCCGTCTGTAGCTCATTGTTAATGTCTCGCTCCGTTTACAGACTGAGGGCTCGGCTCCTGTGTCAGCTCTGCTGCTCTGGAACTGAGATGTTATCTAGAAACGAGACACTTTGTCTGAGCGGGAACAAACCGCAGCCAGCAGTGAGATCAAATTAAAAAATGCCTGTGACCAGTTATAAGAGTACGGCGTCCAGACAGAAGAACCATCAACTAGAAAACAAACAGTTCACAGGGAAACTAGAGGACACGTAGGAAAAAAGGACCATTTTTAATATTAAGTGTGAAAAATATCAAATAAAGATTTCAGTCATAGCACCAACTCCTCTCGACATTCCTTCACACTCTCTCACCTTTTTGATACGTCATAAATAATTCATTTCTTGCATACAAAGAGTGTGTTTTAGTGTCTTGTCAGGGTGAATATATTAATAAATAAAAATAGTAAGGTATTCGAGATTTGATGCGCTTGTTC
This sequence comes from Pholis gunnellus, assembly GCF_910591455.1. NCBI lineage: Eukaryota > Metazoa > Chordata > Actinopteri > Perciformes > Pholidae > Pholis > Pholis gunnellus. The sequence goes on from NC_136531.1 coordinate 1,673,338, forward strand.
TAGACGCTTAAAGGAGCCGTGTGTAGATTTAGTGACATCTAGTGGTGCGTTTGCAGATTGCAACGAACTGAATACCGCCTCCGCTCCCCCTTCCCCCTCCAAGCAACGCCGCAGAACTACGGTGGAGCATCTCTCTCTCGAGTCACTGTTTAGTTTGTCCGTTCTGGGCTACTGTAGAAACATGGCGATGCAACGAGGAGGACTCAGTGAAGAGGATCTGCTCCCTGTGTAGATTTAGGAGGTTAGGAAGCTAACGAACAAACACGATTGATATTTTCAAGTTTGTGTGATATCTTAGGAAAAGTTACTCCTCATTTTTCGTGCGTTTTCCCTGCAAAAGTCAAGCAAAACAGTCTCAATTTCCACTCGTTACATGAATACAGTCTTTAAAATATACTTCCATCTTAACAGGAAACAACTTAATTATGTTTAGGCAACAAAGCTATCTGGTCAGGTTTAGGAAACGATCGTAGTTTGGGTTGATTAAGTGACTTACATCAGAATTGATTTTTGTGGGAGATCTCCTAACTTACAGCGCTTTGTTTTTGTAAGTTCAGCTACGAAACGCTGTCTGAGAACAGAGTGAAGACATTGTTATAAATATGATATAACTGTTTCTACTAAGAGACCTCCCTGAATCCCACACACTGGTCTGTTAAATGTCGGATAGAATTCGGGATTTGCTGCGTCCAACCGCTAATTCAAAGGAACTTTACTAAAAAACCAACCTCATAACACACTTTAATGTAGCGTCAGTGGAGCAGAGAGCGTGTTGGTTGTTCCTGACCGGGCTGTGTGTGTGTGTGTGTGTGTGTGTGTGTGTGTGTGTGTGTGTGTGTGTGTGTGTGTGTGTGTGTGTGTGTGTGTGTGTGTGTGTGTGTGTGTGTGTGTGTGTGTGTGTGTGTGTGTGTGTATGAGTCATGTACTGGTTGCAGCATCAACAGCCAAGAACACAGTCAAACCGTTTTAACAAGCAGCCTGTGGAGTCACGATGACAAACAAACACAGGAAGTGATGCAGGTTTGCAGGTGTTCTTCTGGTTTTCACACACTTATTCATGATGACAGCCGGCCTCAGGTAAACGCCGGCCGATTCTTCTGCCAAGTCAGTCGAGGGAGAATTGTGCAAATTATGCATAAAATTGAAGAGCATTAATATTCATTGGAAGATTTAACACAACACAGACCCTGATGTGTGCAGCCATGAACCGCATACAGAGCTAAGACTCCAAATCCATCAATCCCTGTTCTCCTGTTCATGGCTTACCTTCACTTCAGACCAGTTCTACAGATTATGGTAGATTGAAAAATCATTGTGTGTGTGTGTGTGTGTGTGTGTGTGTGTGTAGGTGGAACCAGTTGGACCTGGCCATTGTTCTGCTGTCAGTGATGGGCATCACGCTCGAGGAGATTGAGATCAACGCCTCCCTCCCCATCAACCCCACCATCATCAGGATCATGAGGGTGCTCCGGATAGCACGAGGTACACACACACACACACACACACACACACACACACACACACACACACACACACACACACACACACACACTCTCAAAGACACAGTTTAAACACAAACATGGTGTGCGCCCGCATGTTCTCCCATCGTGTTTTCTGAAATGAGCGCCGTCAGGACGGAAGCTGGTTTAAGTTAGAGACGTATCTTTGGTTTCATTATATTCGTCTAAAATGTATATTTTTGCATCTTTGAGTGCATCACTTTATCTTTTATTTTTTTTAAAAGATCAACACTGAATGGAAAAAAATGGCAAATTTAAAGCATTTGGAGTTATTTGGTGTGAAGATTTGTTTTTTGCATTTACCAGAATTCACTGCTGGAACAAATAAGATTTGGCTCAATAAAAAATCTCAATATGCAATAAAAGTCAAATTCTGAAGAGACAAAAACACTTGACCTTTGACATTCAGCATCAAACACACAAAGTGAAACTATCTCAGTTGCATAACTTGTTCTTTTATGTTGAGTCTGTGAGCTCATTCCAGCTGATTTTAGGACGGAGCACCTCTTTATCTCACATACGTGTGTCCCTGTTCTCCCTGAATAAAGCTGAGGATGATATTCTTATATCTCAATCTTTCAGTCGCTCTCCCTTTTTCATCCTGATCTTATTATTCAGAGGAACTTAAAGCTCTCTGGGCTGCAGCGATTCTTCTCTACTTCACACCGAGGAGGATAACGGCTAATTACATCACTCTCACTTAATCCTCGCCCTCTCGCCGTCGCCCTCTGCCCTCCTTAACGCTGCCCGGGGACCGCTGAGTGCACCCACGGGTGACGTGCTAATCAAACACTGGGTGATTAACAGTCGAGCGGGGTATCAGATGATGTCTGTGAAGGGCGACTGGTGACTTTTATTCTTCCGCTTCTACGTGTTTCATTTGTGTTTCTCCATCGTTGACTTCTTCAACGTATAGCTGAAGGACGGACTCGACGTCCCGGCTTCAGCCTTCATGAGCTTCAGCCGCTCAGCGTCGTCCTTCAACCAGAGGTGCAGGCGGCAGCTTCCATGGTAGCTCTGCCATCAGTGAATGAATGGCTGTGAATGAGTGAATGATGAATGTGTTAGAGCGCTTTGAGTGGTCGGAAGACGAGAAAGGTGCTACAAGTACAGTCAGCTTACCATTTGTTGTTGTTTTTGCATAAATAACACAAAACTTGAAGAAAACATGTAAAGAAAATTGACGGTTTAGTAAAACATTTGTTATGTTATTTAGTTATTTAGGTTATGTATTCAACATTAAACATCTGAATATAACGTTGAAGTTATAGTCAACACAGGACATAAACAGCAGTCTGCTCGGTTGATCCATCCTTCCACCCCTACCTTTGAAAACCAAATTAAACAATAAAACTTATTTTAGGCAAACGAAATGTTAAAATCAACTTTCCTGAAGAGGAAACACAGTGTGGAAAGGGTTAAATTTATAAGACGAAAACACGGATAACCCGCAGACCGGACAACGCTGTGTAGCGACCTGTCAATCACCGTGTAGCCCCGCCCCTAAAGCATCCCCTGCTTTATGGTCTGTTTGACTCTAAATGGACCATCATTTACTAAATGAACATCATGCTGTATTGAAGAAGACTTGAAACTAGAGATTGAGACCATAAACTCATGTTTACAATGTTTACTGAGGTAATAAATCAAGAGAGAAGTAGAGTCATTTTCTCATAGACTTCTATACAACCAGAGGAGTCGCCCCCTGGTGGACACTAGAGAGAATGCAGCTTTAAGACACTTCCAAAAAACATTAATTTTCTGTTTCTAACTGAAGCTGTTTGGAGTTGGAGCTGGAGTTTGGAGCGAACAGATGATGTACTACAACATCCACAATCATCTTCTCTCTCCCACACACACACACACACACACACACACACACACACACACACACATCTATAACTACCACCAACCATCTTGACAAAAGTCCGTCTCTCAGGAGGCTTTGTTGTGTGGACGTGGTCTTTTTCTCTCTGCTACCGGCCGCGTCCTCGACCAAGTTTCCTCCAGAAATTGGACCGCTGGGTATTGTGTCGGGTCCCTGATGGAGAGCGGTGAACCCGTCGCATCTATCGATCGTTTGAGTCTCCTCTCCTCTCAGATCAGACCTCCGTGGTGTCTTTTGTCTTCCTGTCCCTTTGTTTCACTTTCACTCACTCGTTGCTGTTGTGGTCTCTCTCCTAGTGTTGAAGTTGTTGAAAATGGCCACCGGGATGAGAGCTCTGCTGGACACCGTGGTCCAGGCTCTGCCTCAGGTATGTGTCCTCACACACACACACACACACACACACACACACACACACACACACACACACACACACACACACACACACACACACACAGTGAGACAAACGTCTGTCCCTCAGCTTATCACAAGGACACCAGGAGTTAATTAACACGAGTAGAATGATTAAAGGATCGGCATCGATTAAGAAGCTCCCTGAGAACTGTGACTTTCAGGAAGTTTGAGCCTCCAGTGTTCGGACACCTTGTTAGCGTTCAACAGGTTCCTCTCACCAACTCAGGAACTATGAAGACCTCTGTGGCATTCTTTGAACTTGTTTTATTCCCACCGCTGCTAATGAGACAAGAGCAGCTCTAAAGTTCTGCTCCTTTGGTTCACGACAGGACTTTTTCCTCAGCTTACCATTTATCAAAGTTTCTTGCTTGTCCTGGAATTTGTGGACTTTCAGCCAGAAAACTACCTTTATTCATGCAACTGAGTTTCCACCTATAGGGTTCCTGTTGGGTGAAATGTAAAGTGTTGAAAAATCGTGGAGCAATCATGAAACTATGAACCTCTGCAGATATATATACATATACACGTATATATATACGGTATGTGTGTATATTCTGCATAGAACAAATAAGTAAGTGAAGTGGTTCCTCTCTTTTCCCTTTCCTATCATTATGAAGCTCTAAATCTGTATTTCTTTTGTTTCGTTAAGTAAGAATCCAGAGGAGAACTCCTGGATCTGGACTGACCACTCTCTTTTTAAAACAGCTCTTTATTAAAGAGTGAGTCTGTGTGCAGACAGAACTTTCTGTTTTTGTACTGTGAGCTTCCCGTTTTTGGTTGGTTTTGCTTTGTACTCATATTTATTATGAATGATAAGAAAACTTTCAAACTGTGTAAGATGTTTACCCAGCGTCACTGGAACCTTTCTACGTGTTGTATTTATACACAGCAGGAGGATCCTCTTTCTCCACAGATGTTGCCGTTGGATATTGTTCTTTCACTGGAGTGTGTGTGTGTGTGTGTGTGTGTGTGTGTGTGTGTGTGTGTGTGTGTGTGTGTGTGTGTGTGTGTGATGACCCTCAGTGCGTCGGCGTGAAAACAGAAAGATTCATCGCACCGTGACGCAGATAGCTGACTCACGGCTTCATTAGTAACACAGAAACATAGTTATTCAGTAAACAGTAAGGAAACCAGAAGGTCTAACGACCGAAGTCCGCTCTAACCGCGTTCCTCTCGAGCTTCTGCTGCCTGGTTGCTGGCTCTAATGCTTCCCACAGCATCCAGCGAATCTGTTTCTTACAACCACAGCGTCCGTATCCCCGTGGTGAGCTTCCTCTCTCTGCTGGAGGGATCTAAAGACATCAGATGAAGCTTACATTACAAACTACAAGCCGCCTCGGGCCAAGTCGTTGCTTTTAATATCCGCCAGGAATCATCGACGCGCACAACTGGGGAGAGAACAGGAAGCGTTTCCTCGGGCTTCGCCTCGCCCCGTCCCTCATTATGTCTTCTCTTCCTCCCGTGCCCACCTCTACTCCAACACACGCTATGTGTCTTATTCGGTGCTGATCCACCCTGTTTATTTGCTTATATAATAGAATTCTACAGGCGTGTGTACACAAGCACCTCATTGCCTTCCCTGTGAGGTGTGAGCTAATGGCATTCTGCTTAGTGCCTGCTGTTGCACCCCAGGGAGTCATTTACACATTTGCATTGCATACGTATCACTATCTGGGAGAACGTTTCCTTTGCACGGATGGATTCATGCCTGTTAAGAAGTCGGCGAGTCATTTTTTTTTGTAATGGAGTGATTTTCCTCGATTGGAGGCAGCGAGGGCTTTTTGTCGGTGTTGCTTACGTTGCGTGTTTGTGTGTTAACCTTCGGTTCTGCAACTATTTCTGATTCGATGAAATGTCTGCAGGATCCGGAATGTGCCTGTTGAGTTTCATGACCTTTAAGCCCATAAAAAAAGCATTGAAACCCCAGCGCAGCATTTAAAAAATGCATGAGCAACTCAAAATAAGCCTGTTTTCATATTTAGCGGAAAGCTGAGGCCTTCTGCAGCTTTACTGGTGTCATTTGTAACATCTTCAATGAAACCTGCCTTTTCTCAGCTATTAATACATTATATTAACATCTTGAAAAGAAGATGAATGGGGAAAATACTGGAATCTGTTAATAACAAAAGATGATTGGAGTGTGTTGGTTTTTGTATCTGAATATTAGAAGTAAATCTTTTATACTCAATTATACCACAAAATTCCATGCAGGGTTAAAATACCGGTCATGTTCTTCGTCAGATAACGTTAATTAAACGAAAGTGTGTAATGTTGCACAAAGGTTGACTGTCTAACTGACGCTAACAGAGGGTACAGATGCAGGAATGAGTTAACCACTGAACCAGTATATCTACACACCCACAGCACCTCACTGTAGAACTAGAAGAACACCTGACGAGTAGAAACGTGTGACTTAGAACCAATAACAAGGAGTTACTTCCACTGATGTGTTTTCTGTGTGTGTGACAGGTGGGAAACCTCGGTCTGCTCTTCATGTTGCTGTTTTTCATCTACGCAGCTCTGGGAGTGGAGCTGTTTGGAGAGCTGGGTGAGTCACATCATCTCTATGTGTGTGATCCACGTGGTCATGAGCGAGGATCGCTGACGCAGTACGGAGAGCGATAAGGTCTGCGTAGGGTGTCGGTTGGGGGAGAAGATTGACTTATTTGTCACGTAACTTTCATACCTAAGTTCCACTTCCGTAGTTATTTTAACCCAGACCATGATATTCTCCTAAACCTAACCGAGTCTTTTTGTTTCCTAAACATCGCAGGGGTTTGCTACCGGCGCTGCGACGGCTCTTGTTGCCGGACATTCGTAGGAGAATGCAGAATAACTTACGGCTCATCGGCGTTGTTTGTTCAGTAGCCAAACAGGGCTACAGGGCCACACACTGCTGTGTCTAAATCGAAAATGATCTTTACAATTTGTTTTCAACTGATCAAATAATGGAAAGTTTTGTTAAAAAAAGAAATATCCACTGCCACGATGTTTCTTTGGACAATGTTTGGAAATGTTAACCGCGTGTTCTTCGTGACTAAGCCTCTTCACAAGATTTCCAATCATGTCGAGAGATTTCTTTAAATCGTACATCCTGGACTAAACCTGCTGTGAGGCAAACAGATGCAATGGAGCTTAAGAATAGCTCCATCTTTAGAATAGCTCCATCCAAGTCTCTGCTGCAAGTGGAAATGAAGAAAATGACCTGAAGTCAAAATCAGCCAACGTGAAATTACAATCAATCAACCAAAGAATTTAAGTAGTTGTGCTCAGTGTGCTTGCTCGAGGTTACAAGCACTTGATTTACGTTTGTTTTCATTCCTAAAACCCTGAACCCTGACTGGATGACAGCTTCCAAAAATCCTCTTCAACCTACCGTCCAATGACAAACGGACAATGTGACTTTTGCCCATTTTGAGTCCTATGCACACATAACGTTTGCACGACTAAAGGCTCCACAGTGTGTGCAGTCCTTTGTTCTTCTATGTGTTTGTGAGCAGATACAAACACCAAAACACAACACAGCAAACCTTTTTGTTACCAGAGAAACTAATTCACAGGTGTGATTTTTCAGAAAGGTTTCATATCATTTCCGACGTGACCCAATGTTTCCTCTCCTTCCCTCCTCTCCTTCCCTCCTCTCCTTCCTCTCATCCTGTCTTCTCTTAGTGTGTAACGCTGACTACCCCTGTGAAGGGATGAGCCGACACGCCACCTTTGAAAACTTTGGCATGGCCTTCCTCACACTCTTCCAGGTTTCCACCGGCGACAACTGGAACGGCATCATGAAGGTACTTCAGTCTACTGCTCACTGTTGAGTGAGTCAGCGACGTCACATTAGTAAAAAATCACTCAACTGTTGGTTCCACGCGGACGCCGGTCCCCCCGAGTACAGGTCCTGTTTGTTTGACCCGACCACGACGAGCGGACCTTCTCGCTCTTTATCGCATGACGCTGATGGGCTCACATTGGCGTTAGTTAAAAGCCCACCGCGTCTCTTCCAGGGCGCTAACGGGCGCCTATAGTGCTGCTACCGTTTGCCACCAAAACACACGAGAGAAGTGACACAGGAAATGCATTTATTCCCTTGGTAGAGACGCCATGATGAACGCGCTCCAAGTCCTTCGTGCGTTGATTTCCAGAAATAAAACAAAGAAAAAAAAGCAAAGAGGGGTCGGGATGTTGTCTTCACCAAACAGCCTGTTTCCACACGCTTTTACTATTAAACTATTCTCAACAACAACTTTGGTCCGTGTTTGGTCCTCCTGCTACGCCCTCCCACAAGTTAACCCCTCAAAATCCCTCCTGAGCGGTCACTGGTTGCTCCCCAACGGGCTCCCTGAAAGTTCCATAAATGTGACTGGAATTCAGGGCTGAAGTTTGGTGTGGATGAGGCGTGATTGGTTTTCACTCTCCTCACCGTCACCTCATCTCCTGCTGTAGAGAAACACCAATGTTCTTAGATGAGGGTCAAACAGAAAGGGAGCTATCTGTAAAAGCATATATTTTCCAATTTTTTTAAGCTGCCCAAACCTATTTGACACCAATCTCAGCCCAGGCAGGAGCAGAGCGATAATTAAAGGTCTGTAGTTCAGACCTCAGTACCGGAGGGTATTTAGAGGATTGGTGAGCGTGTCCTTGAGCGTGTGGAGAAAAGAATACGTGCACTCAACAAAAACCTTCCAAGGACGAATAAAGAGTTGAAAATGTGATCGCCCCTCTTCATTTACTCATCCGTCACCTCAATCAAGTCTCGCTCTCTAATCACGCCCGAGCACCTTTGAGCTCTTAAGTTGCTATCGCAGCTCGTATCCGTGAGAAAGTTAATCGGCGCTGTGAGAAAGTGACTGACTGAAAAAACGTGTCGTGAAGTTTCAACGAGCGGGATTGTGAATGTTTGACAGCATCTCCTGATCGCTTCCACGGCCTCTTTTATTGAACATAAAGGCTTTACTCATCAGATTCCTAAAATAACATTCAGTAAGGAACTCTACTTGTTCTCTGAATGGAGGGAGTCATAATCACTGCTTCATTAGAATCGTTTGGAAACAATAAGATTCATTCATTGTGAAATCAACGGGAGGTTTTACTGTCTTTTACTCTTATTTTACGTAATGAGACCTTTGACCGTCCCAGTTGGACCGGTACAAGTGTGAATAACAAAAGAAACGATGGCTGAATTCCTTTTCGCTGCTTCTGTTTCGGGGTTCTGGTGTTGCGCTAGCTGAATATAACTGAGCCCTCACAACTGTTTTAAGACAAACCTGTAAACGTTCTACTAAGACGAGTCAGAATGTGTGGCGACCACGAGGCTCCTGTAGCCTGAACATCCTTTAAATCGGAACAAACGACCAATCAGACGAAGTCTTTGCTTCTCTTGTTGGTTGTTTTGAGTCGACTCTTTGCGTCTTTGTGTCTCTTTGCAGCTGTTTAGCATTTTCTTTGTAGTTGTTTTATGTTTCTCTTCCTAGTTGGTACCTAACTCTCTGTACTTTTTCTTCTTTTTACTTCTCCTTTCTGTTCTACTTACTGAAATCTTACTTTTCTTCCCCTTTTGTTCACCCACCGTTCCCTCCTGTCTCACCCATAAACTCTCCCACCGCCCACCAGGACACCCTGAGGGAGTGCCCGCCGGGTCATCCGGCCACCGACTACGGCTGCCACGCCGGACTGCAGTTCATCTCCCCGATGTACTTCGTGTCCTTCGTGCTCACGGCTCAGTTCGTGCTGATCAACGTGGTGGTCGCCGTGCTCATGAAGCACCTGGACGACTCCAACAAGGAGGCGCAGGAGGACGCCGAGATGGACGCCGAGATCGAGCTGGAGCTGGCTCAGGGGGGCCTCTGCTGCATGATGGGGGGCATCGGGGCCGTCGCCGGGGCCGCGGGTGGCGCCGCCGCGAGCGGGTCCGGCGGCACGGGCGGAGCAGCGTCCGGCGGTGCCGTTACAGCGGGGACGACCGGGGGTCCGAGTGGCGGGGTGATGGCGCCGCTACGAGATAGAGGAGGAAGAGGAGGAGGAGGAGGAAGAGGAGGAGGCGGAGCGGCTCACGATGAACACACCCACCACCGATGTCGGCTCTACTCTCCTGCTCAGGTGAGCGGACTCACCTCCTCTTTTAAGGAAGCGGCGTTCAACAGGTTAAAGCAAATTATACACAACCGTAGTTTTTCCCGGTTATTTCAAGACTTCGTTAACTTCATGTAAAGAGTTGCTGCTCGAGCAGCCTGACTGTGTGGGACTGCACAGCCTCTCGGGTTGTTCTTATTCATGATGCTGCTGCCCTACTTCTGCAAAAAACAAGGTGCTGATGACTTTTACACATGTGATGCAAATAGAATAAATAAAAACTCACACATAAAAGTAAGCAGAGGCCCCACACACACACACACACACACACACACACACACGCACACGCACACGCATGCAAAGATATTAAATGTCCGCTGTCTCCACCATTCTACAAATACCAGGAGTGTGTGTGTGTGTGTGGGGGGGGGGGGGGGCTCATCATTCAGCTCCCTGATTGCTGCATCTACAAACAGCCATCATCCATAATCACGCTCGCCTAAAATAAAGATAATGACGGAGCACCTGTGGATGAGAGCAGGTATTTTCAGAAGTACGCTCGCTGAGGCAGAAAGAAAGAAACAAGTAAACAAACAAACAGAGGCAGAAGTAAAAGAGAGGCGGAGACATCAGGAGATGGAGAGAGGGAACAATAGAACAGCAAGAGGAGAGAAAGACAAAGGGAGCCGCTGGTACGCTGGAAGGCAAGTGACCGAGAGAGAGAGAGAGAGAGAGAGAGAGAGAGAGAGAGAGAGAGAGAGAGAGAGAGAGAGCGCTGCAGCAGGTCAATCAACTAGTGAGTGAGTGAGTGAGTGTGTTAGTGAGTGTGTGAGTGAGTGAGTGAGTGTGTGTGTGTGTGTGTGTGTGTGTGTTAGTGAGTGTGTGTGTGTGTGTGTGTGTGTGAGTGTGTGTGTGTTAGCTTTTATGTGTTGTTGTCTTATTCCATAGAAAGATTTAACACCAGACAGTCTGGAGAAGTCTTTTTAATAAAAATATTATATTATAATATATTTCATTATAGTACATTATATTTAATTATTATATTATATTTTATCAGCACCAAATGTTAACGATGGAGGTATTTGGTCAAAAACATTGTGATTTATTATATTTATTTATTTGTAACAGCACCACAGTGGAGTCGAGGCAAACGCCTAAAGTCAGCGAGAACACAATCTCTGTGTGGAGGTTTGAACGGACTATAATTTGTCGACATATTAATACATCATTACAACTTTATAATGTAACAATATGTCCGTATTGTGTTAACAGCTTGGAAACACAGTCTCCCTGACAACAACCCTTCTGACCCCGACACAAATAGACTCAGACTTTGTCTCATCACTTGTAATAACTATAATCAGCCCAACAAGCGTAACGCGTGTCCGCCCTGTTAGCTAAAGTTATCTGGACCGGAGTCTCTATTGAACCCTGATTTGTTTAAAACTGCAGCGTGAACCTCCTGAACCTCAGACATCTTTTGTACTTTGGTTCAGATCTTGTCATCCGTCTGAGCGAATGACACTGAGTGAGTGGAGGGGGAGGAGAGGACCGGGTTACACAGTGTGAGTGGGCGGCGGGCTCCGCCACGGTCTCATTGTGCTTATAGCTCGTTGTCTGTCAGCCTAATGGTATTTTTAACCAGAGAGAGGAGTTCTTCTACACACTCCACACTCTAAATCTCGACTCTGATTAGCCTGCAAAAGGCTTTGTCAGAATAAAAGTGTTTGTCTGTGTTTTTCTAAATTTTTTTAATGCACATTCATATTGAAATTTCAATGTTTTTATTCCAAAGAATACTAAACCAGAGTCACGACGAACACGATGACTGTAAGAAGACAGAATACAAGCAGCAACACACTTAAGAGCGATGCAGTACTTTGTGTACAAGTACGTGTGCGCTCCTCGTCGTCGTGTTTGAAGTGCGATGATGCACTTCAGCCTTTTTTATTTCTCGTCTCAGGGACAAATAACAGAAACAAGCTGAGAGCAGACAATAGAGTTTGAAGCAAACCAATCAGAAGTAATCAGAAGCACTTATACTGTATAGCCTCATAGACACAGCTTTCTCATGAAGGAGTGCGAAGCCGAAGCATCTCAAATAACTCATTCAATTTGCAGAGTTTGTGGAGATGATTCAAGCTCCCCGTGGAGACGTTTTATTCTACGGCTCATGTGAGGAAAGTCCAGAGTCCATCAAAGAAACTATGCACAGAATGTACATCTCCTCCCTTTGTCTCTGCTGTATTGTGACAATGACGAAGATTAGAATGGAAAAAAAACATCCACTCAAGTTTGGCGAAAGAGGCCAACGTCAATAAACAAAGCCAGAACATCAGTGTTCAGCTCACTGTGGAGTGATTTACGCTCTTGGTAACTCTTAACGTACTGACTCCAGTAGGAGAGGATCGTGGTGATTTGTGAACAAAACCTTTAGACGAGTGGGAGGAAGCGGGGGAATGGAGTGTCTTTAAGTGGACGCACACTGGTCGTAATCAGGTAACACGAAGCCTGTAGTCGTGCATTAGAGGCTGAGAGTCATAGAGCGGTAAATAGAAACTGAGCGGTCACTTTTAGTTTCAGTTTCGCTTTTTGGATGCAAAGATGTCCGACTGTTAAAGACACTCGTTAGCTTTGTTTAAGCTTCAAGCCTCTTTTCTCTCAACGTAGAGCTTCATGTTTATACGTTGGGCTCTGAGTGTAAAAATGCATCATCTATGCAATGTTTATGTTGTTGCTACAGTGTAGAAAAACGCTACCCGATTGCAAGATACCCATCATCATCATCATCATCATCATCATCATCATCATCATCATCATCATCCCCATTATTGTTAATATTTTGGAGACAATAACTTTACTCTCGCTTGCCTTCCTGGTTTATCACCAGACGGCAACCTCCGGTTCTGAAAGGTGAAGCCGAAGCTTCAAGTGTTAAAGCTGCATTCTCTCTAGTGTCCACCAGGGGGCGACTCCTCTGGTTGTATAGAAGTCTATGAGAAAATGACTCTACTTCTCTCTTGATTTATTACCTCAGTAAACATTGTAAACATGAGTTTATGGTCTCAATCTCTAGTTTCAAGTCTTCTTCAATACAGCATGATGTTCATTTAGTAAATGATGGTCCATTTAGAGTCACACAGACCATAAAGCAGGGGATGCTTTAGGGCGTTTGGGGTGGATGGGTCCAACAAACAGCGATCTTTCAGCCAGGAGACCGCTGTTCCTTAAAGAACTGAAACAAGAAGTCAACGTTGGCCCCCAGCTCAGCCAATCAATCAGGCTGCGTCACCCCTCACTGTGTATCTCCCCGACACTCAAGTCAGTGTTTGTGTGTGTGTGTGTATTTTTTATGTAACTTGTGTACTTGAGGTACCACAATTCTGTAGTAATTTTTACCCAAACCACAATATTTCCCGTAACTTAACTGAGTGGTTGCGTTGCCTAAACCTAAACTAAACCTAAACTAAACCTAAACTAAACCTAAACTGAGCTGTTTCCTGTGAAAACGGAACTTTATTTTGAAAAGACCGTATGCGTGTCACGAGGGTAAATTGACCCGTGCTGCTGGCTTTCTTTGTAAAATATCATGCAATGCAATGAATCATTGCATGAAGATACGTTGATGTACTCTGATCCGGGCCCCCGGGGGTCCCTGATGTGAAAGCCTCCATATTGAGCTCACTAACAAAGACAAAGACACAAATAGTAAAGCCACAGATAGCAACATATTCATACCAATAAAAACTAAAGCAGAACAGCATAAATCAAACTAAAATAAAAGGCAACGCATAGATAAAACACTGAGCACCTGTAGGGAAATAAACAGCAACATCAAACGTCCCACCAGATGAAGTGCTGCATCTATCCGGCTCCGTGAAGCTGCTGAGTGGCCTGCAGTGCTGTGTTTGTAGTGCAAAGGAGTCGGACGGCTGCAGGACGTGTGATGCTCTGGAACCTTCATGTTCATGTCTTCATGCTTCCTAGTGTGTGAGAGAAGGAAGGAGATAAATAAAAGGCTCTTAGCCGTGTGAGAGGCGTCCTTTTAATAAAAAGCTCTTCTTTTGTAGTCTGGCTTCATGGATTCCCCCCGAAATCTGATTATTGGATGCGGTTTGCGAAACGTCGTCCGTCTGTCTGCTGTCCTCCGCTGACAAGCTCACGGTGCTCCTCTCACCGCTGCTGCTGCTGCTGCTGCTGCCGTTCATATAGCATCAATAAGCTAAACATCTAAACGTAACGAACTAAACGTCTCTTTAAAGGACGTTTTCTCTGAACGAGTTTGTTCTCAGACTCTGATGATTAATCTCTTCTTCAGCAGCTCTTACACACACCAAACGTCACACATTCACTCCTCTCTATGTGCTGAAGGTTCACTCATCACTCACACACTCATTTATACGACATTTTACTACTGAAAACCCTCATTTATTATTCAACCCTTAATACGTTTCCTTCATTTGATTTCTCGATGCTTCCCGCTGACTTTGTCGAATCTCTTCAGGTTCAGTGGGATTTTTCAGCCATGTTTTTTCTTTATAAAGGGATCACGCGATCAATCTTCCTACGTTGACATTTATCTGCCCCTCAGGCTCGGCTTAAAGCCTTCTATCTCTGTTTGGCTCCCGGCTCTAACAGATGGCTGTTAATCAAGGAACAGAAACGATGTCGTCGGTACAGATGTTGTGCAAAACTAAGTCGGTAAGGAAAGAGTGCGAGGAAGGAGAGGAGTCGATCTCAAGCAGCTGAGAAAGACGTCGTGTTTTCTGTCAAACAAACTTGTAGCTTTAAGTGAGAGAATAGCTGACAGATGACAAATGAAAACCGGTGGCCAGATGTTGACTTACACCTCGACATACAGACAGATGTCATTGCTGCGGCAGCGACAGTTGTTGTTGTTTTTCTTGATGAATTGTGACGACGGCGTTAACGACGTAAAGGGATTAGTGCGGCGCCCGTTCTGAGCTCATCCCAGTTGGTAATAATTAGGTTTTCTTGGCCCCGTGTAAGTTCTGCTTGCAGCTCATCGCTCGTCGACTCCGTGAAAGTGACGGAGTGTTTTGTCGTAACGTCAGCATCTCCAGCATCCGGCCGACCTCAATGAGCTGCAGCCGAGCCCCCGGCAGGTTCAGACAGCGGCTGAACCGCGCTCACGTGACGGCATTGGCCCTAAAAACACGTTTTTTATTGAAATTGGGAAAGAGAAGTCTGTAACTCAGAAGGTATTTTATTTCATTGGGTCCTAAAAGTAAAAAATAAATAAATAAATAAATACACTAACAGCCAAAGTCAGAGTTATCTTTCTCCCTCCATTCATGTGAATGAGGAGGCTGAGAGGCCAGTGTGCTCGCTATCTTATACTTATAGGGTCTTTTTCTTCTTGGTTTCTATATATATATATATATACATACATATGTATACATATACATATATATATCTATATATATGTATATGTATATACATGCATCAACAGCACAGTATGGCTGCCCACCATAATCATATAATGTCTTCTCTGGAGCTCTAATGAAAGCTGCTGTCTTGTTCTTTGTGCTCATGAGAAACAGGCCAAAGGTCAATGCTGTGTGTGTGTGTGTGTGTGTGTGTGTGTGTGTGTGTGTGTGTGTGTGTGTGTGTGTGTGTGTGTGTGTGTGTGTGTTGCAGGAGAGCCAGTGGCTGGACAGCGTGTCTCTGCTGATTAAGGACTCGTTGGAAGGGGACATGATTGACAACCTATCCGGTTCAGTTTTCCACCATTACTGCTCGCCTCCTCCTGTCTGCAGGGACTGTAAGGGCCGCCCACACGAGGTGAGCGGGGTCGCACACACACACACTCACACACACACACACACTCACACACTCACATCACTTCATCTTCTTTCATTCCAGCGAGCAAAGCTCTGGTTTCTAGTTAACTTGACTCAAAGACCAGTGGGGTCGCATCGTAACCCGAGGCTGCTGAACGTCTGCTTCATCTAGAGCGAGTTTAATCATCTCTGTGTGTTTATAAAAATAATAATATAACACAGAACCATCATGGCTAGAAGTAGAGAGAACTAGAACATGTCTTTAGTGCAGAATAACTAAATAATGAAAATTTTTAAAATTGTCAAACAATAGAATCTATACATGCAGCTTTATTCCACGTGTCATAAAGTGTTACCAATGAAAATGGAGGCTCCACGTGCTGTTTATATTGAACTATATTATATTTACATGTGTACTCCGCTCTGTGTTCAGCAGCAGTTCAGTCAAAGATTCACAGACTGAGTCTCAAATGAATCAATCGTAGCTTCCTCGTTGTGCTGACGAGCTCAGAATGTAACGTTTTTTACAGAATCTGTTTTATTTTTAGGCAACATTTTAAATGAGAAATGTGGAGTAAAATGTTTTAGTTGAAATATCACGATTTGAAGCTTAGTTCCGGTTGTAATCGGACGACAGTGACGGTTTTTACAGCCTCTGGCTGTGACACACGATGTCGTTTTTTTGGCAATAGTTCAGATAAAACCTGGTTTTCCATCCTGCCGGCATGTGTCGGGGTTCAGAGGGTCACGCAGGTTAGGATCAAAGCGGTTCGGTTCTTCACATGAACCACGTTGTGAAAGACAGACCGAGAGGTGTGTGTGTGTGTGTGTGTGTGTGTGTGTGTGTGTGTGTGTGTGTGTGTGTGTGTGTGTGTGTGTGTGTGTGTGTGTGTGTGTGTGTGTGTGTGTGTGTGTGTGTGTGTGCGCGCTAATATGAGTAAACCTCATGAACGTGTGGAGCTCTACTAAACCGCATAGCAACAGTGAGAGAAACAAATCCATCAGAACACATAGAGATCTTTACCTCCCGGTCAATATCGGATCAAACGCCTCAGGGGATCCTCTTCATCTTCCTCTTCTTCACGTCGTCGTGTTTATTCCTCTAGAAAAATGATCTTCATTCCTACGTTAGAGACGCAGCACATGCAAATCCAGAGCAAACACTCCTACACACCTTTCAGAGCTGTGGCCTCTCCTGTATTTATTCAACCTGTTCTCTGCATAACTTGTTCTTCGCTGATCTGGGGTCAGAACGGCAACTTTCAACAGCTGGAAATATTCTGCTGTTATTCTACATTTGCTTTCCTTTCATCGTGTTTCACAAGTCACACAGACAATGCAAGGATTCCTCCATAGGTTACCATTACATAATGCCTCATTTGCATATCTAAACATAACATTGCAGAAGACTTCTAATATAAAAAATAATTGTCGGAAGTATAAACATGGAGGATTTTGTATTCGTGTCACGTCTGATAGTTTTGTGTGATTTATGGTGTGAGATCTGTAATATGTTCACATTTATGTATCTAAGTTAGCACATAATAAGATAATGCCTCATCTGCATATTTAATCACTGTGTTCGGTCACGTTCTTGAGACGTTCTTTGACGGTGAGCGTGTTTCTTCGTTTCTAAGACTTAAACAAATTTTGAAAAAAAAAAAATATATATATATTTTGTTTTCACTTTGACTCAGTAGCAGTGGTGACATCACTTCCTGTTAGAGGGACACGTGACTGTGTCTCTGTGTGTGTGTTTGCGGGACAGATCCAGCTGGCGGAGGTGGAGCAGGCGTCTCTGATGTCGGAGCAGCTGTCGGACAAGTCGTCGTCTCCGGCGCTGCCCGATGACCTCAGCCTGGACGAACACAGCAGCTACCGGATGCTGGTGAGAGAGCGCCGGGCACTCACACACACACACACACACACACACACACACACACACACACGTTTGAGTATACATTCACTGTCATTTCGCACAGATTGCACAAAAACATACCAAATCACATAAGTTCAGGCTTTGTGAAAATCCATCGTCCGTTTGACTTTAGGCGGCATCGTACTGAGAACATATGATCCTGTTGGGTCATCGTTGTTTTGTCCAAATTATAAATATCATGCAAACAGGAGTTAGGAACACGTTGATGAAGTTAAGGTCAACATGTGGAGAACTTTTGAAACAGTTTATTGCATTAAACATCCATTTTGCCGTATGGCCGAGAGAACACGGGCCTCTCGGTACAGATGTAGTCCATGTAGGGGGGGCTGGTCGTTGGAGGACCAGGTCTGATGGGGATTCTTTGTCTAGTGTTGGAGAATGCATGATGGCAGTGCAGCATTGGAAGCTTTCTACCTGCTATCACTTATTCTTTCACCATTTTACACATAAAGCCAGAATAAAAGATGTTAAAACTACTCAGAATATCACAGAGTCACGTATCGGTGTAAAGCTCGGACTATATTCTATCTACAGGTCACACTTTCATGACACTGAGGACGGCAGAATTTGACCTTTGACCTGCAATAGGCTTCTGCAAATTCCTCCATGACCAACTTCTTCTGCTTTCTAGTGTGGGGATGTATTTCATGGTTTGGACTAGAAGTTACAATTGCATTAAAGAGATAGTTCACATTGTTTTGAAGTGGGTTTCTTTGAGTCATATATAACCGGTAGAGTGTGGTGGCTTTAAAGGGAACACAGATAACGGACCCAAAGCACTGGCCTTCTCTGCTCCTGTGCTGGGGCTCCTCTCTGTTTCTCTAATCTCCTTCCACTGTCGTAATATGCCGACTATGAAGTAAAACTCAATCAATCCCACTTCAAAACATCACGACTATCCCTTCAATGCTGCAACTATAGTATCAGACGTGTTCCGGGGGAAAGGCCTTTTCTTGTTTCAGCATTCAATGAGCCGGTGCACAAAGCCAGGTCCATGAAGGAAAGGTTTGGTGTGAAACAACAACACCTTTGAGATTACCTGGAAGGCCGACTGCTAGCCAGACCTTCTCTCTGACACTGAAGCTTTGTTTATACTCGTGCTTGGCGCCGTAGCGTGAGCCTCTGCAGACGGCGAGCGAGCTCCGAGTATTTACGGAGGTCGTTTATACCCGAACCCAGAGGGCTTAAAAACTAAATGCACTGTGAAGAACCACAAAGACAACAAGCGTAACTCAGAGATATGAGCACACACCAACCTCCACAATGACGAGGAGAGATCATAATGATCTATAAACTCATATTTCATGTTCATGGTCGACTTTATTACCTTCAGACAAACCCTGTGAAGAAACAAGTCCAGTATTAAATGTGTTCTGAAGAAACAAAGAACCTGTAAAATATTCACTCAAATGTAGATTTTTAACACCTCCTGTTACTAAAGCATCTCGGGATCATACAAAGAAGACTCATTTGTTTTTAAATAGTGTTTTTATCCGTCAACTATTCGTGACAGTCGCGTGATCGCCTCGCGCCGGCTTCACTGCAGCGATTACAGACTGAGCTTGATGCTCCCGTTGCTGGATGGGAACAAACCGCTGTGACACGCTGTCACAGCAGAGTGTTCAGATGCTGAACAGTCACATGCAGGTGTAAAGTTCAGGTGTCCACAAACGTTTGGCCATGAAGTGCATATTGTGATATGTGTGCACTACTAATGCCATATTGCCCCAGCCCTACACACACACACACACACACAAACACACACACACACACACACACACACACAGGTACGTGTCTTCGGGGCTTTGGGGAGTCATTGCTCATGTCATCCTCCATCTTGCTAATCATCTTTAATTACTATTTACATGCTTAACCGCCTGATTAAAACACCTGCCTCCCTCCGTGCGCTTGACAGGGGCATGCTGGGATGTGTGTGTGTGTGTGTGTGTGTGT
This sequence comes from Pholis gunnellus, assembly GCF_910591455.1. Lineage (NCBI taxonomy): Eukaryota > Metazoa > Chordata > Actinopteri > Perciformes > Pholidae > Pholis > Pholis gunnellus. Next base: position 1,692,922 of record NC_136531.1, read on the forward strand.
GTGTGTGTGTGTGTGTGTGTGTGTGTGTGTGTGTGTGTGTGTGTGTGTGTGTGTGTGTGTGTGTGTGTGTGTGTGTGTGTGTGTGTGTGTGTGTGTGTGTGTGTGTGTGAGTGAGTGAGAGCGAGCATGTGTTTCAAATCTCCATCTTCCCATGAACACTTGGCTCTCGGCTCACAGCGGTTCCACCCGGCCCGTTTCCTCCCTGCTGTCGTTGAAGGCCGGTTCATTTTGATCCAACAAACAGCCTGAAGGCGTCGAGGCTTCTTCTTCACCGCAGCATTTGTTTAATCAGACCACAGACGGATAAAGAAAAGGGACATGAAAGAAAATCCAATCCAATTTTGTAAATTGGAAGCAAATTGTTGTCAGATTTCCATGATGACAAGGCTTCAGGTTGATGAAATGTCCTGCTCCGGTAAACAGCAGTGCTGCTGGATATCATGCTCGTTGTCTTTGTCTCGCTCTAATCGCTCCTCCATCTCACATTTTCTCTTCCCATCACGCTCCCAACAGAGGGGCAGCGGTGACTCACATAGCTCGGAAGAGTTGCCCATCCGGGGGGGCTACGGGGGGCTCCGTCCTCCCAGCTCGGGAAGCGAGGAGGCGGTCCAGGAGCTGTTCGAGGCCGGCGTCCATCCTCCGCTGAACAGTCCGTCGCTGGAGCGGCAGAGCCCGGCTCTTTGCACAGGTACCCGAGTACACAGGACGTATCCGTCTGAGGTACTGAGTGTAGTTACAGCATCATCCAGAGTGAACGGACGTGGAAGTAACTTGGTCCTGAAATCACCTAAGTGACCAAACAGGCAGCTTTCATTGTGTTTCATTGGCGTTGTACATCGCCATGCTATATGCTTTGCTACTGAACCACATATTCAGTTTAATTAAAGCGTACATTACCCAGAGAGTCTCGGTGGGGAAAGGCTCGACCACCAAAAGAGAAACCTCCATCAAGGGAACGTAAAGGGTGTGATGGAGCATGTGAGGAAACAAGGCTGGAGTAAATATAAAAGTCTATTTAAAGCCTCATAGGGGGAAAAGAAAGCAAAGATAAAACATTGGCTCATAGTGCAGCGACTAGCCAGTACCGGTGTTTTATGATCCAGACTTGTCCCATCTTCTGAGGACTGTTGCAGCCGCGTTGTGAACCAGTTGGAGATCTTTTGTTGCTCTCTCACGTAGAACCCACAGTCACGTAGAACCCACAGTCACGTAGAACCCACAGTCACATCAGTCTCTGGGGTCACGCAAGTCGCCAGTCAGTCAAGTTAACGTCGACCACAACCGTATCCTGAACCGTACTAAGTAGTTGTGTTGCCTAAACTGAACTCCCTGAAGTTTATTTTGAAAGACTACTCGGCATGTATAAGTGTGTACTGATCATAGACTGTATATAAGTGGACGTTGTCGTCGTGACGTCATTCACCCCGTTATGAAGCCTCGAGTTTGACGATTTCGTCGTTCGCCATCTTGGATTACGGCCGTTTGCCGTTTTTTTGCAACTAATAAACAGGAAGTGAGCACATCTGGACTGAGGAGGAGAGACGTAGAGACGCCGTATACGTCTCTGGTAGAGACCTGTCAATCACTGTGTAGCCCCGCCCCTAAAGCATCCCCTGCTTTATGGTCTGTTTGACTCTAAATGGACCATCATTTACTAAATGAACATCATGCTGTATTGAAGAAGACTTGAAACTAGAGATTGAGACCATAAACTCATGTTTACAATGTTTACTGAGGTAATAAATCAAGAGAGAAGTAGAGTCATTTTCTCATAGACTTCTATACAACCAGAGGAGTCGCCCCCTGGTGGACACTAGAGAGAATGCAGCTTTAACACATGAAGCATCTATGGACGTCCACAACTGGCTAGATGAGAACCTAGAGGGTCCCCGTCTGAGACTTGGGGCCGCTGACCAAAGCCTCGATGTTTGGCGAGTTGGGAGTGAGGAATGTGTTGATCCAAATGCAAACACAAGGTTTACACACTCATCCGGCAACGCAGTCCACGTTCCTGAACGCTGGTTTCCAGGCCGTGCGACTGGCGGTTTTCAGTGTCGCTACTCGGAGGCAGTGACAGGCCGAGAACAGACCAACTGACTGCAGGAAAGAAAACAAGTGTTGTAAACAATGTAAAAACTAGAATTACAGTTTGCGGTTGTATGCGTCCAGCAACCAGCCAAGTTGCAGTTTCCATCTATGTTATGCACACTGAACAGAAACACAACTTAGTCAGGTGGAATAAATCAGTGATATGTGCAGTCGAAGCCTTTTTTTAGTGTACTTTTTATTGAGTTTGTTCTATTTTAGTTGAGCTGGAATGTAGTTTCCCGTTATATCATTTCAATAATAAAAATGTAAATGACAATCCACAGTCGTTTTCCCTTTCAGTAAAGTTGTTTTCCTCCAACAGCAGCAAAGTGGCTCAATTGAATCTTCCACATCATCCAATCATATTAGAATAATCCCTCTGGGTTACCTTTCATCAGCCGTCCTTATTATCCTCATCAGTGTCCGTCGTGACCCGCGCTGGTTCTTTAACCACCACCGTTTCATTAAAGGCGTGACTTTGGCGTGACATTGATAGTGTCGTTTAAATAAGAAGAGGCTTTTTCCTTCTGGAGCCCGACACACAAAGGACGTCTCTCGTGTTCCGCGCTGATTGACTTCCAGTGCAATTAAAGCAAAGTGACGGATGAGGACGGCGGGAATCGCGGGGCCACATAGATGCTGATGAACGACGTGTTACGGTACGCCGATGGCTCTCCGCCTCCCGGAGACATGGCCGCCATCATGGGAACAGATGGAGCGATACGAGGCAAAGTCAAATCAGGGGGAATGTTCGACAGCAGACGCGATGAAGTGATGACGTGGACGAGCTGTTTACATGATATGTTTCAGTCTAGAAAAAAACCCTATTTATTTCATAAAAAGTCATTTATTATCTAATTTCCTTCATGCTATAAATTTTGGGAATGAAATACTAGCTCTAAATCTTTATGTCCCTTAAACTTTATTACTCCTTTCAACCTTGACAGACGCGTTCACTCAGCGCACTAACAGGAAAATATCTCAGCGTAGCTTGAGGCTTTGCAACAGTTTACCTCCGACGGACCGACAGACGCTGCTCTGGGTCAACAGGATCCTGGTAACTGGTCCTCTGGGTCAACAGGATCCTGGTAACTGGTCCTCTGGTCCTCTGGTCCTCTGGTCCTCTGACCGGGCGGAGACCTTCCGGTTCTGCCGAGTGAAGCCGATGCAAGTGTCTTAAAACCTGCATTCTCGCTACTGACCAGCAGAGGGAGCAGATATTTACTCTAATATTTGTAGCTGTCTCGTGATCGTGTGAAGGCTGAACGTTATCGGAGTTGTTACGTATAGACAACAAATGATTAACGGAAAAAACACTCCTCGGGCTGCACAATGTCAGATATTCACTGTGCGATTATCGCCGCCAAAATAATTAACGATAACGATATTAGCTCAATAGCTATGCAAATGTTATGAATGAATAAATAAAGAAATGCTGTCATTCAAATGAATCTTTGTTTATTATGCGTCTTGGTAAATGTATTACACTGAGAGAGATTTACTGTAGATATGAGAGGATTTTAGAGGCGCTGGACTGTTTATACAATGTTATAAATGTATTATAATGTGACGTCAATATTTAATTTGATTAATATTAGTTAATAACGGTATATTAACTAAAGATTAGCCACTAAAATCAATTTTATTATGATTGTTGTTCCTGACGAAGCTGTATTAAACTATAACCTCTTTGCAGATGGAGATGGAGGAAGTTGCGGCGGCGGCGGCGGCTCTTCGCCCGGCTTCCACCTACCAGCAGACTTCTTCCACCCGGCCGCCGCGGCTCATCCGGGGAGTCCCGGGAACGGCGTCAGCCCGGGAGGCGGGGGGCCGTCCAGGCTGCCCTCCCCGGCCTCCTGGGCCTCCCTCCGCTCACCCGGAGCCAACGGCGGGCCCCTGAGCTCCCAGGTATTATTGATGGATGGAGGAACAAATAAGCGCCTGACATCAGGAGTCCTGATGGAACGGCGTGTCGTTCCTCAGTTCAGTGAACCGGAGTTTGTCGTGCATCAAAACCACGGCCGGTCAGACCAACGATGTGTGACGTAGAATGAGCTCGTGAACCCCTCGAGTAGCTCTGAGCCCCAGCAGTCACAGCTCCCTCACATTTTACGTCACAGTCTTGGCTGGAAGCAGATAATAATGCCGTATATCATTAAAAAAAGTATTAATTTGAATTTTTTGGATGATTTATTAAACAGAATAATTAGGGCTGTGAAATGATTACAAATTGTAATCAAATGAATCACAGGTTTCTGTGGATTAATCATGATTAATCACATATTACCGATTTTCTCGGTATATTTTTGTGAGAACAAAAAGATTTATGACAAAAGGCGGATATATACATTTAACATGTTTTCTCTTTTTATTCATAAAAAACAAAAACAATGGTTCTGCAACTCAGCAGTTCTTTAGCAGTTCTCTTTGCTATTCCATATGGAACATTAATATCTCTTCATCCTAAACAGAATTCGGGCTTCTTAGCCATTGTATGGTTGAATAAAACATTTTCCTTTTTTTGCCAATCGTTAACGCGTTATTTTTCACAGCTCTAAGAATAATATATATATATATATATATATAGAATAACATAATTGGCCAACAATGAATTCTATATATCTAACATTTTTCAAAGTGCCCACTAGTGTTGCTGATGTTGTAGATGGAGGCACTGCCGGCTATTCATATTGAACTATTACCGTTGTTACAGCCTCTCAGAGTTATTGTCACACGTCTGTGTGTCTTTTTGTTTACATTTTACAAATATTACTGTTTTAAGCTTCGATTTGGTCGCTTTTCCTGCCTGAATGGTTCGTCGTACATGATTTTTAATGCAGGTTTATGAACCAATACGCCGTTAACAAACACAAGCCCACGCCTATTCCTATACACACACACACACACATGCACACACACACAATCTTTTTTTGTTGATAATGTATTGTTATCATTGTTATTATATATCATATCTTGTTAAAATACTTAATATTTTGTGTTCTCTATAATATTGTACATTTTGATATTATACAGGCTGTCAGTGGGTTTTCTTGCTCTGTGATATTATTTATCTCTGTTGTGTTTTCAATGATATCTGTTTTAGCTTCTGGCTGATAAATGATTCCAACCAGTCAGCAGAGTTTTGGGGTTAATGGAAACACACAAAGATGCTAAAATGATTTTAGTTTGCAGTAGCTGAGAGAGTGATGCTCTACCGTATAATTAAAGCTCTGATCTCGTCCGTATTGACTCTTAACACCGCTCCTGTGTCGGCTTCTGCACCAAACAAACGAGGAACGAAAAGGCTCCTTCTTTCCCTTCTTGTTGGCGTGTAGCCATGGAGACGTGTTCCTCTACCTGTTTGGTTAGTTCAGCTCTGTGATGCTCCGCAGCACTCGGCTAATTAGCTCGGCCGGCTCTGAGCCGACTCTGTGCACAAGCCGCTGTCGTTCTCGGCCCGCTCGCTCTGTCCTCTTTTCTTATATCTCCTTTATCTCCTTTATCTCCTTGCGTCTTCCTCTGGTGCTCTGCCTCTCCTCCCTGTCCTCTTTATCTTTCACTTTCTTTTTGTCTTCTTCTGCCAATCCCTCCCTTTTCTCCTTTTGTCATAATCTCCTCCCCTCCCCTGTGGTCGTGCAGGGATTAGGAACAATGACTAACAACCTCCTGCTCATGTAACATTGTCACTGACACAAACGCTGTATGACCCGTTGGGTGGGCTGCACCGATAACACAAACTTCAAAACCAGGGATTTCTATTTTTATTTTTAAAAAACGGTTTTGTTTTCAAGCTGTTTTATCTCTGAAGGCCGTTCAAATCTGCCCGTTTCCTATTCCAACGTAATCTCTGATCTCTGTTTTACTTTAAAGAGTTAAAGGAATACTTCACCCATAAAATGACCATTTCTATATCAATCACTCACCTCGTGTTCCCGTTCAATTCTTGAAGAATTCATAGTTTTTCTCGCATTGCTCCAGTGAACGGTGAATCAAACAACGGGAAAAAAAAGGCGAGTGGCGCCCTGAGACCGTTTATGTGGAGGTGTTTTAAAGGAGCAGCGTGTAGCATTTAGCTGCATCTATTGGCAGAAACGTAACGTTGAATTATTATGAATCATTGTGTTTCCATCACCAGAATGAGCCGTTAACATCTACGTAGGTCTCGTCACGGCGCCGGCCGCCATGTTTCTACTGTAGTCCACAACGGACAAAACCAAACGCCGGCTCGAGATAGAGACGCTCGTGTTTACGAGTCGGCCACTTTATTTGTTCCTTCACGCCGGGCACATGGAAGAAGCTTCAGTCGGTTGCAATCTGCCACCTCACCGCTAGATGTCGCTAGATACTTCACTGCACCTTTAAATAGTGACGTTTTAGTGAAGATGCATGTGTTGGTGACGTAGTGGATACATGAGACTTGGATTAAACTGCCTGAGTTGTGTAGTTATGCTGTTTGTTAAACACGGCCCCCATTGACGTCAATGCATCACGACCTTTCTCCATTTATGAATGCTTCATTTTTCATGAGAGAAAAAACAGGTTTTCTTCAAGAATTCAAGGACAGCAAGGTAAAGGGTTGAAGTATTTCTTTTAAAGTTGCCTGTTATAAGAGCTGAGTTTAAACACGTTATTCATGGCTGCACTGACTGACAAACTAAATATCAATCAACAAAAAGTCGACGTGTGTTTCCAGCGAAACGCCATTAAACTCCACAATGCACGGAAGCATTTTAATTCACTTTAAACTCATATTTCTGGACACACTTTGATATCCTGTGAACAATTTGACATAATATTGAGATCTCCTACTTTTAAAGCTTTCTAATTTATTATTTTACCTCCTGGAACAGGTTAGCACACAGCGGGCACCTATGAAACACAGTTAAATGAATAGCTCAGGTTGTATTTTTGGGAGGTTTAGGCAAATTTGTTTTAAGATGTAACGAATATTATTAATCTGGATTTATTTAAAATCATGCAACAAAGATGTGATTTATTTACAACCTGCTCAAGTCATTTTAAACAAAGTTTAGCTAAACTGTTACTGATCAATAATCGTTTGTCTACTGAAGACTAAACTGCTTCTGGTTATGTTCTCACCACCTCCCTCCTCCGTGTGCAGCACCCGTCCCGCAGTGACTCCTCCCTGGCCACGGGCAGCTCAGAGGGCAGCCTGCAGACCACTCTGGAGGAAGGGCTCAGCTTCAGCGTGTCCCCACCTCGAGATCTGGATCTCCCCGTGCCTCTCCTCTGCCCTCTCCCCGGCACGCGCCCTCAGGGACCGGGCGGCGACGGAGACCAGGACCACCTTTTGCTAAAGAGACGCGGCGCGTTCACCCTCCGAGCCACCAGGGGGCACCAGAGGAGCCAGAGCAGCTGCGGCGGCGGCAGCACCAGCCCCGGTTACCCCCGGCAGGACTCCATGGACCCTTCAGACGAGGACGTGGGCACGGGGACGGGCGGGGACGGCTGCCGCCAGACCCTCAACAGCGAACACTTGTCGGAGACGCTGAACAGCCTCTCGCTGACGTCGCTGCTCGCCCCGGGCTCTCTGGCGCCCCCGCCGGTGAAGAAATGCAACAGCACGGGCTCGCTGGACCAAAGCAGCCTGTCGGCCCGGAGCGTGGACGGACGCCGTCTCTGCGGCGTCGACGCCCGCAGTTACTCGTCCAACCCCTGGACGGAGGGACGGCCGAGAGGCGACGAGGAAGAGGAGGAGGAGGACAGTGACATCACGGGCTTCGGCATGAAGAGCAGCGGCCAGCCCACAGACACAAGCTCCAGGAAAAATAGATGAAAAAAACACTTGTTGCCTCCCTGTAGTGGAACTCTTTAACCATTGGAACAGAACAGGAAAGAGACGTTTATGTCTGTTCTGGCTGCTTGGGATCAGTCGTTCCTCTAAAGAACTCAGCTGCTTCTGAGTTTTGACATCCCCTCTTTTTTTTCCCACAGGTTATGGAAGGACTTCAGCGGGGGCTTCGCCTTTTAGCATCACCAGGATTCAGCCTTGAAAGACGTGGCAGGCCTGGGCTTTACATTTTGAGCCGGAATATTTGAGAGAGACGGGCCTGACAACCACACTGATGAACGTTACTAAAGTTATTGATATAAAACACTGCGAGAAAAAAAATGTAATGTCAAAACCAGATATTTCTTGAACCCGGCGTTCCCTCGTCATCAACATTGGACAGATTCTCAAACTCTGAAGCTTCTTTTGAGGAAGAACTGAACTTTGTACAGTCTGTTATTTCGTTTTTTGTAACAACCATCGCTAACAGTAGCATCGACCAACCTTTTTTTGTTTTTATTCCCTCTTTAGCTAGATTCGCTGGGTAACGAGAGAATTGAAAAGGTCGAATATTTCCTGTGTTCTTTTCCAACTTCAACGTATTGAAGCTGTTTGAATGTAGACGCGTCCGTCTGTGAGGGAGGGAGGCTGAGGAGCCTGGCCGGTCCGCTCGTTGACGAAAGAGGTTCCTCTTAGAATAGAAGGCCGGATACGTGACTGCTGCTGAGAATACATGTGGGTTGTCAGTGGAAGCGTTGGCCACTATCAGAGTGGACTCTTTGTGCTTTCTACCCATGAAAGGGCTAAAATGTATTGAGAATGCAGACCTGGGCCAAAACCTACCCGGCAAATAATCTCTTTCCAACACTGTTTAAAAGTGTCTTTGAGGGACATTCATCACGTTCAAAGAATTGTCTGATGCTATAAAAATATATGAATATAAATGTAAAAGGGATGTGTCACTGAGATGAACATTCGCTCGTCAAACATCTTTTACTCGGATTCAAAACTTAAAAATAAAAGAATTATAAATTAGGTTATCAAGCTCAACACATAAAAAGACTTGTTTTCCACATCTGAACCTTCTTCTTACGTGTCAAATGGGTAGCAGTGATTCCTAAAGGTCAAACATATACTTAACATGAATATCGAAGGCTTTATAACAAGTAGGAGGCGGTTTGATGTCGTCTGGTTTTCCTTGAGGTTATGTCGACCGTTTTAGCGATAACTAATTGCCGTGAAATGTTGTACTGCAGACTCTTAAAGAGGCACTTTCACAAGCCAAAGTCCGATTGGCTCGTCCAACTCACAGTGTGATGGATGCTTTTGGTTTGTTTCATATTTGGTTTCAGTTTCACGGTGTGCAAATTAAAGCGGACCGAATCTTTTTAAAATAATACGCTGAAGGGCAAATACGAAGGAGAGAATTTATCTTTTTCATCTCGAGAGCTGCGATTTGAATGCAGGGAATCGAGGCTTTTGAGTTCCTTTCTCTTCCGGTTTATGTCGAATTGCTTTGTTAACGTCGTGGACTATATTGAGCACATTATGTAGGTTCTCTTCGGCCCGGATGTCAAGCAACCATCGGACTTCTGTAGAAGTTCGAGTCAGTCCTCCCTACCTGCCTTAACCAGTGTCCATCCCAACAAAGCTCCACACCAGAGTTCTCTTTGAAACGGACTAAATGTTGGCTTGTGAAAGCAGCCGTAGTCTAGTTTCATGCTCCCAACACGTCGCCATCACAATGTTCTGGGCCTTTAAAATAAAACTGCAACCGAGCCGCAGAAGACACAATTTAGGAAATAGCTGGTTAAAACAAAGATAAATTCAGTGTTGGAGGATAACTTGTATCTATCTTTGCTCTGTTACCAGCAGCCTTGGCTTACTAACAACCAGCCCAGTATCATGGCAGGTTAGACCTAGTCACAAAATGCAATCTATCTGTTGGTTTAGTCTAAACCTAACTGTTGGTTTAGTTGCTTAAACCTAACTGTTGGTTTAGTCTAAACCTAACTGTTGGTTTAGTTGTCTAAACCTAACTGTTGGTTTAGTTGCCTAAAACTAACTCTACTTAGTTATTTTAAGGCCAACCATGATGTTTTTCCTCAACCTAACTTTCGTTTTTTACGTTAACGTCGTCTCGGAAGAAAAAGGACAATTTGTTGACGATCTGCCGTGAGACTAAGTTGTAACAACACAGAAGCTTTGTGTTAGTTCGGTGTCTACTCAGTGGTTACCCAGTGAAGCTCTGTTTATTTGGGTCGTATCGTAAAGTTCTGACACCAGTTTGAAATAAAAGAGTGGACATTGACATATACACATACGAGATTCAGGATAACTGGATGACATCAAATTGCCTTTTTAACCATCTGCCATCGTAAAATAGCCCAGAATACACTTAAGTGTGTCTTAAATGTGTGTGAAACACTGTGTTCGGGTTCTTGTATGTTCAGTGTGCTGTCAGATTTCCAGGAACTCAGAAGACGGGACTCACAGTTTGTCTGCTGCATTGAACCCAAATGATTCTTTGACTCAGGTCTGCTTGAGTGTAGCACGATATTAGAAAACACCCCCGTACTACGGCAAGCAACGTGGTCCAGATTGTTGTAACTTTGAGCACTTGTTTTGTCAGACATGTTGACATATTGTGACGACCCATCGCATCATATAGTGATCTACGTCATAATCTTTGAAAAAACCCAGAGCAGGTAGACCTCAGGTGGACCTATTTGCACTCACACACAACATACACACACATATCATACAAAGATGTCAATGTCAAAACACTGCAGGATAGTTGTTTGAGATGAGACGGAAGAAACCTCAGTCTTCATCTCTTCCTCTACGTTGTCTTCATCCCCCCCCCCCCCCCCCCCCCTTATTCCCATCCAATCATATTATCTCCACTTCCACAGGGAAGCCGGAGCATTAAATGACTCATAACTACCCCTCTCTATTCGAGATATGCAATATGCGACAGGAGATGTACAGTTAAGACGTATGAGACTCGTATAGATAGACAATATGGTGAGAGGAGATTATATTTATGAATTCAATGTAATAGAATTAAAATGTCACCGGGATTCAAAAGGTCACTGACGGGACGATGACGTATTCATGTATTCCAGAGTGTTGGAGTGTGTTTTCTCTTTTCCCGCCATCTTTCCGACCCCGATTTTCTTTCTCCAACAATGCATGTGGGGTTTTTTTTCTGTTTTCTTAAATGTCATTCTGGTGTCATATAAAAGTGAAATTGCTTTTCAACCACTGACTCCTGCACTTTGTCTTTCAAAATGATTCACTCTCTTGCTCTCACTTTCCTTCTTCATACACCGTCCAAAAGCTCATTTATTGAATCAAGCATTGTTCCCATAGAGTGCTACAGGAATGAGTCCTAAAACATGTAAATGAGTCAACATTTGTGTACTTCCAGTTCCCTTGTCTCAAAGTCAATGTGGTGTTTTTTTTAATGTTTTTTGATGAGATGTCTGAAATCAGGTCTGTGGTTAACTCAAGCTGTAGACAGGTCAGTGAACGCCCCTCTGGTGTTAAAAAGAGTGTAAATGAGACGACTGAACGTCCTCACTAGAACACTAGTCCTCCTTTAGCTCGTGGTGGAGAAACTAACTGGCATCCTTACACCTACATTACCTGACTGATGTAACCAACAAAGGTCTTCTCTATTCACGTGTAGCTTTGTTGTTTTGGCAACACCTGTGCGACATTTAACGGGATTTAGGATTCAAGATGTTGTGTTCCTTTAAAATCCGGGCAGATTTAGACTCCCAATGATGTGGTGCAGTGTTACAATTGTTGTGCTATTTTGTCCTAAATGTCAGGTTGCTGCACCCAGAAGATTTGTACCAAAGCATCTGAAGCTGGTCTTGACAGTAACGGCGCTCTGGCATTAAGACAAAAAAGGTAAATGGAAAGGTTTGGTACAGCACAGACCCGTGGGTTTGTTGGTGTGGTTGTTGGGTATCTCTTCCACTTAAAGCCCCGCAGCTTTAATCAGCCTTTCAAGCCTGCTACAACGTTTGATTGCACTGCTATGTTGGTGTTTTGTATTTTGCATACGGTGGCGGTGAACAGCTGCAAATCATTTCTGTAGCTGTTGGATTTGTTTCATCAGGCATCTCTCTTCATGACGTGGCGGTACACCAACATCGATGACGTGTGTGAAGTTGACGGATCACATTAATTCATATCGAGAGCAAGAGAGCCGGCCGCGGGTTGCATGATGGATACGACGCTTATAGTTGACTGACCATTTGTCGTATCTACATTTGTGTAATCACGACCCGACTTCAACTTTATCCAAATCATCTCAGTCCATCGCAAGGAGGCAGGCTCGCACAACTCGGATCAAACGGTCAAAACTAAGCAGCGCTGATCAAAAATATATCAATATTCTGTTACAGCATGGGCCATTTCTTCCCCCTGCTTTATGGTCTGTTTGACTCTAAATGGACCATCATTTACTAAATGAACATCATGCTGTATTGAAGAAGACTTGAAACTAGAGATTGAGACCATAAACTCATGTTTACAATGTTTACTGAGGTAATAAATCAAGAGAGAAGTAGAGTCATTTTCTCATAGACTTCTATACAACCAGAGGAGTCGCCCCCTGGTGGACACTAGAGAGAATGCAGCTTTAACACGTGAAGCATCGGCAGAACCGGAGGTTGCCTCCTGGGCAAGCCGACTTGTTTTGTTTCCGGTTCACATCCTCTAATTCTTCTACTCTGTTTTCTGGCAGATTATACCCGTGCGTAGCCTTTAGCGCCATCTTCTGACCAAACTACACTTTCGATGAGCGATGATGGAAGCGCGCAGAATTTTGTGTTCCAAAAAAAGTTTGCTTAAAATTTAGCTTGACAGTTAAACGTCAACACGACTAGTGACAATCTGGCAACTGAAGCCATTTATGACAATATCACATAGTACGACTCTCAATGATCCAAAATCACATCGGAGCACCTGAAACCAGCAAATACAGGACATTGTGTCATGTAAAAATCACGAGTTGTCGACAAATCTTCTTTTCATCATCTAATTGATTAATGGGATTCATGTTTCTGCCGCAATACATAAGGATTCTGCGGGTTTTTTTGCCTATTTAAAAAGAAAAAAGAGGCTAAATGAAGCGTGCGGCTCAGCGTTGTGGATTATACTGTGGTTTAAAAGGACACCGTCATGCCTTAATCTATTTAGTTACCAAAATCTGTGTGAAAAAGACTTGCATGAAACGGACAAAAGTGAAACATTTCTGTATGTATTATTTTATTATTATTGTATTATTTAACATCTAAAATGGCACCCTTATGTATCTACATGGTGTATGTGTTTTCGTATTAGACCCTGTCATGGAGAATATGTAATGAGATAAACCTGTGAGACCCAGTCAGCTAATTGAGCAGCAGCTGTTTAAAAACACCCACACGGCTCTCTTTCCTCAGGAGCAGAACATCCACTCACACTGCTGCCGCCATCTTTTCCCACTTTGTGTTTGATTAAATCCACTTACTTTGCTTTCCTGCTATTTTCCCTGAACAGAGTTAACAGTATAACACTCTTAATCACCTACTGCTTTAGATATTTGCTGGTTTTCCTTTTTTGGGTTGGATCAAAGGAGCGATAGCAGTTCAGTTCACATGCATTAAAAAAACGTGACTTTGTTTCAAATATATATATATATATATATATATATATAGAGCAATTGCTGCCTCGAATAAAGACACATAGGCATTTGATTCTTTTGATATAACATTCTTCTTTCCTTGGATAAAGAGTATTTTACCTCCAGCGTTGTTAAGTTTCAGCTCGGCAAACAGATTATTCAGCCGGTATCCTTCTGTTCCAGTGTCCCACACACGATAAGAAATGGTCTCTGCTGTCTTTCACTGCTGTACTTTCTGAGGGTATCCTGGGAGATAATCTCCGAGACAAATGTTTACATTGAAAAGAATAGATCTGGACTCTGCTATTACTGCTTCATATTTAATACTTTGTTTCCCTCTCTGAAAACTGTGCTGGATTCGAAAAAAAGAGAAATGCTGCTGCTGTAAAATGAAGGGAATTACTTATTTATTTTTAGGAATGTTCTAAATTTATATTTGAAACGGAACAGCTTTGACCTGGTTAATCACAACGGAGGCTGTGGGTGCAGCCACTCTATTAGACTAATTTGATTAGTCTTTGATAGTTACCAGACACCAAAATCCTTTCTTTCTGGTTCTGCAGTCAAGGTGTTAATTCTTTTATTAAATGGACCATAATTTACTAAATGATTATCCACGATGCTTCATGTCTTAAAGCTGCATTCTCTCTAATGTCCATCAGGGGGCGACTCCTCTGATTGTATAGAAGTTTATGAACAGATGACTCTACTTCTCTCTTTATTTATTACCTCAGTAAACATGGTGTTTTTGGTTTCACACGGGACACAAGCAGCAGAAATTCCTATGTTTTTTTTTTTACCCAGACCTCCACCCCGACCTCCGCCCTACACGGACTTTGTCGATATATGCTCGATCCATTAACGACCAAACTGACGACGCACCGTCAGACACACGGCCCTTTGCGATGTTATCTGTGTGGCAATGTTTCGACCTCTCCGTGCACATCCAACATTTTGATGGGAAAGTCATTAAAACCCGCACAAGTTATAGAAGATCCGAACGTTTCCTCGTCATGATTGTGACCGTCTTTGCAGAAAGTATAACCTACTTTTTATAGGTATACGTGCAAACGCACCAAACTTTAAGTCAATATATTAGAAAATCACCTAACTGCGCTCCCTCCTGTGTATCCATGTGCATATTCTCTTTTTCTTATTATTTTCCTATTAAACCCCGCCATCCCACCATCCCTCCCTGAGTTACGCTCAAATCCACATTAAGCGCCTCCACTCTTCCCTCTGATGCCACTCGTTTCCCTTTCATGTCTTTATTTTCCTCTCTGATCTCACCCAGGCCCGGGCCGTCACGTCACCGAGCTGCCAACTCAGAAAGAAATGTCATTAGCGAAACATATTTTGACAAAGCTTTTGCGTCACATAAAGCCCCATAGAAATGAATTCTAACGCTATTTTCTGCCCATTTTCCCCGGTTCTGGATAACAAAGCAGTGGATCCTGCCTCATAAATCCTCCAGCGGACATGTGGCACCTACAAGAGATTATCATAAAACCTCATCTGCAAACTAAAGGATGCAGTCACACCTATACAATTCCTGTATTTGCTCTGAATGAGAACACATTTACATTTGTAAGCTCGGCCGGATTGAAACAGTAGGAAGCTCTGTGGTGAAAAATGAGCTGCGGCCCCCTCCGTTGATTCTCTGGGCGTTGTGTACGTTCCCCGCCGCCTTCAGGTACCCGTCAAGTGCAGCGCGCACACCGCAATGCAGTTTAATTATATTTTGCCTAAAGCTCCAGAAACTGAGCAGAACTCCGACACTATATCCTATAAACCTCCTACATCCAGGTTGTGTTGCAGTGTGTCAGGTAACTAAAAGCAATTTGATTAAACACATTTATTCAGGAAAGTGCAGCATGTAAGAATAACTCTTCACACCTCAGGGCCTCAAGACTTGGAAATAAGTTTCATAGTTCATAAAATAACCAAAATCCGATCAACATGAACTGCTTTCGGAGTTTTTATGGTCTCCGGGGTCAGAATAGTGTGTCTGTGTGTGTGTGTGTGTGTGTGTGTGTGTGTGTGTGTGTGTGTGTGTGTGTGTGTGTCCAGCTGTTTTACTCTGACGGCGAATTAATGAGCAGGTGAGAAAGTAGACAAATGAGTATTGAAAACAGAATTTGTGCGTCATCCTATCGGCCTTTACAGAGACCAACGGCCAAACTATTAAGAACGAATATCGGCTGATAACGATCAGCGACCGATTGATCGGAGCCCCCGCTTGAGCTAAATCAAAATGATGCAGCAAAGCCAACAGAAAATCTATTGAAAGGCAAGAATTTGACAACACAAAAAATTCAAATTAGGATGGATATAGTGCTTCGAAATACGGAAATCACAAATGAACAGAAGTGACCATATGTGGAATGTGGAGGAGTCTCTGGTAGAGACCTGTCAATCACTGTGTAGCCCCGCCCCTAAAGCATCCCCTGCTTTATGGTCTGTGTGACTCTAAATGGACCATCATTTACTAAATGAACATCATGCTGTATTGAAGAAGACTTGAAACTAGAGATTGAGACCATAAACTCATGTTTACAATGTTTACTGAGGTAATAAATCAAGAGAGAAGTAGAGTCATTTTCTCATAGACTTCTATACAACCAGAGGAGTCGCCCCCTGGTGGACACTAGAGAGAATGCAGCTTTAACACGTGAAGCTTCTGTTTGTAATGGAAGGAGAGTCTCCAGCCATGCTAGCTGCTACATGAGGCTGAAAATGGGAACAGTGGTAGTTTGAGCCAAATGCAAACAATGACAACACTAGCATGATGATGTCTAGCAGGTCTAATTTTTTACCATGTTCATCCTCTTAGTTAAGCGTGTTAGCATGCTTACATTTGCTAAGTAGCATTAAAGACTACTTACACTAGGCGGATGGGAATCATTAGTTATTGCAGGTATTTGGTCCATAACCAAATTATTTGACAACCTGAAATGTGTTACAAAAATCAGTAGGATTTATCCTCTGGGGACCATGACTTCAGGGTAATCCATTCAATAATAAGTGGCGATATCTCAGTCTAGACCACAGTAGTGGAGCAGAAGAAAGACCAGTGTTGCTGTCTCCTTAAAAACACCCTCCTCCAGTTCTGTGCTAGAAAGCAATCCATTTGATTCATTTTGTTTTTGCTGGCACACAATGGGAATTGCTTCGGGAGGCTGGTGCCAATGCCAATATGTGTTTTTTGCGTCAGTGTTTCTGTTATGTTGAAGTAACAAGAGTTCTGCTTTTTTTGCCCAGTCTTAAAGAACAACATTTACATACTACTACTTGATCAGAATGACTAAAGCAGATGTGGGCTGCTGTGATGAGCTTTCCACTATAGCAACAAGTAAAGCTAACAACCCTTATGATAATGATGGAACATTCACAAAAACCTAATTTATCTCCACACACCAGTGGTGGTGGGACAAGGAAAGCTTCAGCATTGAGTCAAGTCACTTAAAAAAATTCCGCCAGCAAAGCAAATCCAGTTATGCATGAAGAGTAAGCTTCTACACACACACACACACACACACACATACACACACGGTCGTGTTTACATCACTTTCGAGGACATAACATTGACTTACATTCATTTCCTAGAGACTTCCCATAACCTCAACCTAAACCTAACTTTACCTCAACCTTAAACCAAGTATTCACCCTAAAATGTACTGATTTACATTATGGAGACATTTATGTGTCCCCAAAAGGATAGCGAGTCCCCACAATGTGATGTGACTGTGTAAACACATTTATGTCCCCACACACACACACACACTCTATGCCAAGCCATGCTACGGCTCAATGAAAGGCAGCATGTAAACAAACAGCATGAGCCAACATGTATGGGTGTCCAAACTAATTCATCGGTCTGTAAAAGGGAGACTGATCAATTGCATGTGATCAGGAATCAGAGTGAGACAAGCAGACCGGCCAATCAATTGTTTGCTAATGAGGGAGAGTTGTATAAATGATGGATGTATAAACAGATGGATGTAAAATGGGTGTAGCTGGAGTAATACTCCCCTTGATCAATAGTGCTCAAACAAACTTCTGGACCAATAATATTAATAACGAGAGACATCAACACAATTTATTTATTCCAAAAGACACCAAAAACTTTACTTTTTTAACACAATACGTCCCATGAAGGGTAATTCTTCTTGATTCTAGTTTCTTATTTAAGATGCAGATCGAGGCAATTATTAAACAATCTTTTTATTGTTTTTTTCCCGTTTGTTTTAGTGCTAATGATAGTCACTAACATTTTAACTAGGAGGAGGAGAACAGTGGAACATTCCTGAGAAGCAGAAAAGATTCTTGACTTGATGCTCCAGAAAAAAAAAACACATTTCTGTGTTCAACTTTGATGAATCTAAACTAACCGTTTAAAAAACCGAAAGTTGCACAAAAACACAAATTAACTAACTGATCGAGGCAGCAGCAACTCCCATGTTCTGCAAGGTGAAACGATTGTTTTTGTCAATGGAGTCTCGTGTCTTCGTAGAGAGCTTAGATAACAGCTTCAGTCAGAACGGTCTGTCTGACAGCAAAGTGAAAAGGTGAAAATATGCTAAATACGCTTAAACTGATATAGATTCTTAGTTGTCGTCCACTTTAGCACATTGCTTTGCTGCCGTGCTGGCTCTCCTGTCTGTTTCTAGAAACTCCATCTACTGTAGTAATACACTGACTGTGGAGAAGTATACCTTTCCCTTTATTAAAGATTACAACTTTCAGCTCCAGAGTAAAGAATAAGACAAAGATTGGATCAGAGTTCTGGTCGTGCTGCTTTCATTTCCCATCATTCCTCCTGATTAGTAGTCCAACACTGATTTATGGACAACATGACAATATGGTTCTTCCACATCAACATAGACGGAGCAGACAAGCGTTTAATCAAAACGTGGAGTGATCTTTTCATTGAGCCATTTATGAGTGAAAAAGAATGAACAGCTCTGAAGTAGAATGTTGTCCTCATCCCTCTAAAAAGTTCAAACTAACCTCCCAAACTGTGTCACTAGCAGAGAGAAAGAAGCCAGAAGCCAGCTGTGAGGCCGTCAGAGCAGCGTCTTGTTCTCACTTCACATCTGCTCCTGACTGCTGTGCGTGTGTGTGCGTGTGTGTGTGTGTGTGTGTGTGCGCATTAGCCTAAAAGTCTCCATCAGCATCAACACATCAAAGCCTTTTGTAGCTGCCACTTCTGGAGGGCCCACCTGCAGTGAGCTTCAGCGCCTCCTAATTGGGACCCGTAATAAGGAAAATGTTCAGACAGCTGTCGTCACCTTAAATGTCAAAATGCCACACACACCTTCAGCAACAAGTGATCCGACACAAACATAAATGTCGCTCCTCGCTGGCTTCGCTCTGGTCACTTGAGCAAACAGCACCCGGCGCTTCATGATGAGAATGAATTGCCTCTTGAAAATATTTTCCTCCTGAAACATAATTAAGAGTAAAGAATCCAACCCTCGAGCTAATTATCAAAAGCAGCTCCGATCCAACCAGCTGTGACTTTGTAGCTCCAACAGCGGATTAGAACATAATGTGAAAACTTCAAAATGTGCCGGTCCTGCATGTAGTTTAGTAATAACAATATAATCAGAAAGGTAATTAGTTTGCAAACTCTTTGGTTTGTTTTTCAAAGTGTAAACAGGATCAAGAGCATAAGCTGTATATAAGACGTGAACGTAGTCACTGTAGCGACATGCATTAGTGTGAGGAATAAGGTTTTGAAGCCTCGAGTTCGGCATTTTGGCCGATCTAGTCACGCACTGCTGTGCTGTGATTGGTGGATTATCTGGCGATCGCGATGTGCTTTCCTAGCGTAGACTGTGTGTAAAGATGGAAGAGTCTAGTGCGGATGGCTAGTTAGCTAGCTAGCTTACTTATTACAAAGCTGTTGTCTGGCAGTAGCGATGTGCTTTCCTTTGTCCTGTGAGAAGAGTGTGGTGATGATGCATTAAGTTGTTTAATTTGACTCATTTAGCAGCTAGTTAGGTGGCTAGCTAGCTTGTTTCTTCCACTTTCATGCTGCACTGGTTACAAAAATTGAGCGCAAGAAATCTCATTAAGTTAAATTAATGAGAAATTAACAAACATACTTTGGTCAGTCTTCATAGCAGAAAGCCCTGATGGTATCTTCTCCCGAACAGTTGAGGACCAGCCAATCACAGCACAGCAGGGAGTAAATAGGAACGAACACTCTTGGGGGGAAAAAAAAAGAAATCTTGGTTTTGGGCCACGGCCATCTTGGTTTTTTCAACTTTTTAACGGAAATGACCATATTTGGACTATATGGAGGAGTGACCTAGAGCCTCTGGTAACGACCTGTCTGTCACAGTAAGCCCCCCCCCCCACACACACCACACACTAAAGCATCCCCTGCTTTATGGTCTGTGTGACTCTAAATGGACCATCATTTACTAAATGAACATCATGCTGTATTGAAGAAGACTTGAAACTAGAGATTGAGACCATAAACTCATGTTTACAATGTTTACTGAGGTAATAAATCAAGAGAGAAGTAGAGTCATTTTCTCATAGACTTCTATACAACCAGAGGAGTCGCCCCCTGGTGGACACTAGAGAGAATGCAGCTTTTAGACACATTCAATTCACTTTTCAGAACCCAAGGTTGCCGCCTGTTCAGGAGTGGTCCACTCTAATGTTACTACTACAGAGAAATACCACTTTTAGTCGTGGCGGAGAACACACACACACACACACACATCCTTGACAAACCATGTGTGACCACTTGATAGAATTTACAGAGCTAAGATAAGAGCTCTCTCAGTTTAATTCGGATTCCCATTTCTTTTTTTTTAACTGTAATTGGCCCACAGAGAGTGAACTGGTGGGACGTCGATAGCCAATTAATCAGAGGGATGACTACACGTGTGTTTCCTCTCTGTGCTGCACAATAAGAGGGCCGTCAAGAGGCAGGAAAGGGGGGGGGGGGGGGGGGCTGCAGAGCACGACATGCAATTACCACCCTTACCTCCCACTATCTCTGGGCTCAGGCTTAACTTAAAGCTTGCACACCGACGCCACGTTCGGCGCGCAAAGCAGGAGGACACAATGTGAGGAGGTGCTTCCCGGATGAGCGGAGGTGCAGGCACGCCGCGCAGTCTGGCACATCGGTGTCTGCAGCTGAGAAATGAGGGCCGAGAGACAATGGAGGAGCGATGTCCTCTGCATCAATGCCG
Organism: Pholis gunnellus; assembly: GCF_910591455.1. Taxonomy (NCBI): domain Eukaryota; kingdom Metazoa; phylum Chordata; class Actinopteri; order Perciformes; family Pholidae; genus Pholis; species Pholis gunnellus. Next base: position 1,713,698 of record NC_136531.1, read on the forward strand.
TCACGGACAGATGACTCGTGCACACATATTGACATACTGCATGCACACAGTCAATCACACACACACACACCCACAGCTTTGCTCTTCTGTCTGTTTGTTTACAGAGATTGCAGTTAGACATAAACGGATATTGTGTGTGTGTGTGTGTGTGTGCATGATTTAGAGGAGTGCACGTATGAATGAATCTTTAACACTGAATCTTCGAGCTGAACTGAATGAAATGATACGGTTCAGGAAGTCATTTCTTAATTTTTCCACCTCTAGCATCTGTTTCTCTGCTTGTCAACCCCGCGCATGCCAACAGTATCTGGGCGTTCCACGACGCCGTACTGTGCTTCCAGGCACACCGTTAAAGTGTCAGAGCGAGATTTCACCAGAGGCAATTAGAGGCGTCTGCAGCGGGATGTGCTTACCGTGTTCACAGGAGCTGCATTTGAGCGACCCACTGATGTGGTTTATCCCAACTTTGAGAGTTGAAAGTTAAACATGTTCTCACTTCCCACCTCTTCAAATACTCTGACGCTTGGCTAGTGGCCCGACGCTTCAAGCTATGACGCTCTAGTTCCCCTTCAGTGCCAGTATTGGGCGTGTTGGTGGTGTTATAGGGGAAAGAAAAGTCACCGTTGACTGTTTCACGCAGGACATGAACAGCGGTCTCCTGGGTGAAAGTCTTTGTCTATTGATCCTCAGCTCCCATCCACCTTATATGGACTTTTGCCGCTCTTTATACCTCAGTTGCTCTGAGCGTCTAATAATGATGTGAATTGGTTTACGTTGGAGTTAGTTGAAAGCTGCTGAGTCTCTTACAGATGCTAAAGTAACAATCAATCTATCTATCTATCTATCTATCTATCTATCTATCTATCTATCTATCTATCTATCTATCTATCTATCTATCTATCTATCTATCTATCTATCGCTCTCTCTAAAGGGTGCGTTGCTATCAGCCTCTGAGCGGCACTGACCAAGCGGCAGTATTCGACAATGTGTGAGTGAGAATGAGTTGGATTTTTTTTTCAATTTTAGTTAATTAAGATTTGAGTTTTGTACTATGTTCCATCCCTCAATGTGACACTGGAATAAAGAAAATGCCAAATATAAACGCCACCAAACTGCCCGAGGGAGGAGAGCCGTGACGGAAGCTAAGCTAAGCTAAGCTAAGCCAGCTATAGGACCTGAGGCTACTCCACTACCCAGCATGCACCTGTGCTGTCTGATGCCCGGTCACAGAAAAATGAGATGGATGAAAGCAGCGGATTTCGTTGCGCATCCCTGTGTAGCAAATTGACAATAAATGATCCTTGAACCTTGAAACTAATCAGCATTTGCTCAAAGGGAATGTCCCTTTGAGCAAATGTAACACAGACTCACTTTGTAACCAATCATGATTCAGTTCCTCACCATTGAATTAACGTAATTTGGGCTTTCAAGTGGAATGAGTAAAGGTGTGTGTGTGTGTGTGTGTGTGTGTGTGTGTGTGTGTGAGATAAACAGCTGGATGACTCATCAGTTTCAGCTCTCTCTCTGTTTCAGAATGTTTCTATCTGCCTCCAGCAGCTGAAGCTAAATGTTTTTCTAGCTTCACGTGTTTCTCTGTGAATGAGTTGAATCCTCTGCTGGTGAGCAGCAGCACCACAATAAACCTCCTGAGATTCACATCATTTTATTTTACGTCGAGTTATGGTTCTTGATGATTGCAGCGAACATAAAACTGTAACTAACGCCTGGTTGGCCGGGCCTGGGCACACGGAGCTCAGCCGGGCACAACCTGATAAACCTCCATGGAGCTGCTACCCTGTGAACCCTCCACTCAGGGACAGAGATTGGAGACATTGGAGGCTTTGGAGGCTTTGGAGGCGGATGCACTGTGAGCTGGGCTGTGGGTAAAGGCTGCACACAGGGCGTGTGCACCTCTGGCATCGCAGACTTGCTCCAGGGACGTGGAATGTTTCCTCCTTGGCTGTGAAGGAAACACAACTGGTGAGGGAGGTGGAGGGGTAACGAGTAGATATAGTTGGGCTCATCTCCACGCATCACACTGGTTCTTGGTACCTGGCCTTCTTGGAGTCTCAGGGTGGCGTCTTGGAAAGGGCGCCGACTGGACGGACCACAGTTGTGTTCGGGGACTTCAAAGTTAATAAAAACGTCTTTGTTTTCTGTGTTGTGGCGATGCCTTCTTCAGATTATTCAGAGGGTTTAAAAATAGTTTATTTTTAGACAATATTTTCAACCCTTAACTGCATCGAATCAACAAACCTCAGATGTGATTAGATGGAGAGCAAGAGATGGATTCTGGGCTCTTTTATCTTCTTCTTTACATAGTGCTCCATTTTCATGGGCTGGGTAGCATCATGATATATAAATGATAAACTGATGGAAATATGCAGAAAGGACTCAGCATACTGTAGCATAATTAAAGGGAAATAACTGGCCGTGTGTGTTTTGTATGGAGAGACAGAAGAAGACCGCTGCAATGCTTCCATCTAGTGCGGTTAGATCTACAGTCTCGGGGGTTGAACTAATTTATTGGACACACAAAGATTTCCTCTCACCCAGGTCTGATGTGAGGTTATCACGGTAGTTTAGTTAAAGGTCACATTTCATGCTGATTTGCAGGTTCGTACATAGATTTGGTTTCTATGTTTTCATGATGTTCTGCCTGTAGTTACTGTCTGAAGAGCTCTGGTTCAGGGACCTCTGAGGGGCCAGCGTTTCAATCGCTGCCCTGTCAATCAATCGGTGTCTACGAGTGTCATAAACCTGCATTCTCTCTACTGACCATCAGGGGGCAACCTTTATAAGTTTCATGGGCTCTCATGAACGCCTCTCTCACAGCCTTACAGACCGTTCAGAGACGGAACTGATCAGGGATCAGATTAAAGTAGTGCTGGGCAAGTTGTTATCTTATTTTTTGTTAAGTTGTTTTGTTTGTAATATGTATAATAAGCATATCATTTAGTTATCGCTACTGAGAATTTAACAAACATTAAAAAAAAGAAAAACGTGACGTAGATTGGTTTGCAGTTTTCAAGTTGCATCTCTTACACACATGAAGGTAAAGATGTGAACACCGGCTGAATATCTATTATCAGCATCATAACTGTGTTATAACTACTGTGTAAATACTGCTGTTAAAAAGAACCTGATTTGTTTAAAGTTTGCAAACCAAATGTTATTGACCTTTTGTACATATAGCAGCACTTTCAAAATAAAAGTACTTTTGAATTTATTATTGAATTTTGCACATAACAATAACAAATCACGTGATTTAAAATGTAAATCGTTTCCCAGCACGAGATCAAAGACAACAGCAGGTCGGTATGTCTTATGTCTCCGCTTTGGATTAATTTCTGTCATATCGTTGTGATTTCGGCAGCTGATCCCTCCATCATCATATATCACCTCTTGGGCAGAAGCCTCTGCGTCACTTTAATGTCTTTTGTGTTGTAACTTGAAGCTGGTGGTCAACCGAGAGACACAGTCGGGGTTAACTTTGTTATTGGGGTTATTGACACTTCAATGGTACATTTGTATTCCGTCTTATACCATTGCACTGTGTTTATTGTTATGCACCAATCACCAAGCCAAATTCCTTGTATGTGCAAACATTCTCGGCAATAAACCGATTCTGATTACAGAATGGGTTTATGATCTGATACAGACACGATATCATGTGACTCTAACGTCGTAGCGTCGAACATATTCAAGTTTAAGTTCAACGCGGGACATGAACGCCGGTCCCCTGAGTAAAAGTCATGTGTGTGTGTTTGCCCCGCACACTACCCTTCCCTCATCACGTCTTAATCTCTGGGCATCTATTAATGACGTTGATGGGTTCAAAGTGGAGTTAGCAGAAAGCCCGGTGAGTCTCATACCGGTGCTAAAAAGGTGAGTTGTGCGTCGGTATCAAGACGCAGTCGGGCACCGACCATGCGTCGGTATTTGACGCCCTGAAACTGAGACCAATGGTTATCACAGGGGACTCGCCATGTGAGTGGTTATTCCCTTGCACTTGCTTTTCTTCGCCTCTTGGCCTTCCCCCGTCCGCACTCCTTCATGTTGTTCTGGTGCAGATTGAGCGACGTGTCACAGATTGAATTCAGAGAAGGGCAACAGATAGGTTCATCTCTTGTTGAGCTGCTAATTGGCCACAGTGCTTTGCTGCGACCTCTCTCCAGTACCCCCACGGCTGCATTTCCCACCGTGCACTATCCCTCAGGACCAGCACATAGAACCCGCTACCTTTTTTTTTAATAACCTGGCACCCAGTGAGGGGGCAGATGTGAACGGCATCAAGCTCTCGACCTCTGCATCTGCCGCATCAGCCTGTTAATTAACGGCAAACATCTGCTGGCCTCAGTGGAGAGCCGAGGAGAGTGTGAATGGGGAGAGGAAAGAGCAGAGAGAGAGAGAGGAAAGTAACCCAGAGCTTTGTAACCCTCGACAGACAGACGGATCCTTGACTGAATGCTGCAGCACCCAAAGACTAATGAGTGGAGGGACAGTAGAGATGTATAGATTATAACATATGGATATTTTTTTAATGGAGATATAGCTGTGACATTAACATAATGTTTGTCTACGATACAAGATGAGAATCCTCAACCTACGGATCTCAGAAGTGAAGCCGATGCTTCATGTGTTAAAGCTGCATTCTCTCTACTGTCCACCAGGGGGCGACTCCTCTGGTTGTATAGAAGTCTATGAGAAAATGACTCTACTTCTCTCTTGATTTATTACCTCAGTAAACATTGTAAACATGAGTTTATGGTCTCAATCTCTAGTTTCAAGTCTTCTTCAATACAGCATGATGTTCATTTAGTAAATGATGGTCCATTTAGAGTCAAACAGACCATAAAGCAGGGGATGCTTTAGGGGCGGGGCTACACGGTCCTTACAGATACCAGAGACGTATACGATGTCCTTGCGTTATTCCTCCGTAGTCCAAATATGGTCATTTCCGTTCACTGGTTGCAAAAAAAATACGGTGACGGGGACGGTGACGGCCAAAACACCGAAAGTGAGGCTTCAAAACCAATGACGTCACGACGACTGAGTCCACGTCTAACAAACAGTCTTTGATCCTCGTTCTTCATGCCAGAGCTGAATTGGATGCAAGTTTTTTTTTTTTTAAACCAACAATCATTTCATTTCCTCTGCTCCTGCATTTTCTGTTTCACTGTGTAATCTCGAGCCACCATTTCAATAAATCAACCTAAAATACGATCGAACAGATTCAGCACACGGCCGCGCTGACTGAGCGCTGATTTCACCGAGGGGGGGGGGCGGTGAATACTGAGGAGGGCATTAACATGGAGAAAGAGGTTCGAGCTCAATCAGCTGCAATTTGTGCTCAGACCGGTGCTCATGGTATTATCGAATGAGAGTGGACAGCCTCTGTCTCTGAACCAATCAGATCAGTGAACCATGACTTCACTGCCCCCCCCCCCCCCCCCCCCCCCCCCTACATCTGTGAGATATTAGCTTATTGACTCACAGACAACGAGTCCCTTCAGTCCCTCAGTCCACTTCATGTTATTGTCAGATGTCCACTGTGTGATGTTGAAATGACATTTGCTTCTCCGACGTTTCATCATTACATTTGCTTGTAGTTGTTTGTTTTTTTGTATCCTACAGCTTCATATTTTTGGTACTTTTTCATATACTGCATGTCCTCCCCTGAAAAGGTAGAAGGACAAGCAGCAAAACTCTGATCTCTTTCTTCAGTGTCAGAATAAAAATAAACATTGTGGTCCTTGTGTGTTTGTGGGGAATAAGATTGTCAAACTTTTACTATCAGCAGCCAATCAGATTTTCACCGACCTTTAACATTTCATAGTCCCGCTGGGCAAGTAGAAAAGGCTGAAACGGAGGAATGCGTTACAGTCCTTCAAAGAGTCCTCGCTCTCCTATTGTCATCAACAATGTGGCCGGCAAGGCAGCAATATAAGTAGCACGAGGATGTATTCATTTCCTGTCAATGCACTGGCCTTTACTATCTATTTGCACGTTATTTAAAAACCATGTGACGTTGTGAAGAGAAAGATCAGAGCCGGCACCTCACACAACAAACAGAGAGGCCGCTGATAGCCTCACGCACATCACCTGTAACAGCTGAAGCCCTCTGAGGATTTGTGATTTGTAATTTTGGGCGATACAAAAATAAACATCGTCTCCGTCTCACTGGAGACGTCGAGCTGATGATATTACAGCGCAAACACGTCAAGAAGGTTTCTCATTCTATCTCTGTGCCCATGTTTGCCTCTGTGCCTGGGGGGAAATAATTCCTCCCTAATGAGGGAAATATTGATCACATTCTCTTATTTGAAGGGTTTCATGAGACATTTGAGACTTCAGTTTAACACCGACTCTCTCAAGACGCTACTAATTTGGCTGCAACTGCTTGTGGCTGTTTGAGCTCATCTTTGAGGCGCGTTTGCATTAAAAGAGGCCAAAGTAGCGTCGTACCTTATCTATACGCACCGCAGAGAATTACACCATTTATTTTGTTCTCGTTTTTGCAGGTTTACCGGCTGCAAAATCTGCGCAATTCCGTTTGAGTTTCGCCCCCCTGAGAGCATGAACAGCTGGAATAGGAAATGCAGAACCAACCATGATCTTTCAACTCGGTGATCTCCATTTAGTTCTGGAGGTCAAGGTCCAACATGTAAGTGAGCTTCTTAAAAACATGTTAGACTTTCCTATTTTGTGAGTTGAGGAATGAATGTATGCAGAGGGACGTAGCTGTTTGTGTCCAATACTGGTGCAGCCATCTTTCTTTGCACAGTTGGCTCTCTTGGGGCCTCGACTGAACAGAAAAACTTGAACAAACAGGACAAATCTACAGGGTGAAGAGCAGATGTTTTCATGTGCATATCGACAATAAAACCCGTCGGCTTTTAGTAGGATTAGAAAATAAATGTGGTCCACACAGTAAAATATAATACAACTTCTAAGGGAAATGCTAAAAATCAGCTTAATTTAGACCTTAATAAAAATCTAAACTAAAATGATATAATTTATTCAAACACATTATTTTTCGGTCATTCGTTTGCTGCTCTATGATACCAGGGTGTGTCGACTGTTTCTGATTCCAAAACAATGAACGTTGTTCAGTACGACCGCCTCAAAGCGATTCATTGCTACAGGCAGCTACGTTTCATCCGTCGCTTCGTCAGGCAGGTTACAGGACTCACTCGGATCCTATGCGGACACGTGTCAAGTCTCTTATGGCCCCGCTGGCCTCTATATATACAGTGAAGTACATGCTGTATGTGCTGTGGCTGATTGCTGATGAGATGCAGCCGGGGGAGCAGGTGATTGGACCAGATGGTCTCCAGAAGAACGTAAACTCACAGAGGACAACTACAGCGCTGATGACCATCCAGAGGACACATTATAACAGATTTCACCTCGTTTGTCTCCCATTCAGAGGAAGTCCAGGTACAATTTAATATTTAAATGATTAATTGACCTTGAAATAAGGACATTTTAACAGTCACGACTGCATACCGACAACATGGACCCTATGAAAACTGTTGAACTGTTTCCTGTTTGTTTTGATGTAATTTCTTAATTTGAGCAAATTAGAGAAAGAGATGGTTGAACGCAACAATATTGAGAAAATAGCGGTTGGTAATTTGGGTCAACCAACCCTTTGTAAATGTTAAAAATCCCCTAAAATCAAATAAAAAAACAACAACTGAGAAGATATTATTGTTGAGACGATATGTAACAACCAGCAAAGTGTTTCACACGTCTTGTTATTTAAAGAAGTGATGGTGGAAAACTGCCCTCTCGGGATGTTCCTCTCGCCTTTATTCGTACAATAAAACACTCCCTCATGAAAATAAAAAAATGAAAAAGACACACAAACACACCCACACATGTGTGTAGTGTATCACACTCATGCGCCTGCCCCCCCCCCCCCCCCCCCCCCCCCTTATATTGCCATATGCAATTTGCAACATATCTTGTGGGGTTAAGCCTTTAGCCCACACTTCACATTCTGCTCCGCATCTCATTTAAAAAACGCACAGATTGCCTCAGACCGAAGGCTCTCAGAGCAAAAATCCATGCAGAGGCTCCTCACTATCTCCTCCCGTCACGTCATTTTTCCATCCACATTACATAGCTCGGATAAACCTCTTAAGAAATGCTATGCCTCTCAGTGTGAAAAATTGCATCTCAGCAGATGCCTCGGCAGCCGGCGTTAAGTCAGTTTAATTTTCAATAACGGTTGATATACTTCAACGTTTTACCGGTGGCGGGACGCTCTCATCCAGAGCGCCTTAGAGGGCTGCATCTTAACACCGGTCATCTGCTGCTCTTGGCTTTCAAAGTTTGCACGAAACACGGCGGTAGCCGCCGTCTTAACTAACTTTGTGTTGGTGACAGTTTATGTCGACAAAAGAGAAAGTTGTCTTGAATCACAGAAGTCAAACCTGATTACGATCAAATTGAGTGTTTTGTTTCCATATTATAATGAACTCCAAACACACAGAACTTTGCTTTTTTTACACGCCTCCGTGCTGAAGACCTCTGTGGACGACGGCGTTGTGTTTTCGTGTTGTCCGTCTGTTCGTCCGGTTTCCTCATAGACTCTATAACAACCAGAGGAGTCGCCCCCTGCTGGACTTTAGAGAGAATGCAGGTTTGAGGCACTTCAGCCAAACATCAGTTTCAAGGTGCCGCCTGGTCAAAATACACACTGACCTCACAAAAGCACATTTTGGGCCACAACTCAATAATTCCCATGCTTATTATGGCAATTTCACAATAACGTCTTAACAGGATGAAGTGATGACATTTTGGACGGACGTTCAACCGCGAGGCAGTAATTCTAGTTTTCTTTGTGCTTTATTTCTCTCTTCATCTACAGATTTGACGTGGTTGTCTCTTGCAGTTATCATCACAGTAAAACAATGCTGCAGAAATGTATAGAGGTGTGGAATTACACAAAAGCAACGCGCACACGCTCCAACCTGACGCCCACACACGCCGTGCACCCCCACAGCCATGAATGCACGAGAGAGAAAAAATGGATAAATTGGATAAAGTAAGATTGTTCTTTCCCTCACTTTCTTAACACACACACACACACACACACACACACATATTGATCCCAGTGCAGTTAAAAAGCTTAATTCTATAACAGGGAGCCATGATACCGTTCGCTGTCTGTCTCACTCACACATGCATGCTCCGGTAAAAATAGACTGAAGTATGATGAATCTGCTTGCTGTGGTGGCGAATGCTCTCCGTCATCAATAGTGAAAAGCTACTGTCGCTGCAATGAAAGCCCTGTCAGCGGGGGGGGGGGGGGGGGGAGGTGGGGTCTCGGGGAAGATAAACGTACCTGGCAGGGGCAAAGCAATTATTTAGCTGATGTAAAGCAGCGCCGCCCACAGCGTCATTGTAATCTTGTTATCTACATAATGAGGAAGAAAGAAGGGAGAGAGGTACGAGGAAGAAAGGGGAGGAAGAGCGTTGCACTCGTCTTTGTTCGCTCCGTCTTTAGACTGATTGGAGAGACTCTTGCACACCGAAACCTGAAAGAGAGTTCATGAACGTTGAAGGACGGTTTTTCTGTTGCAGCCCCAACAGATGCATTATTTTGCGTGTTGCACGAATAATGTTTCTGTTTTATTTGTGGAGTTGTTGTTACCTGACGGGTATCCAGACACCGGCCTGTTGAACTTTTTCTCACAGCGAGACATTTTGACTTGGAAAAAGCACCGGTGACACTGACCATGGCTCCGTCCATTAAGTCTCTGTTTGAGGTATTTCAGTGCTCCAGCATGTAGGTAGAGAACTGCAGGGATGACGGGTTTGTGTAGATAGCACCATGGTTCCTTCCACATAAATGCCAAAAGGATTATTTTGACTATTACAGAACATAATGTGCATGTTGAGGTGCCGTGGTTGGCTGATAGGAGATCAGGTCAGATTAGTGAACTTGATGAATGTCTTTGGTGCCAGCAGGATCGGGATTTCAACAGCATCTCTGAATCCAATATGGAATCTGAATATTGAATCTTTTTAAATCGCTCATCATATCTCTTCTTGTACTGCCTACACTGCTCCTCCACACAGGGCTCTTGTTACATGAATACAAACATGTAATACTGTCGTGGTATCAATAGATTAGACCAGAGGTCTCCAGCTCTCCGAGGGGGAAAAGATACTGAGGGGAGGTGAGCGGGAGAGGTGGTGTCAAAACGGGACGTTTGGTGACTGATTTGGCTTTTTTTTTTACTGCAGCAGCATCTGTGCAATTATGGCTCTTTAAAACCTCTTTAAAACCCTCGGCGCAATTTGCATAAAACACACTCCACAGACACATTTTCAGAATCAGTTTGACACTCTCACATTTTCCGAGGATTATTTTTATTACTGAGGTCCATTGAGAATAAAACTACATAAATCAGTTTAAAAATCCAAAAAGACGTTCCTTAAAACTACAGATTTTTACATAAAAACCACGTTTTTTAAGTTTTCTTCGGCATCAAAGTGATCCAGTGTTGTGGTCTGTGTGGAAACACTGCAAACAGGGACTGCAAATAGCTGATTGGTCCTCGTCCTGTTTTCAACATTTACTGGTGCCAACGGGCCAAAACGGAAACAAATTCAAACAAATTCAAATAATAGAAATGAGAACTCTGCTCTTGTCTGTCCGTCTGAAGTCTAATTCCTGCTGTTTGTAAAATAACCACGAATTTCAAGAAGATCCACCAGTATTCCAGATCATTTATTATCATTATGCAACACAGGGATGCACAATGAAATGCAGCTGTAGTCCATCTGTAACACAACAACAACAACACATTCCTGTAGTGCATGAGGAATGTAAACAGCATCAACAAAAACTATTCACATTAAAAACTCAATCATGATGTGAACACAGAGTCCACCAGAGTCCTCCTCCTCTGGTCCACCAGAGTCCTCATGATGTAGACACAGAGTCCTCCTCCTCTGGTCCACCAGAGTCCTCATGATGTAGACACAGAGTCCTCCTCCTCTGGTCCACCAGAGTCCTCATGATGTAGACACAGAGTCCACCAGAGTCCTCATGATGTAGACACAGAGTCCTCCTCCTCTGAGTCCTGATCTCTGTCCTGACCCTGAGGGAAACCGTGGGAAACACACAAAAGAAACCCACCTGTGTTTCACTTCCAGCCTCTCCTGGCAAAGCCGATTTGTGAACTTCTCTTTGTAATTACAGGACGAGCTCGTGGCCCCCGTGACTCCTGCCGTCTCACCCGACACATCCGCCCTCCCAGGTGATGACACGAGACAGAGCCCACACTCTGAGGCTGATGGTCCCCTGTGAGGGGAAGGAAGAGTCTCTGCTGGAGTCCTTCCCTTCCTAAGTCTTCCTCTGTGAAGCCTTAACTTTCACTTTTACGTGCACTGCAAGGGGGGGGGGGCCTCTAGCGCTGCACCGTTTGTCATTTATTTGGGTCGTTAATCCTTTCAGGTTATTCCCATGAAGCTCATTGATACGTCTGCAAACAAGGCTGGATTAATATCTATCTCCACCGTCCCGATCACCCTGCAGGTACACAACTGTGTCTGCCGACGCCTCCAGGGACAGAAGCCATGTATTAATTCAACCAGAAGCACGGCTGAAGCATGTAATCCGTGAGTCGTGCCCTTCTGCATGGATTCAATCAACGTGAAATGATCAACGATCGGAAAAAACGCGTAAACAAAAAGGAGGGAATACACAAATACGTGTCCTGGTGTCCCACAAAGGATGCTCTTATCTGACTCTTCTGCTGCGGAGGAGAGAAACATGGATCTGTGTCATCTATCAAGTGAGGGATGAAGAGTTTGCATCTTTGTATTCTCCATCTGAATTCCATCTCTCATAACAGACATTCGCATTTATTCTGAGGTAGTGACGGCATCGTTTATTGTTTTAGTCTAAGATATGAACACAACATGCATACACGCTCTTCTGCCCTTACTGTGCTTGTAGGTGCACAGTTTCGTTCTGCGCACGAGATCAGTTGATGCCTTTATTTGCACGTAGTCATCGTGACGTCACTCATTGGTTTGTGGACTGAAGTTTTGAAGCCTCGAGTTCGTCGATTTTGCCGTCGCCGTCTTGGATTACGGCCGTCACCATATTTTTTTCCCCCGCAACAAATAAACAGGAAGTGACCATATCTGGACTGAGGAGGAGTGACGTAGAGACCTGTCAATCACTGTGTAGCCCCGCCCTAAAGCATCCCCTGCTTTATGGTCTGTTTGACTCTAAATGGACCATCATGTACTAAATGAACATCATGCTGTATTGAAGAAGACTTGAAACTAGAGATTGAGACCATAAACTCATGTTTACAATGTTTACTGAGGTAATAAATCAAGAGAGAAGTAGAGTCATTTTCTCATAGACGATACAATCTGCGACACATTAGCTCCAGAAAGTAACACACAAAGTAAAGCTCAGAGCTTCACATATGTTCAGTTAAAAAAAGAAAAGGTGCAGAATGCAGAATGTGTACGATTCGTCTTCATCGCGGGCAAAGTTTCTCCTGAAAACAAGATGAACAAGATATGAGGGCAACACAACCTGAGACTCTCCGTCTGGCTCGTTTGTTGTTCCCCTCCCGTCTCACTCGAGGCGAGGCGTTTAATTTGTCTTTTGAATCAATTCCAAACTTAGATAAGAAGACGAGGCGAGTTGTTTTTCCCCCTTTTCTCCTCCCCTCAAACTCGTATCGCTGTTCAATCACACACCAACACAACCTGAATCAATCCTCTCTGAGTCGTGAGGCTCCGTGCACCGCAGGGTGAAGTGATATGGAGGAGGAAGAGGTGGAGGGGGGGGGGGGGGGGGGGTGATGTATGACAGCGACCTCCCGATGCTTCTCATTCATCGCTCCACCGCCCGAGCGAGGATTTATCCACCTGATTACCCAGCAGGCATCACACCTGTTCGTCCCCCAATCCGGGGCCCTGCTACGCTCAGCATGAACAGCTTTGGGGTTCAGTCCTTGACCCAAAACTTACTGCAACATTAGCTGCTTGTAGCACGAGGCAGGCTGGGGTTTTGAAAATGGTCGAGACATGACTTACTTCCCCCCGGAGCAGCTGTGTGTGTGTTGCACTTACTTCTGACCCGTTTTAATGAGGCGAGGTTATTGCAGTTCCTGTTTGTGGAGCAGTAAATGAATGAGCGACTGGACTTTCGGTCAGAATACAGTCAGGAAACTCCTTGAACACACGTTTTGTGAATATTTTGTATGCTTGCTTTTTGCATTTAATAAACGTTTTGTGTATTACTTTTCCTCTCTTGGCTAAAGATATGGCCCAGCGGTGCGTGCATATGTGAATAGAGGGAATCTACTACATCTCAATTAGAGAAAACGACGGCGCTGTCTTCTGTGTTACAGGGATTTAGGCTGCTAATGAAGGTGCGGTGTTACATGAAGTATGTAGCGCAAGATCTAAATGGAGGCGGGGAGGCAACAGTCGTCCCGCAGAAGAGGAGACGAAGGCCCCTGGAGGAGGCGGAGCTGAGAGTTAATGATCTTTCTGTATGCAAAGGCCACGGTTTCAAACGGCAGTGGGATGATAGGAAGCGGCAAAAAAACCCATTAACTCCGTGACAGAGTCTGCCACGAGTAATACGCTCCCTTCCGCTTTGTTCCTCTGCTCTCTGGGTCTCTGGTCTCCCCGTTTCCTGTTCTCCGTCTCCCTCTGGTCCTCTGGTCCTCTCTCCTCTTCTTTTTGACCGTCTCGGTCTTTTCGGTGTGTCTCTCTCTTTCTTTTCACCCTGTATCTCATCCTTTCTCATGCCGTGTTTTCTTTCCTCTCAGTCTACCTTTACTCTGCCTCTCTCCTGGAGTGTCTCTCTTTTTGTCTTTACTTTCTCCCCTCTGACCTTTTTATTTTGTGTCTGTCAATCTACTATAACCTCAACCAAATGAAGGTTATAGTTCAGTTATTGCATTTACGGTTCACAGTAATCCAAATTTCCCATGAAAACCAAATTACATGATTTGCTTGATAATTGACCGTTTTGCCCCCAATAAGCAAACAATTGAAAGAATGAAACGAGAGTTTGTCAACTGAAAGGATTTGATTCGCTGTTACTGGTTGGTGTAAGCTAATGCTAACGCTGAAACTCCTGAAAAAGCCTGTTGCATTGTGTTGTTGCGCTACGTTGTTGCGCTACATATGTTACCTTGTTACATTACATTGCGTTGATCTTTTTTTCTAACCTTAACCAAGTGGTTTTGTTACATAAACCGAACCTTTGGCATTGTGCTTTCTTGCAAGCGTAGCAGACAGCTGCAGCTCCTCCTCCTCACGCCTCCTAATACTAAACGGCTGCATTTGGTTTGTGTCGCACTGGATTGCACCACATTGTAATGCAGAGTGCTCTGCTTAGATATCCGGCTCGTAGACGTGTGCTTTAATGAAGGCCATGTCGGTGTAACCACAGGTGTTCAAAGCCTGTTTGATGTGCTTTCATTCCCGTCTTTGACCTCGTCTGTTGATGCCGTTTCTGCTCTTTATTGCTCCGAGGCAGTCGGACTTCCTGAACCCTCCCATGTCTGTTTTTAGCCTTTTCTCTTGACAGGACTCAACAATAACTTTTAAAAGAGGCTGCCAGGCTGCTAGCTTTTGGTTGCAGAAACTACAAATATGGGGGGGGGTTTTTTTTGGTGACCTGATATTTTTGAGTAATTATTAAGATACTATGCAATTATACGCCAGCTTAATAGTGAAATGTGACATAAAAGAATAAAAGTTTATTGCAATATGCAAACAAACTTCTAGTTTCTGTTTTATCTGATACTTAACAGAATTTGGATCTTAAGTGTTATCAGTTCACGCTTAATTCCTGGAATACAAAATAGCAGCAGTGCAGCTGTTGTCAATGTTCAGCATTGAAGTCTTGGATTGTGGGTCTCTCAAGTGACACCAACATCATCTCTCCAATCTGTCGTGATTCTGAATCCCACCTCCGGTTCTGCCGAGTGAAGCCGATGCCCAAGTGTCTTAAAACTGCATTCTCTCTAGTGACCACCAGGGGGCGACTCCTCTGGTTGTATAGAAGTCTATGAGAAAATGACTCTACTTCTCTCTTGATTTATTACCTCAGTAAACATTGTGAACATGAGTTTATGGTCTCAATCTCTAGTTTCAAGTCTTCTTCAATACAGCGTGATGTAAAACAAGTTATCGAAGGACAAAATGATGAACTCGAGGCTTTAACGCTGTATTCCATCCACCAATGGGTGACGTCACTGTGACTACGCCCACTTCTTATATCCAGTCTATGCTCACATACGACTATTACATATTAAAAAAGGGGTGCGCATTTTGCCAATGGCAGCCTGGCAACTGTTAACTAACCTGAACCTGAACCTAATTCATTCAAATTTAAAAGTCTTCAAACATTCAGCACCAAGTTCGGAAGGATTGATGTAAACTTTGTGGGGGCGACTCCTTTGACCTAATGTTTGGCGATATATCACAGGACGGACCGAGAGTCCAGACTCAAAAGGCAGAGCCGCAGACGGGCCACGATACGTCAGAAGCACTCAGCGAGACACATACTAATGGCCTGGACCTGCTGCCATTTAGTGCCTGTCACACTGGCGAGCTTCAAAATGCCACCAACTGCGTGCATATAAATCATCAGAGACAGAGACGCTCTGCTTTTTTTTTTTTTTTTTTAGTTCCAAATTGTTGCCACAAATAAGGTGGAAAATACAACTATACTGTGCGGTCAAAAAACTTTCCGTGGTTTGACTGTAATTGTGCAAAAAGAGTGTGATTTTGTCGCCTCCGGCTTTATTGAACTGAGTAAATCAATTATTGACACGAAGATGAGAAGAGATAAACAGAGAGAGGGAGACACGTCCAGGAGTTTGCTCAGACACACACACACACACACACACACACACACACACACACACACTCCGACCCGGTGTGACCGACCCACGGCTTCGACGGAGGAAGATTTAGGGACCAGGGGTGGGACAGAATAACACAAACAAGCCGCTGTCTGCTGGATCGGTGTTGACAAATGAGCTCGGTAACGGGGCATTATAGCCTTTTTGCTGTCACGGGGGGATTCCGGTACCGCAAGAAATGACATCAAATCCCCGGTTTGCTCACAGACTGTCAAATCAGCCTGACTGCCATCTGTCTCGCTTAGCGCCATCACATTGGGGGGTTCACTGTCCAAGCACATATTTGGGTTAAAAGACGGATACATTTAGACTACAAAGGCCCGACAGCCTCACCTGTACTCACACACACAACCACAGACAGTCACGACAGGAAGAAAAGTGGTGAACTGTTGCCACCTACTGGCCAAAACACGGAGCTACAACGAAGCGGCAGACTGGCAGGATGCAGGAAATCTCCTCTAAACATTTCATTCTACTTCATATTTAATATAGAGGAAAGTATTGTACTTTTTGCACCATCTATACATGAACAGAGAAGATAAAACAGAGTCCACTTCTCTGGGAAGACTTCAGTCAGTTGTTGAATAATATTACATGACAAGTTTTGCAATTAGGGCTGATTATAGTTATGATTAGGCATAAAGGCCTTTCACTTTAACTGTACTGTTTTATTTTAGGACTTCTCTTTATTGGATCTAAGTTTAAATGAATTAATTTGACCTGATCTGAACTTTAAGGACTCTGTGTGACCCATGTGTGTTATTTATTGATCGGTTCCTTCATTACACTGAAATGTGGCTGCATTGTGTGCGCAACCTATAAACTACATCCTGTAATATTGACGTCCTTCTAATGTTATATCCTAAAAAGAATACATTTTTCATCAGAAATCAAGCCAACAATAAACATATTGTCTGAACTTTGAAGAAACTTCGAGGAAAAGTGATTATGAGTTTGACAAGGTGACGGATCTACTTTATCGCTGCGCCCTTTTTTTTTTCATGCTGCACACTTGGCGCCGGAGAGATAAACCGCATAGCGATCTAACCTCGAATTATGCGGAAAAGCAAGTTGGAACATTTCACTTCCTCGTGAGGGCTCTTCTCATTCCGCACACCTCGGACAGGCCCGGCTCGTTGGGCTCCAGACCTTCGGCTGCAGGACGCGCTGTTCACCGGGGCCGCAGGGGAGAGAAGAGGGAACGGACGTTTCCTTAATAAAGAAACTTTTGTGAAGAGACTTTGATTTAAATGTTTCTTTAAACGGAGGAACAGCTTGTGCCCGCGTGCTGAGGACCCATACCTGTACGGACTTGCCCCCCCCGTGAAGGACTCAGGAAGGGGGGAGTCAAGGAGGAGACACACCTTACCTGCTCTATACGGGCCCCCTCTCTCCCCCTCTCTCTCTCTCTCTCTCTCTCTCTCTCTCTCTCTCTCTGAAAGCGGAGGAATCTGAAAACTGAAAAATGTCAAATGAGAGAGCCACGCGAGCACTGCGGGAGATCCTGCAAAACCCTGGAAATGACGCTTGTGCAGACTGCGGCGCACCTGGTAAGAAGAACAATATCTTTAATTGTCTCTAAAATATAAATATATAATATACAATAATGTATCTTGAATAAGTGAGGGACGCGCTGGAGGTGCGGAGGGATTTACCTGTGGCAACATAAAAAGTACTTCATGCTACTTCATTGTGTTCACATTATACACAGTGAGTGTTGTACTTTTAGTTTGTTCTGACCTTAGATGAGCTGCTCAGCAGTGAACAGCAGCCGAGGTGAAGGAGCCTCATAGCGGCCTTCTCTCTGGAGGCGGGAGGAGTTCAACAAGTGTGGACATGCAGAGTGAAGGGCTCCACAGCCTCACTCAGGGCTGTGAGCCGAACCATGGAGGTCCTCTCTGAGGTCCTCTCACCCTCAGAGGTCCTCTCAGAGGTCCTCTCAGAGGTCCTCTGGTGGGCTCACTTGGAGCTTATGTTCTGCTCCTCAAAGGCAAAGCAACTTTGAGTTAAAAAGGTTTAAAGTTGTCAGTCTGGACAACAAATTCACTTATATTTTACATTTTTTAGTCTCATTATTTTACCATAAAATCACTGCAATAACCTATAAAATACTCAATAGGCTCTCAGACTCAGTAATCTCTCTTCAGTCACTTCTTAAAAGCCATTTTTACTTTTATGTGATGTTGTTGCTTTACTGCTTACTTTTTAATGATAGTATCCTATTGTTTTTTTATTGTATGGATTGATTTGATTGTTTCATCAGGTTTAACTCTGACCATAGGTTGTCTCTGTTGAGCTTTCTGTTTTATTGAGTTGTTTTTGCTGCTTTGTGCGTCAAAGCACTTTGGAAACTCAGTTTTTAAAGATGCTATATTAATAAAGTTATTATTATTATTAATAAATAAATGCAGATACTGTCTTTGGTTATTCTTTAAAGGAGCTGTATTTAACAGCGTTAATATAGCAGCAAACCACTCTTGTCTCTGTACAGATTTAGTGGAGTAATGTGTGTGTGTGTGTGTGTGTGTGTGTGTGTGTGTGTGTGTTGTTATCAGAGCTTCTCTTTGCTGTTGTTGACATAGCCGGCCAGCCTCGTACCTTTTAGTGCACGTGAGCGTGCCCCACTGGTTAGCTCACAGCCTCTGCACTGCGCTCATCTGCAGGTTACAGCTGAGAACGCCGTCCTGACCAGGCGACAACCTCCTGCATGTGTTAAAGCTGCATTCTCTCTAGTGTCCACCAGGGGGCGACTCCTCTGGTTGTATAGAAGTCTATGAGAAAATGACTCTACTTCTCTCTTGATTTATTACCTCAGTAAACATTGTAAACATGAGTTTATGGTCTCAATCTCTAGTTTCAATTCTTCTTCAATACAGCATGATGTTCATTTAGTAAATGATGGTCCATTTAGAGTCAAACAGACCATAAAGCAGGGGATGCTTTAGGGGCGGGGCTACACAGTGATTGACAGGTCTCTACCAGAGACGTATACGGCGTCTCTACGTCACTCCTCCTCAGTCCAGATATGGTCACTTCCTGTTCATCGGTTTGCGAAGGAAAACAACATGACGGCCAAATCACCGAACTCGAGGCTTCAAAACGTCCACAATGGGTGATGTACGTCATCGTGACA
Source organism: Pholis gunnellus (assembly GCF_910591455.1). NCBI lineage: Eukaryota > Metazoa > Chordata > Actinopteri > Perciformes > Pholidae > Pholis > Pholis gunnellus. The sequence goes on from NC_136531.1 coordinate 1,732,769, forward strand.
TCACCCATTGATATCAACCAATTGATCTCTGTCCTGCTGTCCCCCCATCAAGTGCAGCTTGATCCTGGACCATGATGGATCCAGGTCTCTGTGAAGATGTGGGCTCAACAGTCACCGACCTCCCGCTGCTTTCATCCATCTTATTGTTCTGTGACCATCAGAGAGCCAGGTGCATGCTGGGTAGTGGAGTAGCCTCAGGTCCTAGCTGGGTTAGCTTAGCATCCATCAGGTCTCTCCTCTCTGGAGCAGCTTGGTGGCGTTTGGTCCGGCAGGTCTGTCTGGTTGGTGATCGTCTCACAGTCTGCTGCTCGTAATCCTCACGCTTCCTCTTCACATGTTGATGAAAGTATTCTGTCACATGTCATAAGTGATAAACACGACAAAAACAAACAAAGACAACATTGTGGTGAAATTCACGGGAGCTACCGACGACAGCATCTCTTCTCTCATCCACATACTCACACGTCTTCCTGTCTGCAGATCCCGGTTGGGGCTCCTGCACCCTGGGCGTCTTCATCTGCCTGGACTGCTCCGGGATCCACCGCAACATCCCCGACATCAGCAAGGTCAAGTCCCTGAGCCTCTCCCACTGGGAGGACCACGAGGTGCAGGTGAGACCGCCACACTCACTGAAGTATTACGTGTACTTGCTTGTTTCTTAAGAAAACTTCTGACTCTTCTAAAGTGTTAAGGTTTTGCTTCTCAGTGAATGATTTTTGGCTGAAACAACTGCTTCCTCATTCCAAGATGTTGTGAACACCCCACTTCTTGTTTGTCCTTAAATATTATTATTATTATTATTATTATTATTGAAAGCACCCGCTATGGATGTTCTCAGCCTGGTAGGTGTGGGTTAGAAGGCCTGCTACAGCAGTTCAGTAGGCTGTTATCATCTATTCACATGGTTGATCCCCAACACGAGTACGGGAAGAAGACGACGGCGACACCTAGAGGCCGTGGTAATCATGACGGGAGCAAAGAAAGAAGTCATTTAACGATGTTTATGGGGCGACAAAGTCCGCGTGGGGAGGAGGTCAGGGGTGAGGGACAAGGTCTAACAAACACAGGACTTTCACTCAGGAGACCGCTGTTTGGGTCTCAAGTTAAACCAACTTATTACTCCGTAGTTTTGTTACGTAACGTACGTACTTCACTCATGCCACGTTATTTTAACCCAAACCACAATCTCGTCCAAAATCTAACCAAGTTGTTTTGTTGTAATTCATAACTTTCAGTTTTAATTTCACATTAGCACGATAGCAGTGATAACCACCGCTGACACCCAGTCAGTCAGCTGATAACATTCAAAATGGGTGCAGAGAGAGAGAGAGAGGAAAGCTTTCCACATTCTTTCAATACTGTACCATTTGTCCTCCCTCATAAGATACCTCATCTAAATCGATTTTATGACGAATAATGGAAAATAAACTACAGACAAAATACTACAAAAGCTCCCACGTAAAGTGAAGAAGAATCACAGGAGAACTTTTCTTTTTTCATTTCGAAGCCTTTATGAGGAAATAAATCACAACACGTTCTTGCCCAGTACATTCCACGGCGCAGCAGATTCATGGAAACCAGATAATAAATGATGTCGGTGCTTTGCACATCGTCATCTGAAGATATTTGTTGCATTTATCATCTCAGCTCTCAGATTTCTTGTAACACTGCTAAAGATTGGATGCCTGTGTTTGTAAATGTAAAACTGTGCCGAGGTGTCCTTCATCCTCGAATTGTCTCATTTTCTTGTGTGTTTGTTAGTTCATGGCTACGAACGGCAACGACCTGATGAGGAGTAAATATGAGGCTGCTGTTCCCGTCTACTACTACAAACCAACCCACAAAGACTGCCAGTGAGTCACCAGAGCAACACATAGCAAAACACTAATCAGCCGTCAAATGTACAATTCATACATTTTCTGTTTTAAACATTGTTTTTTGTATTTTGTACAGTAATGTGAAAACATCTCCTTCAAACTACTGGATTTATTCAAGTTTATCACCAAAACTACATTTTACAGATTACATGTGAACACATCATGATGACGTTATAATGTACCTGCAGCCAGTACTCTTGTTCACTGAGCAGAGCCTGAAGGCATCATGATGTCACTGAAGTGAACCTCCGTTGGTTAGCCGTTAGCGGTGCTGCTAACGTTACTAGCTGTCCTCCTGTTAGCCGTTAGCGGTGCTGCTAACGTTACTAGCTCTCCTCCTGTTAGCCGTTAGCGGTGCTGCTAACGTTACTAGCTCTCCTCCTGTTGGTTTAAACACTGATTAGTTGTTTACAATGAAACATTATCAGAGATCAGAGACTAGAAACACAAGTTCTACTGAGTCAGTGAAACTTTATTTACACGTTAAACTGTGTCATTGATCAAGTTGTAGAGGGCGTGTCTGAGGTTCAAGTCATAATAATTGGGATCAAGAGGTGGTTGGAAGGAGAGCTCCGAGTTTTCCCTATTAATCATTCAACCTAACTGCCTTTGTTGTGGTTTAATAATTGAATCTATTAAACGTCATATAAACGTTTTAAGATCACAAAGGCGAGACCTTTTAAATGTCTTGTTTGTGATTGAAGGACGGCAGAGAATGTCAAGAACATTCACCTCATCGTATTACTAAACGACGAGGGACGGTAGTGTGTGTGACGCATTTATATTTCTTATCAATTGCACTGCACAGAAATATGACAACTAAAGTGATTAGCAGCAAGACCAGAGAGGAGAACAGTTACTGCAGCATCTGAAGCGTTTCAGACACAAAACACGTGATCTGAGTTAGTAGCGTTACTCCTGAATGACTTGAGTCCTGAGTGTCACGGCAGGAACCGGTTTCCGTGTTTGCGACTTGTGAGGGCATTCATCTTTGAGACATGATTTTATGTGTGCCACATCCTCACTAATAGCTGCTATTAGAGTATTATAGTTACTTTGAGCATCAGCTGGATCACAAGATCATACCAATCTGGAGCGATCAGCGTCCCGTGAGGAGCTACTGCCGTGGTTTAGGTGTCCGCAAACCGTTGGTCGAAAAACAAAAAATGGCGGTTCCTAAAGAAGATTAGCATAAATGCTGCAATAGCATCATTTTATTTTTATTTTTTTCTAAATGGAAAAGATGTTTTTTTTGCTCTTCTCCGGACTGTCTTTGTTAAGAGTTTGATTGACGGATGGTTCATCCAATCACCTGCCGAGTATTGTCCCAAGCAGTTTAACCATAAAGGGCTGATTGACAGGTCTCTACCAGAGACGTGTACGGCGTCTCTACGTCTCTGCGTCACTTCTGTTTATCGGTTGCACAAAAAAAAAAAAAAAACGGCCTTATTCCAAGATTGCGACGGCGAAATTGCCGAACTCGAGGCTTCAAAACATCAGTCCACAAACCAACGGGTGACGTCACATCGACTACGTCCCACTTCTCATATACAGTCTGTGTGTCACAAACCATCTGCCGCTTCGGGTCAACTTTAGGAGAAACTTACTTCTACATCTTCAACAACTTTATTTGATCATAGAAAGCAGTTTGCGTTTCGCTGCTGATGAGAGAAAAGACCACTGATGTGCAAGTCGTGTACGCAAATTCAACAAGTCCTTCGATACAGTTCATGTCTGCCGTGTTGTGGAGAGGTTTCGTTGTCGACTGTCTCTTTGCTGCAGAGCTGCAGCCTCCAGATAATTACCTGGAGACTCTCTGTCTAGTGTGTGTGTGTGTGTGTGTGTGTGTGCTGCTGCGGCTGCACCGGTGCAGCTCCCACACAGGAATGTTAGGAATTGTGTTAATATGAAGCAGGGAATTATTCTTATTGGACAAGAGCAAAAAAACGTCTCTTTGCTTGACTGAGGAAAACACAGTGAGAGTGTTGAATTTGCCTGAGGGCAGCTCAAATCTCCACGCCCTTCTTACACACACACACACACACACACACATCAAGCACCTTCTTTATCATTAGAGGAATGTGGCTGAGAAGAAAACACTTGGCCTCTCGCATCGTGCTCTTTCTTGGTTCTGTGTATAAAAAGAGCTGACTCAGCATTGGATTTTTAAGTGAAGATTAAAGTCCGTCTGCTGTAAGAATCAAATTATCAAACACACACACACACACACAAACGGAGATAAACAAGTGAATTGAAGAGAAAGAAAAGGATTTCTTTACACAAACTTCGTCAAGTTCGCTGTTGTTTGCGGGTCGAGTTTCAAATAATCTAGTTTTTAATATGTTCTCGTTTATACTTCTATCAGGTTAACCAGGACATGAAATAAGATCTGAGAGTTTCTCCAAAATGTAATTCATGGTAGAAACGAAGTGGAGTAAGCGGAGTACAGTGTTTGTTTTTAAAGTAGCACAGTTAGGTTTACATAAATAGAAGATACATAAGATATTACATTGTACATTATGAGTACATAAAATATACTAGATGAAATAGGCTGGCTAGTAGAGACTCATGCGTTGGCAGTTACTTATTTAACAGCTAACATGGTTGTCAATTCCCCTGTTTTTGCCCATCATTTCAGTGGTAGACCTAACATGGCTAAAAGTCCTTTTCTTTATCACAACTTCCCAACATATATTTCAATTAGAGTCATTGAAGAGTTGTAAACCATAACAACGTACACAACATAGTTGATGGTCAGTTCACCCACAATGCGCTTTTTCAGATAAAGCGTTTGGAACAATGAGACGACGTGATGCTGGTCACATGGTTTTGGGGACAAACCATTGTCTTTGATTTGCTGTTTGCTCACAGCGGCTACGTGTTTTACAAGCTCGCTCTGTTGACATTTCGTCTGTTTCTTTTTGTGTGTTCAGGACGTTGAGGGAGCAGTGGATTAGAGCAAAGTACGAGAGGAAGGAGTTCTCCGAGCCTGGGAAGAACTTCACATATGAGGAAGGTGAGTGTGTGCCCACACACACACACACACACACACACACACACACACACACCAAAACACATTCACGCTGATAACGAATGACCTTTGCTGTTTTCGTCTGCAGGAACTAGAGATGGCTTGTTGATGAAGAGGGGGCGGGACAACGGGCAGTTCCTCAGCAGGCGATTCGTCCTCTCGGAGCGGGAGGGGACTCTGAAGTATTTCACCAAATATGACGTAAGCAGCAGTTTTTAATCAGACAACACGCGCGTACACCAAACACTAACCCCGGGCCCGCGGGACAGCCAGTAACCTGCTGTAATCAGACAGTTTGAAGGGCACACAGTTTATGACACACTTTATAATCACACCGAACGCCCACTTCATCTGTACCTGCCTCCTCTGCTCAGACGAGCTCAACCAGCAGCCTCCTCTCTGTCGGTGAGACCGGTTCACTAAGCTGTACGCTCAAAGCAGTCAGGGCCGGAAGCACCGGGAGCTCTCTGTTTGTCACAGTAAACCAGCTCAAGGGCTGTGGGAGTACTATGTTTAAGAATACTACAAATAGACTGTTACTCTCATTTGTGGATATGGATTTCCACATTATGTCTTGGCAGACAAATGTCCCTGTGTAATATGTCGTGTTCTGCGGGTTACTCTCACAGTCACAGCAGTGATAACAGTCAAAGTGTCGCTCGGGTGCTTCGGGGCTTTTTTTTTAAAGCCGGTGAGCTGGTTTGGGCTTCAGAACATTTTTGAGCTGTGTAAAATATTCAGGCCCAAAACACTGAGCAAAACATTACAATGCACCAAAAGCAATGTTGGTAATAATCACTGACATCATAAAAACCTCCTCATACAGTCACAGCAGTGATAAAAGTTCATGTTTCAGGATTATTTACACAGTTTAACTATCAGGATGTGAAATTAAGTTTTACTGCCGATATTCAGTAAAAATATGCGATCAGGACATAATTTAAGCTTTCTGTTCGCCGATCTCTGAAGATATTAGGAGGAGCGCTAGTAACGTTAGCAGCACCGCGAACAGCTAACGTACGAAGGTTCAGTTACATCATGATGCCTTCAGGCTCTGCTCAGGTTAAGGTAAATTATAACGTTATCATGATGTGTTCACATGTAATCTGTAAAATGTAGTTTTGGTGATAAACTTGAATAAATCCAGTAGTTTGAAGGAGATGTTTTCACATGAATATAAAACAGATATTAGAGATGAATTATGAGCTGTTTAACTTCCTAACACGAGCTCTAAGAACATTATTATACATCATTAAAAATAATCATGACTAGATCTGTTTTAATCAATAAAATTACTTTTATTTCCTCATCATTTGAATTGTGATTTTATGAAGAAAAAAACTATAAATGACTAAAACAAAGTTAAATCCAACAACAAAGGGATCTGTATCTGTTAATACGGATCTTCAATGATCAATATTTAGTAAAAAAAAACATGACCAACAATTTGCTCTCTTTTTTATTTTGTGCTGATCCGATCTGTGAGTTTTATGATCCGTTGCTTCTCTTGAACGTACACAGATTCTGATCCCATTTAAATTCAGGTCAGGATGGAGCTCCGGCCTCCACGCAGGTTTAGCTGGATTAGTGTCGCTCTCAGACATGATAGGCATCAGTGACGTGTAGATAATAGCGCCAGAGATTATTTTCATGGTTAGAAAGAGCACGAAATGTGGCCCCAAGCCTCGATACCCTGCACACACTTTGACTCCAGAACTATACTCTTTTTATGTTGCAGCAGCGGCAGCAAAAACTAAAAAAGTTCATTAACATGAACGATCTAAACAAGGAAAGCAGGATTCATCTGAATCATCAGGATGTCTGAATCGTAACTAAAAGGAAAACATTATCGAGGTGAAACGACAAGATTGGAAAAATAAAGTAAAACTTTAGATGAAATAAAACAGCATTAAGAAAGAAATGTAGATAAACATGTTCACAGTGAAATAATCAGATTTACAGTTATCAGTCTGAATCAGTTGATCCTCATGTTCCTGAAGAGAGAACACATCTGCAGTGACAGTATGAGGGCTCCATGTTGTTGAGCCCTCATACTGCGTCATTAGAGCTCCGTGTTGTTGAGCCCTCATGCTGCATCATTAGAGCTTCGTGTTGTTGAGCCCTCATACTGCGTCATTAGAGCTCCGTGTTGTTGAGCCCTCATACTGCGTCATTAGAGCTCCGTGTTGTTGAGCCCTCATACTGCGTCATTAGAGCTCCGTGTTGTTGAGCCCTCATACTGCGTCATTAGAGCTCCATGTTGTTGAGCCCTCATACTGCATCATTAGAGCTTCATGTTGTTGAGCCCTCATACTGCATCATTAGAGCTCCATGTTGTTGAGTCCTCATACTGCATCATTAGAGCTCCATGTTGTTGAGCCCTCATACTGCATCATTAGAGCTCCATGTTGTTGAGCCCTCATACTGCATCATTAGAGCTTCATGTTGTTGAGCCCTCATACCGCATCATTAGAGCTCCATGTTGTTGAGCCCTCATACTGCATCATTAGAGCTCCATGTTGTTGAGCCCTCATACTGCATCATTAGAGCTCCATGTTGTTGAGCCCTCATACTGCATCATTAGAGCTTCATGTTGTTGAGTCCTCATACTGCATCATTAGAGCTCCATGTTGTTGAGCCCTCATACTGCATCATTAGAGCTCCATGTTGTTGAGCCCTCATGCTGCATCATTAGAGCTCCATGTTGTTGAGCCCTCATACTGCATCATTAGAGCTCCATGTTGTTGAGCCCTCATACTGCATCAAACAGACACAGAGTGTAACTCAGAGATCTGCTCTTAGACTGTAGGTGAAACCAACACAAAGCCATAAATCAACTTCCACAATGAGGAGGGATTGTAATTATCTGTAATCTCATATCTCATATTCATGGATTACCTTCATACAAACCCTGTGAAGAAAGAAGTCCAGTATTACATGTATTATGAAGAAACAAAGGTTCAATATCCTGTAAACTAATTGATTTGGCTGCAAAATATTTACTCAAATGTAGATTGTTAAGACCCCCCTCCTCTCCCCCCTCTCTGCTGCAGGCTAAGGAGCCCAAAGCAGTAATCAAGGTGGACACCATCAACGCCACCTTCCAGCATGAGAAGATAGGGAACCCCAACGGCCTGCAGATCACCTACCTCAAAGACTACAGCACCCGCAACATCTTTGTCTACCATGACAACGGCAAGGTCTGTGTGTGTGTGTGTGTGTGTGTGTGTGTGTGTGTGTGTGTGTTCTCCATCAGCGTACGACATTCACGCTCCATATCTGTCCTTTTGTGTCGTTCATGAATACACATTGAAGTATATGGAACAGTTCAGCGTCGACGTCGGGTTGAGTTATCTTCGGCGATCCGCTGCAACAAACGCAGCGTCATGATTTCTGATTTAGAAAATATATAAAGATAAATATTATTTTTTCAGTCTTTATAGCTGCACATTATTTTTTTCACTATGACGGACTTTAAATAATATAATGAGACTTTATGATTCTGTAAAGAGTAAATTAAAGGTTAAAAAGAGGCTTTAAATTAGTGGCCAATATATATATATATATATATATATATATATATATAGTATATACAGTTATATATCGATATATATATATATATATATATGTATTTATATATATACATATATAATATAACTGTATATACTGTATATACTGTATGTATAACTGTGGTTTCAAATAGAAAGAGGTGTGATTTAGTGTTTTTTTTTGGTTTATTTACAATCCATATTTTCCTTCAGTGGAAGAAAACCTGAACGCTTTTACTCACATTTAGAACATGTGGTGCCCTTCAGTGTCTTGTTGCCCCCCCCTGTTATCTCACAGTTATCTCTGTGGACGGTGGAGGAGCAGCTCACGGAGGACTCCTCTCTCCTGTTGGTAACCTCTCTCTGTCTCCATTAGGAGATCGTGGACTGGTCTAATGCGATTCGTGCAGTTCAGCTTCACTATTTAAAGGTGGCCTTTCCAGGGGCTACGGATGCTGAGGTGAGCACACACACACACACACGCACACACACACGCACTGTATTTATACTTACTGTCTGCATCCTCATGGTGTTATTCTTTCACCTTTCACTTCACTTGTTTGTTTTCAGCTGGTACCCAAACTTACCCGGAACTTTCTGAAGGAAGGATTCATGGAGAAGACCGGTCCCAGGGCAAGTGACACACACACACACACACACACACACACACACACACACACACACACACACACACACACACAGATACATAGGCACTGTAAAGCTTTAAGTGTAAAGCTTTTCTTCTTTGCTGTATTTTAATTTCCTCGCGTGTTACTCCGAGTGCAGCGGTCGGCTCTTACATCAGCATCAAAAACCGATGGTCACCAGTGGATGTCAGTTAGCTTTAATATACAATAAACCAGATCTAATCACAACATATTTAACAACAAAGTTAATATAAAACCTTGTTCACGTGTAGAGTTGTTTCGATACCGGTACCAGGATCAGAACCAGGTACCGGATCAGAAACGCCTCTGACAGCCTAAAATGCTGGATCGGTTATTGTCGAGTACATGAGTCTATGCACCGATCAGATAGCACGTTAAAGCTAAAGCATCCGGTGGAATAACGCAAAGACATCGTATACGTCTCTGGTATCTGTACGGACCTGGTAGCCCCGCCCCTAAAGCGTCCCCTGCTTTATGGTCTGTGTGACTCTAAATGGACCATCATTTACTAAATGAACATCATGCTGTATTGAAGAAGACTTGAAACTAGAGATTGAGACCATAAACTCATGTTTACAATGTTTCCTGAGGTAAAGTCACAGCTGAGGATCAACTTAATCGTGAAGTGTCAAACCATCGAATCCACACAGAAATACAAACGTATGTCGGGATTAAGTAAATGCACAAAGAGGCGTTCGTACATACCCATGCGGTTATGCACAGTGTAATATTAGAACACGTGCACACAGGATTCAGACCGAACGACAAGAAACCTGATCGTCAGCAGCGAGTAAACCGGTTCTGTTTCCAGACAGACTCAGTTTAGTCTGTCGGGCCGAGAGATGAAAGGACTCGCTAACATGCTGCTTTGGGCTGATATGCTAAATGCATGTCATGAATTAATTTCCCTCACGCACGTGTGACACATATTTGTGGAAGGAGTCACTGGTCGAAATGGAGAAGGGAACGTCGGTTGCTCAGGCTTGTGCCACAAGGAGAAAATCAAACACTTTTATGAGGACAGTTTGGCAGCAGCCTGGGACCTGAGCGTCCTCGGCGCTCTGAAAGCTGCTCGTGCACTTCAATAAACTCTCGGGAGGTGCTGAATATTCCACCATAGATCATTCTCTCAGCGTGTGGATTTAGATCTGTTTCTCTTCTCAAATTCAGTTTACAAGTTTTATGAAATTGATGCTATAAACATTCAGACGGGGCTGCCGAGAGGAACGGCAGCTTTAGTACTCGGCACGAAACAGAAAGTAATTGACACTTGTCCAGTTATTTCAGAGGACAGTTACAAGGGAAATCTTACACTACCGGGTCAGTATTCTTGACAAAGTGGTGGAATGAGGCTGCAGTCATAAATAAAACGTCGGCAGCACACACTCAGCCCTGCTCAGACTCCATCCATTTTCAGTATTTTAGTGTTGTTGGTGGAGCTGTACCGAATAGTTTGAAGCTTCAAAGCTTCATAACGGTAACGTTTGAATTTGAAATCAACGTTAAAATGCTGCGCAGCTTCTTTTCTCTGTTTGCGTCTATTGATTGTGTTTAAAGCCAGTATCTCTGCACAGCTACAGATAAGTATTCCTGTTGTACTATTTGTAGAATTAGATTCCATCGGTGGTTGCGTAGGATTGTTTCCGCCTCGTGTGATCCAAACATTTCAACAGCTTCAGAGCGTTAAGTCGTTTTTCTCTTTGTTGACGTGAAGCTTTTCAAGTACAACATTTTCACTGCGATCAAACCGCCCGCTGGCAGCACGAACGGTGCGGTCTAGCAGCAATCTAACAGCACCATGAAGCACATTTATACAACCACAAAGACACAAACTCTTGTTTTTCCCCATGTTTTTTTTTCTTGGGTGATGACGTCATAAAACACGACAGCATACATTACATTTGAAGCTTCATTTGAAAACCTGGATAGAAGCTTTGAATGTAAAAATAAATGACGGGTACACTCCTTATTGTTGGTGATACAGAAATGTATGTTTTGACTTTCAGTGCAGAAACAATTTGCCTCCACAGACTAACAAAATGTACACGATTGATTTCACCTTTTTGAGAAATTATCGGCTTTATGATGATTTATAAAAGAATAATTCACGGTCATTTGTTGCAGCCCCAGTTACTTTAATAATCGTCGGTCTGAGATGAAGTATCAGGAAACATTTAGGAGCAGAGTATGATTCACTTTATACATTTAAAAACCAGACAGACACCACCTCCGGTACAAGCACAAAGCTGCTTTGTGTCTGACTGTCTCACCTCGTGTCTGACTGTCTCACCTCGTGTCTGACTGTCTCACCTCGTGTCTGACTGTCTCTGTCAACTTCTTTGTCTTTCCAGCATACGGAAGGCTTCAAGAAACGCTGGTTCACTCTCGACCAGAGGCGACTCATGTACTTCAAAGATCCGCTGGTATGGCATCTTCTGACACACGCCTACACACGTCAGGAAGACTTCCGAATGACAACAGTTTTTCTTTCAAGTCTTTAGTTGATTTTCTAACGACCAACAACAACGTCTCGATGGTATTTGCTTGCTCTAAAAAGATGAATTAACACTGTGGAGAGTGGAAGGTTTCTTCTTTCCTTAACAAGTTAGATTAAGGAGATGATGTTCGGGTTATAAGAGGGTGACATAAGGTGCTTTCATTGATACACAACATTATTATACATGTGGCTTTATTGCTATGACCTTACAGTACGGATTGCCTCAAAGTGTTTTGAACGCTAGCTTTATCCTGTAAGATACATCGGACACTTCAACAAACAACTTCATTTATGTGATATCAGCGCTTGAAAGGCAGAGACGTTGATAAAGTGTGATTCTGAGTCTGAGCGGTGCTTTTATCACAGAGACTTGCATTGAGGAGGGGGCGGCTCAGATTGCCCAAGACTTGGCTAAATACACATCGGATAGCTAAGACAGATTAGCTCAGCATTGTGGCTGATGAAATAGTTCAATGGAGAGGTGCAACGGTTGTAGGTGACCGAGAGAGTTAGACAAGAAGTACTGGCACATGAAAGCAAGAGGAAGTCTAGTGAAGTTGAGTGTGGACTGGGAATATGTGGAGGAAGCTCAAAGCGAGGGTAATTTGATCGCTTGGAAATGATGCATGTTTGATGTTGTGTATTCAATGGTTCACTGTGCATTTAAGTGCAGTTTGTTCACACTTCTGCTGAACACAGAGAGATCTATTTCAGGTGATTAGTGGTGTCACCTTTCAGAACAAAGGTAAAGGAATACTTTATCCCGAAAACGACCGTTGAATATCAAATACTCACCCGGAGAAAACTATGTGATGTTTGTGAACAAAGAATCACAAACATTGATGAACTGAAGTAAATTGGGGCCAAAAAACGTCATCACAAAAAGTCAGGAGATCACCACAGTCGATAGGATTCGTCCTATTGTTTCCATCAGTGTATGTACGAAAATGGATGACAATCCATCTGGTAGTTGTTGAAATATCTCAGTCTGGACCAAAGAGGAAGACGGACCAATAGGCCAACAGACCCACATTGCCATCCCGAGAGCCTTGCAGCGAGGCTAGGCTAGTTCTGTTCTGGGAGCTGAGTGAAGCACTAAACCTTTAGTCACCGTGCCTTAAGCTCAGAAGTATTCATTTAACCTGCGTTTCTCTCGTTCTCCGCCTCTCTGAAGGACGCATTTGCCAAAGGTGAGGTGTTCTTGGGGAACAAGGACCACGGTTACAGCGCCTCCCCCGGCTTGCCTGCTGGCACCCACTGCAACGGCGCCTGGCAACACGGCATCACCATAAAAACACCCGATCGCAGCTTCCTGTTTACTTGCGAGTCGGAGAGCGAGCAGCAGGATTGGCTGAAACACTTCAATGATGTCGTGAATGCTGTGATGTCCCCTCAGGAGTACACAAGTAAGAATTCAGAACTTTTGAACAGTCATGAGATATTTACGAGCTATTAGCCTTTATAATCAGCTGCTGGGTGCTTCTTTGGTGAGTGGCTGCTGCTGTGTTTTTATAGCTTCACATCACATCGCTACTCTGCTCCACAGGTTCACCACGGAATCAATAATAAACCACAAAAATAATGAACACTCATTACTATAATAATTCAAACAGTCAAATCAAATAATAATGGTAAATATAGTGCACTATGAGGTGGTGGCGCTTCTAGATCCTTAGTGGTTATGGTGAAATAAATGTACAATCAAATGTTAAGTCATCAAGCAATCCATCCAATATTCACTCAAAGAAAAGGACTTTAACCCAGGAGACTGCTGTTCATGTCCCGTGTGAAACCAAAAGTCAACACATTGAGTTCTTTTAAGTTACGTACATAACTATGTTAGTATGTAACCCATGTTCCTATGTTAGTATGTAACCCATGTTTCTATGTTAGTATGTAACCCATGTTTCTATGTTAGTATGTAACCCATGTTTCTATGTTAGTATGTAACCCATGTTCCTATGTTAGTATGTGACCCATGTTAGTATGTAACCCATGTTCCTATGTTAGTATGTAACCCATGTTTCTATGTTAGTATGTAACCCGTGTTAGTATGTAACCCATGTTTCTATGTTAGTTTGTAACCCATGTTAGTATGTAACCCATGTTTCTATGTTAGTATGTAACCCATGTTTCTATTTTAGTATGTAACCCATGTTTCTATGTTAGTATGTAACCCATGTTTCTATGTTAGTATGTAACCCATGTTTCTATGTTAGTATGTGACCCATGTTTCTATGTTAGTATGTAACCCATGTTTCTATGTTAGTATGTAACCCATGTTAGTATGTAACCCATGTTTCTATGTTAGTATGTAACCCGTGTTTCTATGTTAGTATGTAACCCGTGTTTCTATGTTAGTATGTGACCCGTGTTTCTATGTTAGTATGTGACCCGTGTTTCTATGTTAGTATGTGACCCGTGTTTCTATGTTAGTATGTGACCCGTGTTTCTATGTTAGTATGTGACCCGTGTTTCTATGTTAGTATGTGACCCGTGTTTCTATGTTAGTATGTGACCCGTGTTTCTGTTAGTATGTGACCCGTGTTTCTGTGTTAGTATGTGACCCGTGTTTCTATGTTAGTATGTGACCCGTGTTTCTATGTTAGTATGTGACCCGTGTTCCTATGTTAGTATGTAACCCATGTTAGTATGTACCCCGTGTTTCTATGTTAGTATGTAATCCGTGTTTCTATGTTAGTATGTGACCCGTGTTTCTATGTTAGTATGTGACCCGTGTTTCTATGTTAGTATGTGACCCGTGTTTCTATGTTAGTATGTGACCCGTGTTTCTATGTTAGTATGTGACCCGTGTTTCTATGTTAGTATGTGACCCGTGACCCGTGTTTCTATGTTAGTATGTGACCCGTGTTTCTATGTTAGTATGTGACCCGTGTTTCTATGTTAGTATGTGACCCGTGACCCGTGTTTCTATGTTAGTATGTAACCCGTGTTTCTATGTTAGTATGTAACCCATGTTTCTGTTAGTATGTGACCCATGTTTCTATGTTAGTATGTGACCCGTGTTTCTATGTTGGTATGTAACATACATAACAACGTTAGTAAGTTACTGTTGTAAATGTGTTGGTATGTCACGTATGTAACGTATGTAAGGATGTTCAGCATGTCGTTGTGGGACTCATTGGCAAACAACATATTCTGTCGTTCAGGAATGACGACGTGTTGAATTACCTAAACTTTGTGCAGTAAAATATTCATCCTACGGTGGATCGTTTTAGTTTTGCATCTTGCGTTAGAGAGCATTGTGCTCCAGTACATTTCTTATAAAAAGACCACACTTATGTCATTATAATAATCACAAGAATGAAATAGAGAAGAACAATTGTTTAAACCCTGAGGCTCTATTGCAGGGGTGGCCAACCAGTCAGAGACCAAGAGCCACATTTTTTACTGTGTTACCGCAAAGAGCCACATCATACACATGGGCACACATGAACATCACCCTATCCCTTCCTCACACACACACATACCTTTGCTCAGCCAGATTTATTGTAAATGTCACACACCAATATGATAATGACAGAAATTGACTCCTAAGACCACAGGCCAGTCATTTTCAACAATGAACATTGTGTACACCAGGGGTGTCAAACTCATTGTCGGGGGGGGGGGGTGTGCTGCTGCTCCTTCTTCGTCGGCGGGGAGGGTGGCTGCTGCTGCTGCTGTCACATACGCTGGTGGAGGTGTGCGCGGCGCGTGCGGATCGGGGAGGAGCTCCGCCTTGCGCGATACAACGGATATTTGTAAATTGTCCGACTTTTACATTTTTACTTAAAGCGGGGCTTTCAAACAGTCCGTCTCGGCGTTAAATGGGTCGACGAGGAACGTAATCTGTGGCCGCACATGCGCGTTTGACGAAAATACCGTATTTAACTCAAGCGAAGCGAACACGAACATTAAAAAAACACAAATACAAACTTCGATATGAACGTAAGAGCCGCATGAAACCGGGCAAAGAGCCGCATGCGGCTCGCGAGCCGCGGGTTGGCCACCCCTGCTCTATTGCATTAGTTATACAAAATGATTTGTCTATTTGGATGAAAGAGCATTTCTCTCTAACTTTGGACTTTTGATTTGTGTTGTAGTGGAAGCCCTGTTCAGGCACAGGCATTGATGGACCAGAGGCCTGCAGGACCATCTCCTCTCAGCCAATCACCAATCTGACACCGGACCCACATCAGTTCTGCCACTGAGCATGCCATTGCACCAGAATCTGACCTTCATCACTAATATGCTCAGACCGGAGCTTGTCCCAAGTCCCAACGGTGCTCTTTGGGAATTGGGTTAGATATGCAAACCAGAGGACCAAGGCACTTATATTTTTGGTAAATGAAAAACATTGTCGAGCCCAAATAACTAGAAGCACATAAATGTACAGTGATAATCATAATATTTGTATTTGATTTTGTTCTGGTGACAGCTTTGATGTTTTACTGTAGTCTAAAGATCGTCCTGTGTGCCACTGGATTGATTTCTTTATTATGGTAAAATGATGCGGTTGGAATTTTCTTTGTTGATCAATGTAATCTAAGAAAGGCCTCGGTCCTCTTGTGTTCAGTGTTTTGTTTCAGGTGTGAGGAGATGATTGGGTAACACTCATAAGGTACCGGGGGGGGGGGGAAATGGGTCAGACGGGTACCGACCATCAGCAGCACCTTTTGATCTTTTTCTAATTATATTTTTCTTTCATGATAGCAATTTTATTAATCGGTTGTTTTATGTAAACTTTTTGAACATTTGTATTCAGCAGAAGTATTTCAGTCCAGTCAGTGAGCTACAGCTGCATCACGCTGCTTATTGTGCTGTTTCAGTCCTAAAGGTCAGCGTGTCTGCAGACACTCTACCGCTACCTTTGTATTTCCTCTGAAGACAAATGCTGATTTTGTAAGTAGTTTCTGAGACATGTGAGTATAGTCTGTCAAAGACACTAAAGGTTTGCTCATGCATTGGGAGGAGGAAGTGGAAGCACTGCACGCCATTACATGGTGTAACAGCGCCTCCGTGTGGCAGACAGTACATACAATAAGGCTTTGGTAAAACAAACAATAACTCCAGTAAAAAGTAACTTGGATATAAAGAAATAATTGATACATTTTTGTGGTATTTTACTGTTGTTTTCCTTTTCTCTTTTTTGTTTGAAGAAGTGATTTCTATACTCGAGCATGACTGACTGACGTACCGCATGAAAACATTGATGATCACTAATAAAATCATTTCCTCTGGAAGCTGTCAAGGAATCTCTGTACAAATTTGTGCACAAATATATTATTAAATCGTTCGTTTTTTGCATGTTATCACTCTCCTCAAACAGACTCTCTAGAGATGCACTTACATACTATTCTGTGTGGGGTTCTATAAATATAGAGATCTGAATTAATGCACAATGGCCTTAAATATATATTTAAGTAAAATTGGCAGAAACTTATAGTACGCCGGTGTGAAGATAAGGATTCCAGCAACAAACAAAGAAAGCAGATGAGCTTATACCTGTAATAATATATGAAATTAATAAATACACTCTTTTCTTCTGTAATGTATGCACATGTAGGATGTGTTTGCCTGTTGGACATGTATGTGTGTGTGTGTGGTTGTGGACAATTCCCCCCATCAGTGATTTTTTACTATCTAATAAAGGAAAGGTTTTTGACATAGAGCAGCACATCGACTGCAGCTCCATGTCAGCTGACCGTTAACTTTCATCAGGCTCATGAAAGGCTGCCAGATTTTCATAAAGGTCTCCTCTCAAAAAAAAAAGGGATTTCTGAGTGTCTAGAACTACAGAGGCAAGCGGACCCGAGAGGCCCGAGAGAAATACCTCATAAATCTATAGGCTATTGCAAGTTTTTCACCCTGGTGAGAAAGAGTTAGGACGGAGGAGAGAAGAAGGAGAGGAGGGAGAGTGACCAGGAGAACCCCAAAGCTCAGAGGCACAAAAGTCTTCTACCAAACGAGAGGGAGTCGAATGGACCGAACGGAAACGGAGGTGTGGAGGAGCGCCAGTGAGCGTTAACATGGATCGTCTGGATAAAGCGAAGGATCTGTACCACTAAAGCGCCTTTATGCAGGTAGAAATCTGGAAAAGAGAAGACTTTTGACTGGATGTCGTACGATGATTCAACCCGCACTCGGTGCAATCGAGAAGAAAAAATTAACCAAAACTGCTCGGGTTCTTTCTGTATGTGTTGAAAGTGACACAATGAGACTCTCCCTGGAAGTGTCAGCAACTCACGTCCTGATCGAGCACAGCGCTGCACTGCAGGAGCTTTAACGCAGTTTGTCAAAGGTGAAAGGCAGCGTCCCGACTCCACACTTTTGGAGACAGACGGGGATCATGGCTTCGTTGAGGACCTTATTTTTGGGGACAATCGCTACGAGCTGCAGGAAGCTGCGTAGTCACTGAAGCTGCTGGCCCACGTCAGTGCTGTACTTTCTGTTGACACCTACTGACCATTAGTGCTGTTTTTTTTGGATTTATCTCCAACAATTTACAGAATTTAACACAATTGTAAAAGCAATGCTTCTGCCCTGGATTGTGCTGGACGTACTTTGAAAAAAACGATCGTAAACATCCTCAAGCCGTGTTTTGCATCGCTGCATGAAATGTTCGTACAGACTTTGAAACCTTTTCCAATTGAATGCAGGAGCCAACCCTGTGCTCTGACCTTTTGATCTGTGACCCTGCGATGAACTGCACTCCTAATGCCACCATCACGCCACAGCTGGACCTAGTCCTGAGCCCAGGGGCCGGAAATGGAGGGTCCCAGGAGAGCGGCGGCGGAGGCGGCGGCGGGGGCCTCTGGGTGACGTTCCTGCTCGGTGCCACGCTGATGATCATGTGCGCCATGGGCGTGGTGGGCAACACGTACACGCTCATCATCACCCGCTCGGCCGCTTTGCGCCGGACAGGTTCCATGTACGTTTACATCGTCAACTTGGCTCTGGCAGACCTGCTCTACCTCTCCACCATCCCCTTCGTGGTCTGCACCTACTTCGCCCACGACTGGCTGTTCGGCGAGGCCGGCTGTCGCATCCTGCTGAGCCTCGACCTCCTCACCATGCATGCCAGCGTCTTCATTCTGGTGGCCATGAGCCTGGAACGCTACCGCGCCGTGGCGAGACCCTTCAGCGCGCACAGGTCCTCGTCCCGTAAGCGAAGGCTGGCGGCGGGGATTATCTGGGGGTTGTCCTTCTTGCTAACGCTTCCCATGATGGTGATGATCCGACTCAGCGAGGGCAAACCGAGCGCGGCCGGTTTGGTGAAGAGGATCTGCTTCCCTACCTGGACCCCTGAGGCCTTCAAGGCTTATCTCACCGTCCTGTTTCTAACAAGTGTTCTAGTTCCTGGATTGGTAATCGTCGGGCTGTATGTGGGGCTGGCCAGCCGCTACTGGGTCGTGCAGGCTAGTTTAGGAGGCAGCAGCCGGTCCGCCCGGCGGAGAGGACTCAAACAAAAAGTCGTGTCAATGATCTTTTGCATTGTTGTGGCCTACTGGGCTTGTTTCTTGCCTTTCTGGGGGTGGCAGCTAGCCAAACTGTTCTCTCCAGAGTCCCTGAAGTCTTTCTCTCCAGCCGCTCATAATTACGTGAATTTCTTCGTCACGTGCCTGACCTACGGGAACAGCTGCATCAATCCGTTCCTTTACACTCTTCTGACCCGGAACTATAAAGATTACTTGGCCCAGAAAGGTCAGTCTGTGGGTTCGAGCAGGGCCGACCACGCGTCAGCTGTGACGACGCCGCTGCAGGAGCTCTCGTTGACGAATAAATGATGACTGAGCGACAAGACGTTGTGCTGCTCATCAGCCGGAGAGAGGACTTTTTTTGTAGTAGTGATTGTGTACAAAAGTGGAAATTATTTGTGAGATGATTGATATCTCAGGTGGCATTTTCTACAAACTTTGTCGATGCTGCAAACATATTCGGTGTGATGCGACACAGTTCCTGCTCTGTTTAACCGGAGCTGTGAAGGATCCAGAGAAACTCTGCAGCAGGTGGATGTTTGCTGACATGAAAGTCTGACTGCAAGTCTTCTGGTTGTTCTGTATTATAATCTAATACTTATCCCCGCATACAGTACAAATGCCTGTCTAACAATCTCCATATCATGACATATATTAGAAAGAATCTATAAAACTACTGATATTTGGGTTCAAATGTGAGTTAAAAAGGTTTCACTTAGCTTTGAAAAAGTTATAATATGGAAAATATTCTACTGGTGGCAAGAATTCATCGTGTCACTTCTATACTTCACAATTGCTCTGAACATTGTGATAATTGTAACAAATTAAATGTTAACTGCTTCATTTTTTTTTTCCTTCACTCGTCTATTTGCCATCCAGGTGACACACACACACATAAACACACACATGTAAAGGATGATTTCATCTACTCTGTGGGAATGTGGTCGCACCGTGCCACATTCCTCAGCCTCGAGCCGCGGCTTCTTGGAGTCCTCCTGCAAATTGCCTCTGCGTGAATGCACTTCATCTCTCCTCTGTCGTACACGGTCCCTCCTTTTTTCATCGTCCTG
This sequence comes from Pholis gunnellus, assembly GCF_910591455.1. Lineage (NCBI taxonomy): Eukaryota > Metazoa > Chordata > Actinopteri > Perciformes > Pholidae > Pholis > Pholis gunnellus. Next base: position 1,752,941 of record NC_136531.1, read on the forward strand.
TTTTATCCTCTATAATCTGCTCTTCACTTACAGTCGCTGCAGTAGATTATTCACATTCAGGATCAATTTACAGCTCAGTTCACATTTTTCCTTTTTTAAATTTCTTTTCTGAAACGTTAGCATCTAATGGTAACTATGAAATACAGACACCAAGTAGTGCATCAAACACCTAAATGTGTGTTTTAGATGTTTTTTAGTCTGAAAAAAGAGGTTATGGGAGCAGAATAGACCAACATCTCTATAACTGACAGGTCTCGCTTTAATCTCTTTTTAGTTGTAATGTGATCTCAAACTTCCCCGTCCTCTATGAACACCTCCACTAAAGGGAAAACCTGCATGAATCTGAACATCGCTGCTCACTCTGTGGTCAAACAGTCAAAATATGAAGGAGTACCTTTTTGTTGTTGATTTTTTTACATGTCTGTTTCATGAATGTCGCATGTAGAGTTAAGAGAACACACATTTGTGGATTATTGGAGGTTATTAGTGTGTGTTGGAGAGTGAGAGAAATAGACAGAGACACTTTTCTTTTCTTCTCAGTATTTATGAACAGACCCAGTGACGGATGAGACGTCGAGCAGACACAGTGAGCTAAGACGTGCTGTGGCTCCCTCTTTAGGTCATTTCATCTCATTACAGCGTCGGCACTGCTTGTTGGTTTGAACCTCGAGTGTTATTCTTACCACACGCCTCAGCTGGAGAAAAGAGGAATTACCAGGTCTGGGTTCAACAGACTATTAAAGCAACACACACACACACACACACACACACACGAGGTGGACAGGTCAAGGGTCAAGAACTTCTACTTGATCTTGATGCCGATGATCCTCGCTTCACCGCTGACGTCAAAGTGCTTGTACTTGACGTCTCCCAGTCGGTTGGGGAAGTTCAGCATGGAGCCATCAGGAAGCTTGATGTAAAACTGCTCGTTGTTGAAGTTGATGTGAAACTGTAGAGGACAAAGAGAGACCGTGTCACGTTTCAGTTGATTTCATACATTGAAAAAAGATAAGAGGACGTAAAAAGAATGACTGAGATAGATAATCTCTCTCTCTCTCAGCGGCTCTTTAGCTTTATGAGCCCATAAAGCCCCACGTGATTGGACAGCTTCAGCGTCTGTCGACTGAACAGTGTTGCAGCACAGACACCAAGCCCAGAATTAATAACCTCTTTATGGCCAAAGACATCACGGAGTTTGAGCTTGAGCCAAATGACTACAATAAATACAGCAACACTAATTTGCCAACGGTCTTCAAAAGAATAAGCTTTAACATACAGCGGGTCTGTGTGTGAACTTTAATCACCTCCAGAAGCCGCTTTGGGCCTTTATTGTCTCAACAATGATAAAAACCAGAAGAATGCAACGTGATTCTACGCCTGACTTCGTATTTGGAATGAGATATTTTGTCATTTCAGTTGGTGCAGAATTCGATGTAAAAAGATTAAAGTGATGAAAGCTAAAACGCTTTCTGGAGCACAATTCAAAGGCGGGACCACGTCTGTCTTTTCTTTGGAGATATTGATTGTGTGAACTTTGTTTTACTCTTGAATTAAACAGAAGTGGCTTAAAGTACGACTGTCTAACCTCTGAAAGCAGAAATAACTTGTTCTTCCTCTCACAAACCTGCCTCAGTTGAAACATACGAGGTTTTGCTGCTACAACCTTTCTTGGTCGTAGTATGAGTAGGTTTTATGTTTTATTTTGAAAACCTTTCCCTGGGGGGGAGACAAGCCGTTAAAAAGTGTGTGACGTCATCAAAATGTAAAGTCTACGGGCCGAGCGGGAGGAACCCAGCTGCTCATGGTCAGCGGGCCCCAGACCCCGAAAGTAAACCCGGAAGTTAGAAAACTTATTGGAAATATGAGCCAAGCGAGCAATTCTCATTGGACTGAATATGCATCTTGGGGTCCGATATCTAGTTCTTACTATACTTCCACGTCCTGAACCAAACCAATCGTTTCCCAACGTTATCCACGTGTCATTGTGCGTTTCTGCGAGCGTGATACAAGGCCGATGTGAGACCTATCTACGAGGTATCTTTGGTTCAGAAACATTCAACGTATCTGTGGTCTGTCGGCTGAGTCGTTGGTATCGAGGCTTAACTGAATTATGTGAGATAACAGACTATTCTTGACTCCCTCGCGCTCTCCCAACACACCTTGCATTCCTCCCCACGCACGAAGGGGAAGTTTCCCTCGCGGTGCTCGTCGCCCCAGCTTCCCCCAGATAAGGAGTTGAAGACGATGGTGTTGGCGTCACCGCCGCAGTCGAAGCGGGGGTTGAAGTGCATCGCGATGTTCTCAGAGTCGTGGCCGATGTTGATGGCAAAGCTGCAAAGGAGGCAGGAACACAGAGGTCAAAAGGGTGCAATGAAAACGGGAAGAAGTGGGTTAAACATTAACCTTTGATGCCGCGGCAGCTTCCTCTTGATTAATCGTAACCAAATCCAGAATCATTGACTACTTGATCCCTTTGAGGGGAACTTACGAACTGCAGTCGTCCTTGGGCTTGATGCGGATCTTGAACTCTTGCCCCTCCTTGAATGTCATGTCTGTGACTTTCTGCAAAGAGAGAAGACAAAGAGGAAACATGGGAACTGGATGGATGGATGGCGTCATAACTAAAATGACCGTTATAGATTTGAATTGAACTTCACTTCACACGGAATATTGACGATTGAGGAAACAACTTGTACATGAGAAAATGAGCCAAACGAGTTGTCCTTTTCATTTTATTACAACTCGATACTTTAGATCAGACCAACAATCTGAGGAGGGAGGAGAGATTTTACAAGACGTCGGGCTGAATGTGAACTATTCGCTCTGTTGCTCATGTTCATCCTTCTGCATTAAAAACGGCCTATTTTGTCGGTGAAACTAAGTTGCGCTGACATTTCGCTCAGAAGAGCCGAGCAGAAGACATTTCATCAACATACTTTAGAGACAAACGACGTCGATGGAGCTCTTCTCTTAGCTGTTGATGATCAACCAGAGTGGATCAATGCCATCGGCTGTAAAAGTACAGGAACAGGAAGGCGCCGTATTTGTTCCTCGACATGTGGTCGTCGTACATGGACAATAAAACCATAAAAAGACGCCTCCGCATCAACCTTCTGCCACAGTAGACCTACAGACACTAGATAGATATATACGTGTACCACACCTCTGTAAAGGATCTGCTGGGCATCACCTGATATGAGTTGCTCATGAACTTCAATATCCTGACCCCCAATAAACCTGCACGACACCTATAGATACCTTACACTATATCCAGTCAGGCCTCATCCCTTATCTCAGATCAATACCGGTTCATCATTGACTGCACAGGCCGGATGTTGGAGAATAATTAAGTTCAGTGACGCTGTATTAATCCCTGCAGGGGGTTTGAGTCACACTAACTATTTAGGAGCAGTGTGCAACATCCCAGACATATTAGATCTTACAATGCATGCATATTCTCACAGGGATTCAAGAGGCTGAGGACTTTCTACAGCTGAGCCATTTAGATTTGATGTGTAGAAGCGTCACTTCGGATTATGGGAAGCAAAGCACTTCCTGAGCACAAACATATGTACATGTTAGATTTGTAGGTAAGTTTTGATCTACACATCTTTGACACTCTGTACACGTGAGAAATTGTCACATGTCCCTCTGAAATGAATGTTAATGATTAACAAGATACAAGATAATAGAAAAGAATAACTAAACCTGAAAAAGTAGACGGACACGACCGATCGCTTGAGTTCAAAATATAGTGAATAAGTGTTAACAAACACAAACCTCTTTAAAAATGGACCACTTCTACCTTAAAGAAAGCTAAACAATAAGACATACAGCATCTCTTAGAAATATAATGTAGCACATCAAACATTAAATCAAAGACTTCGGCTGTAAAAGTTGGAGACATTTGAGGAGAAAGCTTCTTGTTCTGAGCTTGGTATAAAGACATAACTGAGATAAGGAGCAACAAGATCAATGAATGCAGGTGTGTGTCCGTGTGGAGGATGAAGAACTCTCCTGTGAATGAAGCTTACCATCTTGGCTGTCTTCAGTGGGTTGTGCCTTCAATGACAAAGCTCTGCAGGCAGGTGAGTGCTTTATATAGGAGTGGTGACGCTTGGGAGGAAGCAACCAACAAGGAAAGGGCTGTGAAGAAAGAACGAAAGAGACCAATCGCACAGGTCGATATTTGACCCTAAATGGAACTAATTATTGTTCAGCTTCATGTTACAGGATGCTGGCGGTTTTGGATCGTCACTCAAAAGAACACGTATTAAGTGGCATTGTTTTTGTTCACTCTGTCACAATCACTGGCTACTCATTGACTCACGTTCGTCAGTTGGTTACCTGCACTGCATGTTTGTGATAAAGTAGATGCCTTGACTTCTGGGGGCCTGTGAGACCATTTTTGATAGTGTTGCTGTGAAATATTCAATATATTTGATGCTGTCGATGACTGACTTTTGAGAGAGAAGTGGCTGTTGTGTATTGTGGTGGAAAATAATCTTTTTTAACCTTTAAGAAATAATCGAGATGAGAAACCTCTTAAAATATAAAAACGTGTTTATTGAACAGACACTAATAATAATTCAGCTGAATGGTTCAGAGGAACAACAATGAATAGACGAAACAGAGTATATATGCACATTATCTCGTCTCCCTTCGCAGATGTCGTCCTCCTCTGTCTGCCGACGCCTCCACCAAGGCCACGTTCCCGGCCTTGGTGGTGTATTTTCATGTGAAGAGGGTTAAGTGGTGAGATCAGGATGACACTACAGGAAGCCAGACGTGCTAAAATACCTTCGATATGAGATCATTTATTATTAGGTTTTAAATGAGTCCGGTTGGCCTCGTCTGCATATATGCAGGTTTAATTAAGCGATACAAGTTATATCTAAAAGAACGATGTGATACATTTCCACAACAGTTTGCCTCATTGTATACTGTGATATAATAACAATGAGTTAATTTGATCCCTATTTGGAAACTGACTGCGGGAGCAAATACGCTGTAAAAGCACAATAAATATATAGTACATATATAAATACAAATGCGTAGAAAAATTAAATGAAACAAACTAAAGATACAATCTGTTTGTATAAGAATATGTCAGAGCCGTTATGAAAAAGTAATATCATACTACTGTGTTGATATTTAAATAGCAGATACCTAAATAGAACATCGTATTTATGAACAATGTATGCAGTATACACATTCATGTTTTGTATCGGTGTGAATATTTGTAATGTCCAAATTGCAAAGCATGATGTGGAACATATACGTTGCTATGCACATACATAATTATCATCATGAGTTTCACATTTAAATAATATGCAAACAAAACTGGAACCGGGGAAAGGAAAGATGAAAGGGGAAAACACGCGACCAAATCTTCTTTTATTGCATGGCCGGCATGTATTCACAGAAGAATGCTCTTTTTCACTTGCTGTACATGTGCATTTAATGGCACTTATAAAAGTATTAATCTACTATCAGCATTTCCTCTTCTGTTCAACTGGTACATTTATTCATTTCAGTACAGGTTGACTTTCTCTTGGCAGAGATGATTAATCAATTCATTCATTGTTTTATTTTCATTCGTGTGTCATACCTACATTTATTCAGAATAATCCTAATTTTCAAGTTATTTAGTATGAATATGTCATGCAGAGCGCGTGTGGATTTCAGTGTCTCAAAGTAGGTCAGGATTTCACGGAGCAACCACGCTGACGTGTGGGACACGTCATCAACGTGAGCGTTACTTTGAGTAGTGTAGCCAATCTCCGGTCTCTATTCCATGGTGGGCGTGTCGTATATTCAGTGGCCAGAAACCCGAAGCTAACCAGAATATAAACTAAGTTAGCTTTGTCAGCTAGTTAGCAACTTTTGGTACGTCTTCATTTCATAACGGATTTAAATATCTAGTTCGGGATTCGCATGTCTAAAAGTTTAAACACGTAGTCGACGGCTATGGCGATTATTGTTTTTAATGTGCTCCTCATTCTAAGAGGGTTTGGTTATGTTTGGTTAGCATAAGCTAGCTAGCTAGCTGTGGTAAACAACCCTTTAACTCTATGTGTCTTTGCTAATGGCTAAAGGCTAGCTAGCGTAGCCCAACGAATGAGATACGTTTGTTTATTTATTTTTTGTTTTGTTTTTATCCCTCTATAGAAATGGCGTCGTTAACGGCGACAGAACCAGCGGCATCATGCCCGAGTGCAATACCGGCGTTGGAGTCCATAGTGCCCGCTTGCATGTTTGCACCGGACCGGGGATGTGCCGACGATCCATCCGGCGCGGAGGGCTCTGAAGACGGCGAGGGTGCAAACTGCGAGTCCGAGGATCATTTAGACTTAAGCAACAAGGTGGGCCTCACTGTGAATTTGTTTATATTAAAAACAAATATATAACATTCCTCTATAATATTATAATACATAAATATATCAGTATATATTTATATATTATAATATTATTAATTACATATAATTAAATATATAATATTAATATATTTATATATATTATTTACATATTATATACTGAAAACATAATAATAATATATTAATATTACGACATTCCTGTTGCCTGAAAAGCCACATAAAGCAGTTTGGACTGGCTGTACAAAAACGTCAGAAAGTAATAATAATAATAACTTTATTTATTTACAGCACCTTTAAAAACAGTTTATAAAGTGCTTTGACAGAAAAAGTAGCAAAAGGCAATAATAACAATAACAAAGTTCAGTGAGACAGTCGATACGATAAAAACAAACTAAGAAATAAATAAAATTATATATATATATATATATATATATATATATTTAGTACATTTATTTTGTAAAATCAACAAATAAAAATAAAACAGAAAAGTGACGACATCACATAAAAGCCAGTCTGTAAAAAGTGTTTTAAGAAGTGATTTAACAGAGATTACTGAGTAAGTTGCACTACGTACGTATAACTGCGTCCAGCCGTTGGCTTTATCGACTGTACGTGAAAACTTTGCAGAGCTGAATTTTCAAAACACAACTCTTGCCGAGCACATGGCCTTAAAACAAAAGCTAGCCTTTGTTTTAATGTGCTTTACTTGTCGAAGACACCCACATGAGACTCGTGTGTTTGCTCTTGTTAAGTCTGTCTCTGTATGTCTCTGCCTCTTCAGATGGTTCTAGTGAGTCCATCGGGGCAACAGTATGATTCATTACTCCGGCACCTGAGGCAGCAGATCGACGAGGGCTGCGGAGAGACCATCTATGTGGTCGGGATGGGTTCAGGTAAGGGTGACTACACGCGAGCATACACCTGGTTCCATCGAACAGACATCATTCAATCTTCGTCTTTAGTTTATTATTTACACGAGTGTGTGTGTGTGTGTGTCAAATAAAACCGTCGTAAGTTAGAAAGTCTTGCTTAAAGATTAAAGACTTGCTTTAAATCTCACTTACAAGAGTGTAGAGACTCAGAAGCGACACATTCACTGCATGAAATGTGCTGTAAGTGGGTCACAGCTGAAAGCTTCCGGTGGTAGATTCAGAAGAGAAAGTGAAGTTATCCTAGAACACCTGTACTGACGCTGCACTGGCCTCAAGCTTTCACAAACATTACATCAGCTTCTGCCATCACAGATGATCACATTTCATGTCCAAAACAAATGTCCTAAGATGGGTCGCAGTGTTCATTTCACGAATGAAAATGGTGCCAAAATATGTTCATAAGACCGGAGGGATTTGTCCGTATACTTAATAACGGTGTGTCTGCTGTGTGGTTTTCATTCTGAGCTCTTGAGTTATTTTTTGCCTGCTGCAGCAACACGTGTGACCCGTGTGGCCTGTTATTGGTGGGTCGTGTGAAAGGGGTGTCGGTTTCCCCCCCGTCAGCACGGGGAATGTCAGTAGTTCACTAGTTCATGTCTGTCTGGCCTACTGACCTGACTGTTGTTTCTGTTTGTTCAGCCCAATACAACCTGTTTATGTGGCCAGTTAGTGGAATGCTGTTGACATTGAGAGAACAGCAACAGTGAGCTACTTCAACCACAGTAGCTGGTGTGTAACGAGTTAGGGCCTAACGTAGGTTCCCTCACTGAGGGAGATCCACGCTGTAGTGTTTTAAAAACACACACCTCCTGTGTAGTAACCGCTGACCGTCTGCTCTCCTTGGATCGAGTCGTTTTGGCAGCCGTGGTGCTCACAGAAAAAAGGTTTTCTCATCTCGCTCCACACCCACAAAACCACCTGTTTATTTACTCTTTGTTTGACGGTATTTGTCCTCCTGGGTCACCGGCCTTTCATATAGCAGGTTACAAACATTCCCTTTACATCAGCGCTGACATTTACCAGACGCATCATTGCTCCGTGAGGCGGATCATTCTCTCTCCTGCAGTTACTCTCTCGTCTTCCTCCCTTGCTCCCTCTTTTTTGCCCTCCTCCTCGTCCATCCTCTCTCCTCTCTGTTTTAGACGGGGGCGACTACGGTCTGGACGAGAAGGACATGGAGGCGTCGGTGGCCACGGTGCGGTCGCTGTGTGAACAGATCGAGGCCGACCTGATCTTCCTGAGAGAGAGGACGGACACCGGCGGGAGGATTCGGGACTACCTCATCCGCCGGCGTGTGGGCGAGGAGGATTTCCTGGAAGTCAGGTAGAATTCAGAGGAAAAGTCTTATTTTTAGTTCATAATTAGCACCTTAACCGTATTCTGTGATGCACTGAAACCCGCAGTCCTCACTCTTCACCTTCTCCTCCCGGTTGTCTCCAGGGTGGCGGTGGTAGGGAACGTGGACGCGGGGAAGAGCACGCTGCTGGGGGTCTTGACCCACGGTGAGCTGGACAATGGCAGAGGCTTTGCTCGCCAGAAGCTCTTTAGACACAAACATGAAATGGAGAGTGGCAGGACCAGCAGTGTGGGCAATGATATCCTGGGTTTTGACCAGGAGGGACAGGTGAGCTTCTGCCAAACGCTCAGGACTTTACAGCATGAGCCACGGCAAGTGCTAAATGAAGACAGTGACAGCTCCTCTCCTAAAACGTTTGGATTAATTACCATACATCAAAAACGTACTAAATAACTGGCTTTGTTGGTTCCTCTGTGTTACAGAGATGTGACACAAAGCAACCAACGGTGCATCGTTAGACTGTACACTTGTTTCTGTTGCATGAGACCAGAACATAGACACATCTCACATTGTACAATATGCAAATGTTTATGGCGTTGGAGGGAAAAGAGGGACTTTCTTTACGCTGACAATCAAGGTTCACGGCCAAACTGACTTACTGTTCTATGTATTCAATACCAGCAGCAGAAACTGAGCTTTCCATTCAGATTTGATATCAGTTCAATGTGGAGAAATTAAAGAAATATATATATATATTCTGAACTGTTTTGTTACACTCTTGTGTAAATCATGTCCCGTTGTCTGCGTCGTCTCCTTCAGGTGGTGAACAAGCCAGACAGCCACGGCGGCGGCCTCGACTGGACCAAAATCTGCGAGAAGTCCTCAAAGGTCATCACCTTCATCGACCTGGCCGGCCACGAGAAGTACCTCAAGACCACCGTGTTCGGCATGACGGGACACCTGCCGGACTTCTGCATGCTCATGGTGAGAGAGGGTCGGGGAAGTGCCCCGTTGTTTTAAGTCTTTTGTTCATTTTCTTTTCCTTGTTCCGACGTCCTCGGCAAACCTAAAGCTTCGTTCACACACAGTAGAGACGTTTGTACTCTCTGTGCTGCTTTATTCTCCGAAACACCAGAAGACGTAGAAACTAAATGAACTGTGAGGAATCAAAAAGACAACGAGTGTAACGCATAGATATGTCTATAGACTGTAGGTGTAACCGGGAAAACACTGTAAACTAACCTCCACAATGACGAGGAGAGATCGTAGTCATCTGTAAACTCATATCTCGTATTCATAAACTACTTTATTACCGTTATACAAACCCTGTAAAGAAACAAGTCAAGTTTAATATCCTGTAAACTGTTTGATTTGGCTGCAAAATATATACTCACACGTAGATCTTTTAACACCTCCTGTTTCTCAAACATTTAAAAACGAATCGTCCTTCTTTGTACATCACTGTTTTTATCAGTGAACTATGAGCGGCAGTCACGCGATCGTGCTCCTCGCGCCAAGTCACAAATGTTCAGAGGTGCACGACCGAACACTTGCGACCACTCGCGGAGCTTCTCGCCGGCCGCGATCCCGTCATTTTCTGGCGTGTTTGTACTCACTACGGCGATCATTAAAGACACCCCTGCTCTGTTTCCCTGCTCCTCCTCCTCCTCCTCCTCCTCCTCCTCCTCCTCCTCCTCCTCCTCCTCCTCCTCTCTCTCGTCTCAGGTTGGCAGTAACGCCGGCATCGTTGGCATGACCAAAGAGCACCTGGGTCTGGCTCTGGCCCTGAACGTGCCCGTGTTTGTCGTGGTCACTAAGATAGACATGTGTCCAGCCAACATCCTGCAAGGTAAAGAGACAAACCTCACTGTTATACTCACACGCCCGTTGAAGCCGTATATATCTTTCTGGGATGGATTGTGTAACGCTTGACCACCTGCTCAAAGAAATGGAGGTTTCAGCATATCCCGTCTACTGCTTTAGCTCAGTTAAATCAAGACCATAGGAGCAAGACAACATCAAAAGATATATTGATTCTGTACAGTTTGTATTATTAGTTCCACTTTTGCCGTTTTGGGGCATTTTTCACTGCAGTGTAAAAGTCCTGGATTCTACAGTAACTCACTGTCGTCTCTCGAGGTACAATGTTGTAGACTGAGACTCTGGCCAGACCTTCTATATTTATATATATATATATATATATATATATATATATACAGTATATATATATATATATATAAATATACACACAGTTCACCTTTTAATAACCAGCATCACATCTCTGCACAGCCTCTGACAGAGTAAGATAAGTAACCGCACAGTAAGCAGTCCGGTATTAGTGAGAGTAATGTCTTGCACGGTAAATGAAGTACGTTCACACAGCAGTAATTACGTCAGTACTACCAACTTATCTGTTACATACTTGGCATTCTTTTGTTTAAAACTGTATAGACACCAGTTCCTTCCACACACTACAACGCTGTGTTTTAGTGACGATATGGTTATAAGGGTATGAAATGGGAGTTCTTCTTCCTAAAATATGATGAAATATTAGTGCTTCTGTCTCTCATGGAGGCCGACCTTTTCTCCAGTTTTTACTCCAGAAATCCATCTCCGTGTGAAGCATTTCACCGTTTTATATTATTATTATTTCTGTTGTGTCAGCCGTTTTTATTTTAGTTTTCGAGAACAACTCGTGTGATGAATGTTCTGTGGATTTGTCCGCAGAGACGCTAAAGCTGTTGCAGAGGTTATTAAAGTCACCGGGCTGCAGGAAAATCCCCGTGCTGGTCCAGAACACGGACGACGTCATCGTCACGGCCTCCAACTTCAGCTCTGAGAGGTGAGAAGAAGAAGAAGAAGAAGAAGAAAGATCCAAAGATGGAGAGCAGAAAGAAAATGTTTGATTCAAACAGGTTGTCTCACTGAGATCATAATGTGGAGAGAAGTGAGAAGAGTCCCGTCTTTTAAATCATCGAGTGAAATCAGAGATTCTAGTTTTTTGCTGCTCGTCCTATTAGTGAGGACCACAGTAGAAACCAGTTCAGACACGCGGTGCTTTCTTTGTGTTATCCTCAATCGATCCACAATTTGACTTTTCTCTTCTCCCCTCCCTCCCTCCCTCCCTCCCTCCCTCCCTCCCGGCAGGATGTGTCCAATTTTTCAAATCTCAAATGTGACGGGGGAGAACATGGAGCTGCTGAAGATGTTCCTCAACCTCCTCTCCTCCAGGACCAACTTCAACAACGACGAGCCGGCCGAGTTCCAGATAGACGACACATACTCGGTGCCGGTACGAAGTAGAAACACACGGATGCTTTTTCTCGCTCAAGTCTTTTTCTCTCTCCTGGCCGAGAGGCTGCTGAGTCGGTGGTAGAATTCGGTCCTTTTCTGGAGTTTGGCTTAATCTCAAATGGGTTTGAAACGTTTAACACCGGCCCAAACATACCGATCCTGACGGAGAGTCTCTATAGAAGTGTGTGTGATTGGTGGTTTTCTCTCTACAGGGGGTGGGCACGGTAGTTTCAGGGACTACGTTACGCGGAATGATACGACTGAACGACACGCTGCTCTTGGGCCCAGACCCGCTGGGCACCTTCATCCCCATCGCAGTCAAATCCATCCACCGCAAGAGGATGCCCGTCAAAGAGGTCCGCGGGGGACAGACGGCGTCCTTTGCCCTCAAAAAGGTTTGTGGCTGAACAACGGCTGTCGGAGAACATTTGAATGCTTCTTTTTGTAGACGACCGAGCACAAAGTTAAGTTTTGTTCTGAAACCTTCTGGTGTAATATGCATATGAATTAGTTTCCTAGCTTTAAAAATCATTTTTTTAATGTATGTAGATCCCAACGAGTGGGTTTTTAGGTGGTGTTGTGTCTCTTAGATCTGGATTTTTGGTTTCATCACTTCCCCAAACTTCATTGTTCTCTCCACCGGCTTCTCTCCCCGTGTCTCAGATCAAACGTTCGTCCATAAGGAAAGGCATGGTGATGGTTTCCCCAAAGCTGATGCCACAGGCCACCTGGGAGTTCGAGGCTGAGATTCTGGTGCTCCACCACCCCACCACGATATCCCCAAGATACCAGGCCATGGGTTGGTGTTCACTCTTGATATGCACCACTTTACGTAGCTCCTATGTGTCTCTGGTTCACCCTGAACCATTGCTCTCTCTCTCTCTCTCTCTCTCTCTCTCCGTTACACCAGTCCACTGTGGCAGCATCAGGCAGACGGCCACCATCCTGACCATGAACAAAGACTGTCTGCGGACGGGGGACAAGGCCGCGGTCCACTTCCGCTTCATCAAGACCCCCGAGTACCTGCACTGTGACCACAAGCTGGTGTTCAGGGAAGGACGCACCAAAGCTGTGGGCACCATCACCAAGGTACCGGAGCTTAATCAGAACTCGCTGTGTTTCCGCGTCGATTGTAAGGAAAAAGGAAAACGCACTTTCATTAATCCGCGCTTGTGATTTTCAGCTTCTCCAAGCGGTGAACACCCAGGCAGCTAAGGCCCAGCAGGCCAAGCTGCTGGCCAGCAAGAAGACCTTCAAAGAGGGCACGGCGGCCAACGAGGAGGCCGGATCGGCAGCGCGGCCGCCCAGTCCCAACGCAGCACAGCTACCGGTGAGTACCTGTATGGTGTGTAGTGCGTTACGACATGTCTCATGGTTATAGATCAGTTCATAACAGGCACGCGATGACAGAACTGATGACATGATGCAGGACGCCGAGGACTAAAACAAGAAGAGTTGCGTTGCCGTGAAAAAGATTGATTTGAAAAAGCTGCATTTTGCTCTTGTCTTAAGGGCGCTGTTCTTTATTTAACTTATTTCATTTATCATATTTAATAACCTCTTAATAATAAAGGAGACTATTTTTTTAACGCCGCCCCAATTTGGATCATTTTTTGCAACAAACTGAACTCTTGTTTTGAATGTTAAGTCATTTAAAATGCTGCTCGTTTCCTTTTCTTCCTGCTTCTGACTCTTTTAAATGTGTCGGTTCATTTCTCCTTCACTGTCCCGTCTCTTCCTGGTGTTCACGTTCACCCGTCTGTTCACCATCAGATCCTGCTTTCATCTCCCCTTCACAGTTCAAACTGTTCTTCTCCTTTTCTGCTCTGTGTGTTTTGACTTTAACGCTTCTCTTCTGCCGTGTCTCCTGCTCTTCCCTCTCTCTCTCTCTCTCTCTCTCTCTCTCTCTCTCTCCCTGTCTCGCTGCGTCAGACAGTGGCAGAGGAGGCGGCTCTGTGTAAAGACGGCAACAAAGAGAACAAGGTAACGGGTTCCCGCGCAGTCGCGAGACGGCTCCGCTTCTTCAGAACTCTTCCCTTCTGATGTTCTGAGAGGACGGGAACGTCCGCCTCAAAACACTGACATCAAATTCTATATTATTATTTTCCACTTTCACCGAGTTCAATCTTTTTAACATCAGCCCTGATCGGAACTAGTAAAGAGAAAAAGGCTCATTTCAGTGGAAAATAGTAAAATGACGTACGGTATTTTGACGTGAGGTTGTTTTTGTAACTAGTTCATCGATACCGTTTCTCCTTCGGGTCATAATCCACTCTCTAATATCTCTTTATGTTGCTGTGAAAAAATCTCAATTTATTTTGACGTTTCTCGACCAAAACAACATTTAAAAAGATGATGAGACGTCAGATTCTTGCAGATATCTGATCCAGTGTTTAAGGCTGCATCAGAGGCTTTTTTTTTCAGGTATAGAATAATCCAAGTCTTTACCTTCTTAACCTTCTAAGTTCAGACGAGTGAGACGTTGTGCTGCCCGTCTTCACGTTCTGCCCCGATGTCACGTGACGGCCGGCTCACTCTGCTGTTTCCCGTCTGTTTTTTTGCAGCTCAAGTCGGGAGGCGGAGGACGCCGGCGAGGCGGTCAGCGGCATCGAGGGAAAGGTCTGAACGCAGCAACGATCTCCACAGCGGTGCCTGCAGGAGCAGCAGGGACCGCCTGAACACATCGTCTCTTTTAGGGGGGGGGGGGGGGCTGCATGGCCCTCTAGTGGCTGTGTGCAAAGACTGAATGCCCAAGTTTCTTTAATATAAAACAATAATTCAACTATTTGCTTCCAGAAAGTGATTGATATTCCACATTAAGTTAATTTAAAACTTTATTTGTGTAGGTTTCTTTTTGAGTTTTTTGCAGTTCTGAAGTTAGTAGACTACCTTTACACAACCGTTTTCTATTAGCATACAAACTTCTTTTATAGCATTAAACGTTTCCCCCCCGGCCAGCAGAGGCATCAGTCACTTTCCCTGCCTGAACCTTTGACATAATATAATGCTTTGTTGTTGTTGCTGCTGCTCGTTTTCTTCTCCTCCACCTGACTTTCATCAGTGCGTCCTTTTCAGACGGCGTTGTAGAGTTTTACGTACCGCCACGTCGGTCACACCAAGAAGTTCTGTTCAGTAGAAAAACGTATTTCTTCTACAAAGCTCCTCGTCATTGAGACTAAAAGATAAGAGTCCATCTATGGAATTGACTGAACTGAAAGGTAATTAATGGTAATATTGGGTGTATTCATGTCCGTGACATGAAGCAAAACATTTAATAAATCGGGTTTTTGTTAGACGCTCGTTCGTAGCTCTAAAGCCGAGTTACTCCGCCGTTCTGTTGGGCGGCAGCTAAAATCATCGTCTGGAGATTTGCTTTCCCGGTGTTCTTAAAACATCTCGTCGTGGATAAAGAGCAAAACGTTCTCTCATCCTTTTGATGGCACATGGCCTACGTTTGATCCTGCTGCCATAGAAAGGTCCTTTTATCTGTCAGTTCTCCCTTTTGGAGCCCATGTTCATGCAGCTAAGAGAGAAGCCCAACATGCCCATGCTTTTTTTTTTTTATGTGTCGAAGTGGCTTCATCATGTGTAAAGACGGCACAGTCGCCTACTTAGTTTACCAGGAAATATCCCGATCCAGTCTGACCACTAAAAAATCCAGAAGCTGACAATCTCATGCACAAATCCCATCCAGCGGTGGTGTTGCACACCTTAAATGTCCGAAAGCCAAGTGAGAACATATTTAATTCATTATAAAAATGATGCAGCTGTGACTCGAGTGCACATTATCTCTTCCTACTCGATATAAATCAGAATGTGGCTGCAAACCAGATATTTCAAAGCTTCAAGGGGCAAAACTAAACATGTGTCAGACACAGGAAGTGAATGTGACCCGAGATAAAATCTCTTATATAAACTATATCAATAATTTACAGATATTTGATATGATTCAGTTTCAACTCCAGTAGTCCATCAGCCAAATAACCCTTTTGACAGAAACGGTGTAAAGCGGAGCAGAACGGACTCAAATCAACAGCAGGATGGTCAGAGCGGCGGCCATTTTTATGTGTACCGTTGCCACTGTGACCGTTGTAGCGCGCTAACTTTTACATAAACTAAACTGTCTGAAGGCAGGTCGCGAACATGCGTATGTCAGGTTTCGGCAGTAACGACAAACAAGCAGTGGAGTAACGTTACAAAGCGTAGAGAATAAATGAGTGACAACTTTGTACGGCTCACTTTCTGTAGCCGGTGTAGCATGAAAGCTTCGCGGAATTACCAAGCTAGCTAGCGTACAGCTGGCTAGTAAGCTAGCTTGCTTGCTCATTTCGCCATGCTGTAATGCAAAAGCAGGCTGGAGTCTTAGCGGTCCTTCTGCCTCACTTCTAGCCGCTCCAGAGGACAAGCTAACTATAGCTAGCCGAACACTTGACGCCCCAGTAGTCCATTCCGCTCCTATTCTATTTCTGTGGTCTAAACACAGCAGCCAGTGGTGCCCACGCAGTGTATAAGTTAACAATGCAAGTCACCTTAGATGGTCTCTACTAAGCTAACACAAACCATTGACCACATCCAGCTGAGCTAAAAGTAAACGAGTTGCCACATTGTATTGCAACGGACTACTACAACCTTTGGTTTGCGGTTTCTCTGGTTTTATCTAAATGTTTGAAGTTTAACTGAGAAGTGTTGTTGGGATTTACAGTTTCAAGTTTTCTTCTTCAAGCGCCCCAAAGTCCTCTCACACACATTATGGTTTCACGCTGGTCAGTCTGTTCTGAATTCCCCGTTTTTATAAAGATCACAAACATACTGAACTGCCACATTATTAGACCTTTATCTTTTGCTGAAGAGACATGTTTTGTTTGTATGTACAAAAATACAACGTTGTGCAGAGGAACTAAGGATGAGAATATTATGCCATTTAAATTTTAAGTGGTGCCAGTTTGTGTTGTAAATCCTTTTAAATAAAGATGTTATAGAAAAGTGACACGTGGATCATACTTGCTTTTTTTTTTACATATGAGACATTAAAGATGATTTGCAAATCGAGTCTAACAGGATTGAGCTGTTTGTGTAATTTAGATTTACTTTGCAGATCAGATGCTTACTTACATGCCATCGTTCTCCGACTAGCATTCTACATTTGCTTGCAGATGCTGTTTGACCTCCTTTATTATATTGCTGGTTGTTTACAAGGCAAATATACATTTCATACCCAAAGTCCTTTACAGATTACACAGAAAACAAATGATTAAAAAAAAAACTATCAGCAAGCAAAAACTGAACAGCGATGCACACCTAAATACAACAATTAAACAAGTTAAATTAAAAGCAGTGGGAAACGGGGAGTTCTTCATCTTGGATTTATAAGCAGTCAGCGTCATCTAAAGCAGAGCTCTTCTGGGAACAGCCAGTAATCCGGATCCGGCTGGACAGAGAGGTCCTCGAGGCTCCTGCTGGATCAGGAGATGTGACGAGTATCTTAAGACCTGAACCGTGATTTATGACAAGTCGATTCTTTGAGAAACAACACACTCAAACTCAATCGACATGATCAACAGGAGACGTATGGGTTCGATACTGCAGCTTTGTTATTAGTGGAGTCTTATAATCACCAACAGGAAGCTGTGGAGAGAGATTTTAAATCGCTTTCACATCAACGCTCACACAAACAACAATTTTACGGCTTCGGGACTCCGGATAACGACAGCTCACCGTCGATGCAAAGGACTTTCAATCAAATCCGTTCAATAGTTCAGAAAGAGTCACCCTTCCAGTCATAATTGTTCTCAAACACCCTTTGGCTTTAATGCGGTTGTCTGTAACAACTGATTGCTTCGCTAACGTTTCAATCAAAGCCTCCCTCTGTGAATCTCGGTGTTCGGCTCATTTTCGCAGTCGGCGTTCGGCTCATATGGAAATGGTCTGCGATGCGGAGCCCCGGGAGCAATGAGCGACTTGATGAATGCAGGTTGCGGCAATTCTAGTTTGCACTCTTTTAACAGTTTATGAAAGTATTAAAAAAAAAAAAAGCATACCACCGGCACCGGGATTCTGTTCGAGACGAAAAAGCAGTGAAGGTGAATACACAAAAGGGAGGTATGGGAATAAACAAACACCACGTCTCTGTCTGATTCTGTTAGCCGACAGGCTGTCAGTGAGGGGCCTCATCGCTGAGTCAGCAGGACTGAGTGGGCCGAGTCGCTGGCACAATGTGCAGAGTCATTGTTTCCTCTCAGGCGTGATATGAAGGGACTTTATTATTGCTTTAGTTATTATTATTCCTCAAAGGGCAAAGATGTATTCAATTGTGATGCGACCCAGCGTCACGCGCACATTTTGTCAAGCGCAGACTGGGCAGTCAGCGACTTTGGTGTCCAGAGTTAATCTATACATATATATACATTTCATGCATGTATTAAGAAATATTAGACTATTTAATGAAATACTGTGGCTTTTTAGGACTCACAATTTTATGACATATTATACAATGACTTTATGACTTTTTTGAAAAGTATCTCTTATCGACTTATGGGATACTATTCAATAGTTGTATTAAATTTTGGAACATATATTAGGACTTTCTTCTAAATTTCTATTGCACACTATACTATGATTTTTTGTGACCCTTTTATAACATACTATACATTTTTTCAACTTTATATGACATTATTTGACATATAGGTCAGTGGCGGGCCGTCAGGGCCTGCAAAGCCTTCTCTGCTGGCCTAAACAGAATCACAAAGTTATAGCTATTTTATAATTTAATATTTTTTCTTAAATACATTACATTTTTTCTCATATGTATTATAATTTATAAAAATATTTTTCCCATTATCTTATTTTCTCATTGCACAGCTACTGTGCTCCTCAGTTGCTCTGCTTCCAGTGCAGCTTGTTTTAAGTAGAGCTGTTATCCAATCAGATTTCACCTCTGTGTCTCTAGGTAGAAGAGAGGCCCCAGCCTGCAGACTCACCCAGTGCTTCCATGTGCAGTTTAAGTTGAATGGGGACGATATTGTTGATTGACATAGTCTTCAACCAATCAGATCTTTAGTTTGAGATTCATGGACGCACCAGAGCGGTTTGCAGGCCTACAGTTACGTCAGCATTACTGCAGCTCTGAGTCCAGATGCCTCTCTCCCGCAAGGTGCAGAGTGTGCTGTGATTGGTCAGTGGGCGGGCACGTGACTATGTGCCCGCGAAACATAATGCTAGCTAGCAGAGCTTTGGTTGTAGCAGACAGAGTTCAAGTGGAAATATTTGAAAGACATTTTACCTAGCTTTGTTTTTTTAACATGAAATGGCGGAAGGAGGAGAAACGGATTTAGTGGCGGAGTTACTGGGAACGCTTTTCTCAAGAAGGACATTTCTGAACAAACTGGACAGTAAGAAACGACCCCACAGCTAGCAGCCCTGACCAGCCAGGAAAAGGATTTGTATGCAGTGTCGGAGAAGCGTTGCACATGTTATGGCTGGGAATGTGTTTCATTTTAACTGAGCGTCGGTACTTTTGGAGAGACTCGAGTGGATCTACAACTCAACGACCACGTTCGCAGGGAAACAGCTCCACAACCGCGGCCCGCCCTTCGCCGGTCCACGGCCGAAGACGACCACCGACCGGCGGAAGACTGACGACGACCCGCGAAATACAACTGTGGAGGCTCGACTGGCATCGATGAATGGAGAAGGACTTCTTACTGGAACTGATGTACTGGGATTAAACTCTTTGTCAACAAAGAAAGGAGGATAGACAGCATTTGGTAAGTGAGCTTCGTTTGTTTACCTCTACTGTTCATTTGTCTATCGTGGCGTTTTTATGAATAATATTTGAATGGCTCGTGCTCGTGTGGTGGAATGCGTGGATCCGCTGCAGGTCTGCTGGATTGATTTGTTGCTTTGTTGTCATACGAATATATGCGACTGCTCTTGTGAGTTTGTCATTGTGTTACATTGATTTGGACTGTATTGTCCGTTAATGACGCAGCGTCCCGTCATGCTCGTATTCATGTATCTGCACTCTGCATTTCGTGTTTTGTATGCTAGGTGTTGAGCTTCATGTTGCATTTTATTTCATTTGTCAAATGTTGTTGTTATGTGAATATGCGGCTTTTACACGAAACAAATAATAACCCGTAGCTGTGACGTCATAATGAGGATATTAGAAGTGTAGAACAGCACTGAAGGCCCAGGTATAAAATCCACGGCCCACCACTGGGTTAAAGTGACCAAATGGTTGATAACTATGACGTGAATAACTATTATATTCCATGTATTCATTTGTACATCTGTATCGTTATTTTTTTCAGTTTAAATGTAAAATCGGATGCTTAAGATACCAACAACCTGGCCAGTAGAATGCAATAATCTTAATTTATTATAAATACTTATTTTGTAAATGTGTTTTGTATGTGTTAGGCTCTGTAGACACTCTGAGGGAGACTTGTCAAAGACTTTAGTGATAATGAATAGTATATAAATATATATATATATATTTACAAATATGTGGTGGCGTTAAAAAATACTGTTAAAAATACATTTAACCACTTTGAAAAGTTATTGAACAAATGAGACTCATTCAAACACATTGTTCCACACTCAGAAATGTGCTTTACATCCAATTTGAAAAGACTTATTTGTCGTTGACCCGAGTGTTTGTTCTGTGATTTAACGATCCAACAGAAGTATTGAGATAAAGCACATCCTCTCTAGAGCAGAGTCCTACCTGAGCTCCACACCAGCAGCAGCAGCAGCAACAGGTGCTCCATGACGTCCAGGCAGACCGTCTCTCTGCCGTCTGTCTCTCTCGTAGTCTCGTGTGCTGTCCTCACTTTATATCTGCGTTCAGGACGAGGTGGAGCTTTACTGATGCTTGTCTTTAGCTTTACAGATCATATTCACACCTCTCTTAACCCTGACATGCTGATCGGGTCAATTTGACCCGTTTTGACATTTGACAGCAGTACAAATACCCTAAACGTCATTCTTTTAGCCCGAAAATGTATGACTTTTCCTAAAGTGACCCAAAATACACAAAAATGTAAATATTTTAAAATGTCGGGTCAAATTTGACCCGTATCTATTGAGATGGATTTTAGATCTACCAGTGTGGGTCAAATCAAGGAAAATGGTGGTTTTAGGGAATTTTTGAACCTGTGAAACAGTGCAGGCCATGTTTGTGTGTATTTCTTATGGGACAGTAGTGACAGAGTTCATGGGGGACCTCGACACCGTCACGAGAACTGTCTGTGTTCCCTCCACATGTGCCCAGGTTCCCGCAGAGACAGACACCTGCTGGACTTTGAAGGGGCGTGGGGGAGCCTCGAACCCCTGAAATAGTAAAACAGCACAGGAGTGATCATAGGGTAGCCTACATCCCAAGTCTCTTAATTGTCATTTCCTCGCTCCTCGCTCGAACCGGAAGTTGTTCTGCACCGCCATATTGACGGCCGTCCCAAAGCTCTGAGAGCCTAATAACATAATTTTAGTGTTCATGAGAAACAATAACCATATTCTGGGTTATTTAATGACGTCACAATTTCAAAACGTACAGACGCAAATAATTCAAAAATATGACAAACGCATTCCGCCGGTAGAAATCGATCCTGAGAAGCAGAAAACACCACCTCAGTATACAAGCTCAACTGAGACAATACAAAGTACAACTGGCTGAGGTGACCGGCACCATGAATAGCTCCGCCCACCAACTGGAAACCTAAAGCAGCACCTTGCAGCCTGTCGGCGACTGAGAGACATCGCACTTATTAAAGCAGAATCCCCCGAACGGCCCCTAAACAGACTCAGTGCACGAGCCTCTGTCAGGATCTCACCTTTTATCTGATGAACAGAAACATATAGAGAACACTAAAGCAAAGGGATGACGCAGAAAAGCAGAATGGGTCTATAATACAATAAAATAATACTTTGAAATGGTCCATTGTGCATAATGAGTGCTTTTACTGTAACAGAGTATTTCTACACTGTCTTATTAGTACTTTTAAAAGTACTATTCAGTGAAGGAGAAACAAACTGAAGCGCACATGTGTGGGTCTCCATAGCTACACACAGGAAGGTGCTGGATGTGCTCACAGAGATACTGATCTGATGATCGACAGTCAGATGGACCAGTCGGTTTGTGTACAAGCCTCACTTTAAACCAGGGGTGTCAAACTCACTGTCGCTCTGGGGCTGCATCAGCATCATGGTTTGGGGGGGGGGGGGGGGGGGGGCTGCTGCTGCTGCTGCTGCTGCTGCTGCCACATACGCTGGTGGAGGTGTGCGCGCGCGGATCGGGGAGGAGCTCCGCCGTGCGCGATACAGAGAGCAGAGGATATTTGTAAATTGTATCAAGTTTTTTCAAGACTTTTACATTTGAATTTTTTATTGCTGGCAGATTCTCTTTTCTCAGCTTCCGTTTCTCTTCTCATTTTGTGCATTTTATGATGCAACTCTGCCTTCTCTCTTTGCCGTTTCCTTGTAGCGCTTCCTACTCTCTGTGGTGGTGATGGTGCTCCGGGTTGCTGCCATCTAAACTGACACAATTCTCTTCATCAGTGTTGGGGGGTTAGGTTGAACTTCTGCTTGGAGTTCTATGGGAGTTGTATCCAAAGATTCCAGATTTCCTCCACAGCCCTCTTCCTAGTGCCTCCACTGCTGCCTCCATTCATGTTCTCTGCTCTGGACAGCTGCTGATGGGTTTCACACTCACCCCTCTCTCCTCCTCTGATAACTATAAAACATAACTCATAAACTGGCATATTCACATTTAAAAACCTGAATGGTCTGACCACTGTTTAAAAGTAAGAACTGCAAAATAAACAAATGAATACATAACTTTGGATTATTTATAGTTTTATCAAGATGTATTACTTCTCTTTTCTTTTGGAAAGATATGCTTCTCTTGCAGCCTGATTGTTATTAATGCTTTATGATTCATACTGAGTGGCATCCTTAATAGATACAAAATATTCATTATTATCATGAAATAGTTTGAAAGTGTATAATATCTTTAACTTAACACTGTTAAACATTTGAAACAATGTGTAAATAATGTTAGAGCTCTAAATATAATATCATAAAGTGACTTTCTTTGCAGTTGCACTCTGCCATGTAGGTCAGTTGAGGTCCTCTTGATGATGCAATATCCTGTTTACTGCTCTGCACTTTAATTTCATAATAAAAGGAACAGCTCAGCCTGCAATCTCTACAATCAGCAGCTTCTCATGAAATCAGATAGAATCATTTTCACACAACCGCAGTTCAGAGAAGTGTGAATATGATGTGTAACTCTAAAGACCAGTAACGCATCAGTGGAGACGATCACAGCAGGAAGCTCACAAATACTTCTCTTGAATCATTATATCGGAGAATAAACTGCTCACTCACACCAACAACAACAACGTTTCTTATTCTGTTCTTCTTTCAGTCAAGTTTGAATCTATTATTCAAAATCCAGTCAGCGTATTTAAGATGCTGTGCAGCAGTTGCAATGAAACGTGTGAAGAGTGCAAATATAAAAGTAAAAGTAGTTTTGTTTAAGTTAACTGAACTATTTACCTTGTTAGTGTGTAGTTTACGGACCACTGAGTCCCGTTCAGTGTAACCGACGCACACGTACACACAATCCCACACACATACGCACTGTTACACTTATTTCACACCCACATGTGGCGTGTAAGCCCGACCTCTATTGTGTGTTTTATTCCCCGTTAAATAATCGTGGCCTAGCCGCCATTATGGAGTATTTCATGACGTGACTGCTTTATGTGAATACATCCTCCATCTTGTTTCCTCTCTCTCTCTTTGTCTCCCCCCTCTTCTTCCACACACACACACACACACACACACACACACACACACACACACACACACACACACATACACACACACACAATTGTGATGTGGAGGACAGCGTTATGTGTAGTTCTGCCTCATCCTCAGCATGCTGTTGAATTCAAACACTTGTTTTAGTTCAGAAGTGAATCTAAAATGTTGTGAATGAAAACTGCACAATTATGAAATCACTATTGCACTATTATGAATGATTATAGACAATACTACGCCTCACACGGGGCCCCATTATGTTGAAGTTTGAGCTGGTCTGGTTGTTAGGAAATGACAAATATAATATATATTATCAATAGAACTAATATTAATATAGAAGATTTCAATAATAATTAAAGCTGCAAGCAGCGATGTACGGGCCCTCGTATCCTCCCGCACGTCGGAGGTATCAAGGTTGATAGGGTGAGGTCATCGCTAACGGAAATAACGAGCCTGTTGACGAGGGCAAACATATCAATAGTACAAACTACTAAACTTTTTCCCCCTATCATGTCCTACAGCCCGTCAACGGCCTCCCTACTGCACAGATCTGCTTCTTCCTGTTTCGCCTGCCCCCTTACACGAGCCAGGCCATCCTCGCTGAGCGTCTGCGTTACTCCATCCACAACTGCCCCTCCATCGACAACTACATGCTGACCCACAACACCGACGCAGCAGACAGCTCCGACACAGAGTGAAGCGGCCAGCTGTGGTCAACCTGGTGATGAATGTATCTTCTCCCATGCCATGCACATTATGCACTGAACACAGACTTCTATTCGCCAAACCTGTAAGGTAGTGTACTGTACTGTTTATATGTTGGTTGAAATTAAAGATATGTGTAGTTTTGGTTTTCCAAATGTGCAAGGTGTTGTAATTAATGCAGTGCTTACTCTGAATCAACACTACAGGAATACGGAATAAGAGTTTTTCAAATAAAAATAAAGTAACTAAAAAAGTAACTTTAAAAGTAAAGTAACTAAAAAAGTAACTAAAAAAGTAAAGTAACTTTAAAAGTAACTAAAAAAGTAAAGTAACTAAAAAAGTAACTTTAAAAGTAAAGTAACTAAAAAAGTAACTAAAAAGTAAAGTAACTAAAAAAGTAACTTTAAAAGTAAAGTAACTTTTAAAGTAACTAAAAAAGTAAAGTAACTAAAAAAGTAACTTTAAAAGTAAAGTAACTAAAAAAGTAACTTTAAAAGTAAAGTAACTTTAAAAGTAACTAAAAAAGTAAAGTAACTAAAAAAGTAACTAAAAAGTAAAGTAACTAAAAAAGTAACTTTAAAAGTAAAGTAACTAAAAAAGTAACTTTAAAAGTAAAGTAACTAAAAAAGTAACTTTAAAAGTAAAGTAACTAAAAAAGCAACTTTAAAAATAAAGTAACTTAAGTAAAGTTATGACTTTTCGACATGGTACACTGACTTTTTCATGACTTTTTTCGACATCCTATACTATGCTGTTTATAACTCCGCAGCAACTCCCTTCATCAACATCGATTGTCTTCCTTCAGGATGGAGTCCAATCGCCAAAGACGTTGCACTATTCACATTTGTACAATGTGTAATAAATTATTGTGAAATTCTAATGAAGTCTCTCCTGATTGAATGACTTTTTTGACTGTTTTTCGACTTTAACCCCAGTAGAACAAACTGAAAAAACACAATTGGGTTTCATCATTAAATTCTTTTCTTTACTGCATTTGCACATAATTCACTGAACACACGGAAGTCCAGAAGCATCCAATACATAAACTGACCGATGAAAACAAGGTAAAAACAATACGTCTGTAATAAAATACACTTTCATGTTCTTATATGCATAATATAAAAACAATAAAGGAAAATATTTAAATTGCAGTAATTACTATTTACAAAAGGCATTTTCTATTAAAAGGAACTTTTACAACTTCAGTACCTATAAATAAATCAAACTATATGCAGGTCAGGTGCAGTAGTACAAAAAGGCTTTGATATCAGGAGAGTAAGGTGACAGTTTTACAGCAGGACAGAAAGGCGGGATAAGGCCTGATGAACATTAGGTAGCCTGGAGGAGTTCACCAATGAGGAGCGAGTGCTTTTCCTCCGTTTCGTCTCTGGCCGGTCCAGGTTGCCTTCCAACCCAGCTGATATCACGCAGAAGTTCCAAATCATCAAGGTTGATAGGGTGAGGTCATCGCTAACGGAAATAACGAGCCTGTTGACGAGGGCAAACATATCAATAGTACAAACTACTAAACTTTTTCCCCCTATCATGTCCTACAGCCCGTCAACGGCCACCCTACTGCACAGACCTGCTTCTTCCTGTTTCGCCTGCCCCCTTACACGAGCCAGGTCATCCTCGCTGAGCGTCTGCGTTACTCCATCCACAACTGCCCCTCCATCGACAACTACATGCTGACCCACAACACCGACGCAGCAGACAGCTCCGACACAGAGGAGTGAAGCGGCCAGCTGTGGTCAACCTGGTGATGAATGTATCTTCTCCCATGCCATGCACATTATGCACTGAACACAGACTTCTATTCGCCAAACCTGTAGAGTAGTGTACTGTACTGTTTATATGTTGGTTGAAATTAAAGATATGTGTAGTTTTGGTTTTCCAAATGTGCAAGGTGTTGTAATTAATGCAGTGCTTACTCTGAATCAACACTACAGGGATACGGAATAAGAGTTTTTCAAATAAAAATAAAGTAACTAAAAAGTAACTTTAAAAGTAAAGTAACTTTAAAAGTAAAGTAACTAAAAAAGTAACTTTAAAAGTAAAGTAACTAAAGAAGTAACTCTAAAAGTAAAGTAACTAAAAAAGTAACTTTAAAAGTAAAGTAACTTTAAAAGTAACTAAAAAAGTAAAGTAACTAAAAAAGTAACTTTAAAAGTAAAGTAACTAAAAAAGTAACTTTAAAAGTAAAGTAACTGAAAAAGTAACTCTAAAAGTAAAGTAACTAAAAAAGTAACTTTAAAAGTAAAGTAACTAAAAAAGTAACTAAAAAAGTAAAGTAACTAAAAAAGTAACTTTAAAAGTAAAGTAACTTTAAAAGAAACTAAAAAAGTAAAGTAACTAAAAAAGTAACTTTAAAAGTAAAGTAACTAAAAAAGTAACTTTAAAAGTAAAGTAACTTTAAAAGTAACTAAAAAAGTAAAGTAACTAAAAAATTAACTTTAAAAGTAAAGTAACTAATAAAGTAACCTTAAAAGTAAAGTAACTTAAAAAAGTAAAGTAACTAAAAAAGTAACTTTAAAAGTAAAGTAACTTTAAAAGTAACTAAAAAAGTAAAGTAACTAAAAAAGTAACTTTAAAAGTAAAGTAACTAAAAAAGTAACTTTAAAAGTAAAGTAACTTTAAAAGTAACTAAAAAAGTAAAGTAACTAAAAAATTAACTTTAAAAGTAAAGTAACTAATAAAGTAACTTTAAAAGTAAAGTAACTTAAAAAAGTAACTTTAAAAGTAAAGTAACTAAAAAAGTAACTTTAAAAGTAAAGTAACTTTAAAAGTAACTAAAAAAGTAAAGTAACTAAAAAAGTAACTTTAAAAGTAAAGTAACTAAAAAAGCAACTTTAAACATAAAGTAACTTAAGTAAAGTTATGACTTTTCGACATAGTACACTGACTTTTTCATGACTTTTTTTCGACATCCTATACTATGCTGTTTATAACTCCGCAGCAACTCCCTTCATAAACATTGATTGTCTTCCTTCAGGATGGAGTCCAATCGCCAAAGACGTTGCACTATTCACATTTGTACAATGTGTAATAAATTATTGTGAAATTCTAATGAAGTCTCTCCTGATTGAATGACTTTTTTGACTGTTTTTCGACTTTAACCCCAGTAGAACAAACTGAAAAAACACAATTGGGTTTCATCATTAAATTCTTTTCTTTACTGCATTTGCACATAATTCACTGAACACACGGAAGTCCAGAAGCATCCAATACATAAACTGACCGATGAAAACAAGGTAAAAACAATACGTCTGTAATAAAATACACTTTCATGTTCTTATATGCATAATATAAAAACAATAAAGGAAAATATTTAAATTGCAGTAATTACTATTTAGAAAAGGCATTTTCTTTTAAAAGGAACTTTTACAACTTCAGTACCTATAAATAAATCAAACTATATGCAGGTCAGGTGCAGTAGTACAAAAAGGCTTTGATATCAGGAGAGTAAGGTGACAGTTTTACAGCAGGACAGAAATGCTGGATAAGGCCTGATGAACATTAGGTAGCCTGGAGGAGTTCACCAATGAGGAGCGAGTGCTTTTCCTCCGTTTCGTCTCTGGCCGGTCCAGGTTGCCTTCCAACCCAGCTGATATCACGCAGAAGTTCCAAATCATCAAGGTTGATAGGGTGAGGTCATCGCTAACGGATATAACGAGCCTGTTGACGAGGGCAAACATATCAATAGTACAAACTACTAAACTTTTTCCCCCTATCATGTCCTACAGCCCGTCAACGGCCTCCCTACTGCACAGACCTGCTTCTTCCTGTTTCGCCTGCCCCCTTACACGAGCCAGGTCATCCTCGCTGAGCGTCTGCGTTACTCCATCCACAACTGCCCCTCCATCGACAACTACATGCTGACCCACAACACCGACGCAGCAGACAGCTCCGACACAGAGGAGTGAAGCGGCCAGCTGTGGTCAACCTGATGATGAATGTATCTTCTCCCATGCCATGCACATTATGCACTGAACACAGACTTCTATTCGCCAAACCTGTAGAGTAGTGTACTGTACTGTTTATATGTTGGTTGAAATTAAAGATATGTGTAGTTTTGGTTTTCCAAATGTGCAACGTGTTGTAATTAATGCAGTGCTTACTCTGAATCAACACTACAGGGATACGGAATAAGAGTTTTTCAAATAAAAATAAAGTAACTAAAAAAGTAACTTTAAAAGTAAAGTAACTAAAAAAGTAACTTTAAAAGTAAAGTAACTAAAAAAGTAACTAAAAAAGTAAAGTAACTTTAAAAGTAACTAAAATAGTAAAGTAACTAAAAAAGTAACTTTAAAAGTAAAGTAACTAAAAAAAGTAACTAAAAAGTAAAGTAACTAAAAAAGTAACTTTAAAAGTAAAGTAACTTTAAAAGTAACTAAAAAAGTAAAGTAACTAAAAAAGTAACTTTAAAAGTAAAGTAACTAAAAAAGTAACTTTAAAAGTAAAGTAACTTTAAAAGTAACTAAAAAAGTAAAGTAACTAAAAAAGTAACTAAAAAGTAAAGTAACTAAAAAAGTAACTTTAAAAGTAAAGTAACTAAAAAAGTAACTTTAAAAGTAAAGTAACTAAAAAAGCAACTTTAAAAATAAAGTAACTTAAGTAAAGTTATGACTTTTCGACATGGTACACTGACTTTTTCATGACTTTTTTCCTTCATCCTATACTATGCTGTTTATAACTCCGCAGCAACTCCCTTCATCAACATCGATTGTCTTCCTTCAGGATGGAGTCCAATCGCCAAAGACGTTGCACTATTCACATTTGTACAATGTGTAATAAATTATTGTGAAATTCTAATGAAGTCTCTCCTGATTGAATGACTTTTTTGACTGTTTTTCGACTTTAACCCCAGTAGAACAAACTGAAAAAACACAATTGGGTTTCATCATTAAATTCTTTTCTTTACTGCATTTGCACATAATTCACTGAACACACGGAAGTCCAGAAGCATCCAATACATAAACTGACCGATGAAAACAAGGTAAAAACAATACGTCTGTAATAAAATACACTTTCATGTTCTTATATGCATAATATAAAAACAATAAAGGAAAATATTTAAATTGCAGTAATTACTATTTACAAAAGGCATTTTCTATTAAAAGGAACTTTTACAACTTCAGTACCTATAAATAAATCAAACTATATGCAGGTCAGGTGCAGTAGTACAAAAAGGCTTTGATATCAGGAGAGTAAGGTGACAGTTTTACAGCAGGACAGAAAGGCGGGATAAGGCCTGATGAACATTAGGTAGCCTGGAGGAGTTCACCAATGAGGAGCGAGTGCTTTTCCTCCGTTTCGTCTCTGGCCGGTCCAGGTTGCCTTCCAACCCAGCTGATATCACGCAGAAGTTCCAAATCATCAAGGTTGATAGGGTGAGGTCATCGCTAACGGAAATAACGAGCCTGTTGACGAGGGCAAACATATCAATAGTACAAACTACTAAACTTTTTCCCCCTATCATGTCCTACAGCCCGTCAACGGCCTCCCTACTGCACAGACCTGCTTCTTCCTGTTTCGCCTGCCCCCTTACACGAGCCAGGTCATCCTCGCTGAGCGTCTGCGTTACTCCATCCACAACTGCCCCTCCATCGACAACTACATGCTGACCCACAACACCGACGCAGCAGACAGCTCCGACACAGAGGAGTGAAGCGGCCAGCTGTGGTCAACCTGGTGATGAATGTATCTTCTCCCATGCCATGCAAATTATGCACTGAACACAGACTTCTATTCGCCAAACCTGTAGAGTAGTGTACTGTACTGTTTATATGTTGGTTGAAATTAAAGATATGTGTAGTTTTGGTTTTCCAAATGTGCAAGGTGTTGTAATTAATGCAGTGCTTACTCTGAATCAACACTACAGGGATACGGAATAAGAGTTTTTCAAATAAAAATAAAGTAACTAAAAAAGTAACTTTAAAAGTAAAGTAACTAAAAAAGTAACTTTAAAAGTAAAGTAACTAAAAAAGTAACTAAAAAAGTAAAGTAACTAAAAAAGTAACTTTAAAAGTAAAGTAACTAAAAAAGTAACTAAAAAGTAAAGTAACTAAAAAAGTAACTTTAAAAGTAAAGTAACTTTAAAAGTAACTAAAAAAGTAAAGTAACTAAAAAAGTAACTTTAAAAGTAAAGTAACTAAAAAAGTAACTTTAAAAGTAAAGTAACTTAAAAAGTAACTAAAAAAGTAAAGTAACTAAAAAAGTAACTAAAAAGTAAAGTAACTAAAAAAGTAACTTTAAAAGTAAAGTAACTAAAAAAGTAACTTTAAAAGTAAAGTAACTAAAAAAGTAACTTTAAAAGTAAAGTAACTAAAAAAGCAACTTTAAAAATAAAGTAACTTAAGTAAAGTTATGACTTTTCGACATGGTACACTGACTTTTTCATGACTTTTTTCGACATCCTATACTATGCTGTTTATAACTCCGCAGCAACTCCCTTCATCAACATCGATTGTCTTCCTTCAGGATGGAGTCCAATCGCCAAAGACGTTGCACTATTCACATTTGTACAATGTGTAATAAATTATTGTGAAATTCTAATGAAGTCTCTCCTGATTGAATGACTTTTTTGACTGTTTTTCGACTTTAACCCCAGTAGAACAAACTGAAAAAACACAATTGGGTTTCATCATTAAATTCTTTTCTTTACTGCATTTGCACATAATTCACTGAACACACGGAAGTCCAGAAGCATCCAATACATAAACTGACCGATGAAAACAAGGTATAAACAATACGTCTGTAATAAAATACACTTTCATGTTCTTATATGCATAATATAAAAACAATAAAGGAAAATATTTAAATTGCAGTTATTACTATTTACAAAAGGCATTTTCTATTAAAAGGAACTTTTACAACTTCAGTACCTATAAATAAATCAAACTATATGCAGGTCAGGTGCAGTAGTACAAAAAGGCTTTGATATCAGG
Source organism: Pholis gunnellus (assembly GCF_910591455.1). NCBI lineage: Eukaryota > Metazoa > Chordata > Actinopteri > Perciformes > Pholidae > Pholis > Pholis gunnellus. Next base: position 1,784,316 of record NC_136531.1, read on the forward strand.
AGAGTAAGGTGACAGTTTTACAGCAGGACAGAAATGCGGGATAAGGCCTGATGAACATTAGGTAGCCTGGAGGAGTTCACCAATGAGGAGCGAGTGCTTTTCCTCCGTTTCGTCTCTGGCCGGTCCAGGTTGCCTTCCAATCCAGCTGATATCACGCAGAAGTTCCAAATCATCAAGGTTGATAGGGTGAGGTCATCGCTAACGGAAATAACGAGCCTGTTGACGAGGGCAAACATATCAATAGTACAAACTACTAAACTTTTTCCCCCTATCATGTCCTACAGCCCGTCAACGGCCTCCCTACTGCACAGACCTGCTTCTTCCTGTTTCGCCTGCCCCCTTACACGAGCCAGGTCATCCTCGCTGAGCGTCTGCGTTACTCCATCCACAACTGCCCCTCCATCGACAACTACATGCTGACCCACAACACCGACGCAGCAGACAGCTCCGACACAGAGGAGTGAAGCGGCCAGCTGTGGTCAACCTGGTGATGAATGTATCTTCTCCCATGCCATGCACATTATGCACTGAACACAGACTTCTATTCGCCAAACTGTACTGTTTATATGTTGGTTGAAATTAAAGATATGTGTAGTTTTGGTTTTCCAAATGTGCAAGGTGTTGTAATTAATGCAGTGCTTACTCTGAATCAACACTACAGGAATACGGAATAAGAGTTTTTCAAATAAAAATAAAGTAACTAAAAAAGTAACTTTAAAAGTAAATTAACTAAAAAAGTAACTTTAAAAGTAAAGTAACTAAAAAAGTAACTAAAAAAGTAAAGTAACTTTAAAAGTAACTAAAAAAGTAAAGTAACTAAAAAAGTAACTTTAAAAGTAAAGTAACTAAAAAAGTAACTAAAAAGTAAAGTAACTAAAAAAGTAACTTTAAAAGTAAAGTAACTTTAAAAGTAACTAAAAAAGTAAAGTAACTAAAAAAGTAACTTTAAAAGTGAAGTAACTAAAAAAGTAACTTTAAAAGTAAAGTAACTTTAAAAGTAACTAAAAAAGTAAAGTAACTAAAAAAGTAACTTTAAAAGTAAAGTAACTTTTAAAAGTAACTAAAAAAGTAAAGTAACTAAAAAAGTAACTAAAAAGTATAGTAACTAAAAAAGTAACTTTAAAAGTAAAGTAACTAAAAAAGTAACTTTAAAAGTAAAGTAACTAAAAAAGTAACTTTAAAAGTAAAGTAACTAAAAAAGCAACTTTAAAAATAAAGTAACTTAAGTAAAGTTATGACTTTTCGACATGGTACACTGACTTTTTCATGACTTTTTTCGACATCCTATACTATGCTGTTTATAACTCCGCAGCAACTCCCTTCATCAACATCGATTGTCTTCCTTCAGGATGGAGTCCAATCGCCAAAGACGTTGCACTATTCACATTTGTACAATGTGTAATAAATTATTGTGAAATTCTAATGAAGTCTCTCCTGATTGAATGACTTTTTTGACTGTTTTTCGACTTTAACCCCAGTAGAACAAACTGAAAAAACACAATTGGGTTTCATCATTAAATTCTTTTCTTTACTGCATTTGCACATAATTCACTGAACACACGGAAGTCCAGAAGCATCCAATACATAAACTGACCGATGAAAACAAGGTAAAAACAATACGTCTGTAATAAAATACACTTTCATGTTCTTATATGCATAATATAAAAACAATAAAGGAAAATATTTAAATTGCAGTAATTACTATTTACAAAAGGCATTTTCTATTAAAAGGAACTTTTACAACTTCAGTACCTATAAATAAATCAAACTATATGCAGGTCAGGTGCAGTAGTACAAAAAGGCTTTGATATCAGGAGAGTAAGGTGACAGTTTTACAGCAGGACAGAAAGGCGGGATAAGGCCTGATGAACATTAGGTAGCCTGGAGGAGTTCACCAATGAGGAGCGAGTGCTTTTCCTCCGTTTCGTCTCTGGCCGGTCCAGGTTGCCTTCCAACCCAGCTGATATCACGCAGAAGTTCCAAATCATCAAGGTTGATAGGGTGAGGTCATCGCTAACGGAAATAACGAGCCTGTTGACGAGGGCAAACATATCAATAGCACAAACTACTAAACTTTTTCCCCCTATCATGTCCTACAGCCCGTCAACGGCCTCCCTACTGCACAGACCTGCTTCTTCCTGTTTCGCCTGCCCCCTTACACGAGCCAGGTCATCCTCGCTGAGCGTCTGCGTTACTCCATCCACAACTGCCCCTCCATCGACAACTACATGCTGACCCACAACACCGACGCAGCAGACAGCTCCGACACAGAGGAGTGAAGCGGCCAGCTGTGGTCAACCTGGTGATGAATGTATCTTCTCCCATGCCATGCACATTATGCACTGAACACAGACTTCTATTCGCCAAACCTGTAGAGTAGTGTACTGTACTGTTTATATGTTGGTTGAAATTAAAGATATGTGTAGTTTTGGTTTTCCAAATGTGCAAGGTGTTGTAATTAATGCAGTGCTTACTCTGAATCAACACTACAGGGATACGGAATAAGAGTTTTTCAAATAAAAATAAAGTAACTAAAAAAGTAACTTTAAAAGTAAAGTAACTAAAAAAGTAACTTTAAAAGTAAAGTAACTAAAAAAGTAACTAAAAAAGTAAAGTAACTTTAAAAGTAACTAAAAAAGTAAAGTAACTAAAAAAGTAACTTTAAAAGTAAAGTAACTAAAAAAGTAACTAAAAAGTAAAGTAACTAAAAAAGTAACTTTAAAAGTAAAGTAACTTTAAAAGTAACTAAAAAAGTAAAGTAACTAAAAAAGTAACTTTAAAAGTGAAGTAACTAAAAAAGTAACTTTAAAAGTAAAGTAACTTTAAAAGTAACTAAAAAAGTAAAGTAACTAAAAAAGTAACTAAAAAGTAAAGTAACTAAAAAAGTAACTTTAAAAGTAAAGTAACTAAAAAAGTAACTTTAAAAGTAAAGTAACTTTAAAAGTAACTAAAAAAGTAAAGTAACTAAAAAAGTAACTAAAAAGTAAAGTAACTAAAAAAGTAACTTTAAAAGTAAAGTAACTAAAAAAGTAACTTTAAAAGTAAAGTAACTAAAAAAGTAAAGTAACTAAAAAAGTAACTTTAAAAGTAAAGTAACTAAAAAAGTAACTTTAAAAGTAAAGTAACTAAAAAAGTAACTTTAAAAGTAAAGTAACTAAAAAAGCAACTTTAAAAATAAAGTAACTTAAGTAAAGTTATGACTTTTCGACATGGTACACTGACTTTTTCATGACTTTTTTTCGACATCCTATACTATGCTGTTTATAACTCCGCAGCAACTCCCTTCATAAACATTGATTGTCTTCCTTCAGGATGGAGTCCAATCGCCAAAGACGTTGCACTATTCACATTTGTACAATGTGTAATAAATTATTGTGAAATTCTAATGAAGTCTCTCCTGATTGAATGACTTTTTTGACTGTTTTTCGACTTTAACCCCAGTAGAACAAACTGAAAAAACACAATTGGGTTTCATCATTAAATTCTTTTCTTTACTGCATTTGCACATAATTCACTGAACACACGGAAGTCCAGAAGCATCCAATACATAAACTGACCGATGAAAACAAGGTAAAAACAATACGTCTGTAATAAAATACACTTTCATGTTCTTATATGCATAATATAAAAACAATAAAGGAAAATATTTAAATTGCAGTAATTACTATTTAGAAAAGGCATTTTCTTTTAAAAGGAACTTTTACAACTTCAGTACCTATAAATAAATCAAACTATATGCAGGTCAGGTGCAGTAGTACAAAAAGGCTTTGATATCAGGAGAGTAAGGTGACAGTTTTACAGCAGGACAGAAATGCTGGATAAGGCCTGATGAACATTAGGTAGCCTGGAGGAGTTCACCAATGAGGAGCGAGTGCTTTTCCTCCGTTTCGTCTCTGGCCGGTCCAGGTTGCCTTCCAACCCAGCTGATATCACGCAGAAGTTCCAAATCATCAAGGTTGATAGGGTGAGGTCATCGCTAACGGATATAACGAGCCTGTTGACGAGGGCAAACATATCAATAGTACAAACTACTAAACTTTTTCCCCCTATCATGTCCTACAGCCCGTCAACGGCCTCCCTACTGCACAGACCTGCTTCTTCCTGTTTCGCCTGCCCCCTTACACGAGCCAGGTCATCCTCGCTGAGCGTCTGCGTTACTCCATCCACAACTGCCCCTCCATCGACAACTACATGCTGACCCACAACACCGACGCAGCAGACAGCTCCGACACAGAGGAGTGAAGCGGCCAGCTGTGGTCAACCTGATGATGAATGTATCTTCTCCCATGCCATGCACATTATGCACTGAACACAGACTTCTATTCGCCAAACCTGTAGAGTAGTGTACTGTACTGTTTATATGTTGGTTGAAATTAAAGATATGTGTAGTTTTGGTTTTCCAAATGTGCAACGTGTTGTAATTAATGCAGTGCTTACTCTGAATCAACACTACAGGGATACGGAATAAGAGTTTTTCAAATAAAAATAAAGTAACTAAAAAAGTAACTTTAAAAGTAAAGTAACTAAAAAAGTAACTTTAAAAGTAAAGTAACTAAAAAAGTAACTAAAAAAGTAAAGTAACTTTAAAAGTAACTAAAAAAGTAAAGTAACTAAAAAAGTAACTTTAAAAGTAAAGTAACTAAAAAAGTAACTAAAAAGTAAAGTAACTAAAAAAGTAACTTTAAAAGTAAAGTAACTTTAAAAGTAACTAAAAAAGTAAAGTAACTAAAAAAGTAACTTTAAAAGTAAAGTAACTAAAAAAGTAACTTTAAAAGTAAAGTAACTTTAAAAGTAACTAAAAAAGTAAAGTAACTAAAAAAGTAACTAAAAAGTAAAGTAACTAAAAAAGTAACTTTAAAAGTAAAGTAACTAAAAAAGTAACTTTAAAAGTAAAGTAACTAAAAAAGCAACTTTAAAAATAAAGTAACTTAAGTAAAGTTATGACTTTTCGACATGGTACACTGACTTTTTCATGACTTTTTTCGACATCCTATACTATGCTGTTTATAACTCCGCAGCAACTCCCTTCATCAACATCGATTGTCTTCCTTCAGGATGGAGTCCAATCGCCAAAGACGTTGCACTATTCACATTTGTACAATGTGTAATAAATTATTGTGAAATTCTAATGAAGTCTCTCCTGATTGAATGACTTTTTTGACTGTTTTTCGACTTTAACCCCAGTAGAACAAACTGAAAAAACACAATTGGGTTTCATCATTAAATTCTTTTCTTTACTGCATTTGCACATAATTCACTGAACACACGGAAGTCCAGAAGCATCCAATACATAAACTGACCGATGAAAACAAGGTAAAAACAATACGTCTGTAATAAAATACACTTTCATGTTCTTATATGCATAATATAAAAACAATAAAGGAAAATATTTAAATTGCAGTAATTACTATTTACAAAAGGCATTTTCTATTAAAAGGAACTTTTACAACTTCAGTACCTATAAATAAATCAAACTATATGCAGGTCAGGTGCAGTAGTACAAAAAGGCTTTGATATCAGGAGAGTAAGGTGACAGTTTTACAGCAGGACAGAAAGGCGGGATAAGGCCTGATGAACATTAGGTAGCCTGGAGGAGTTCACCAATGAGGAGCGAGTGCTTTTCCTCCGTTTCGTCTCTGGCCGGTCCAGGTTGCCTTCCAACCCAGCTGATATCACGCAGAAGTTCCAAATCATCAAGGTTGATAGGGTGAGGTCATCGCTAACGGAAATAACGAGCCTGTTGACGAGGGCAAACATATCAATAGCACAAACTACTAAACTTTTTCCCCCTATCATGTCCTACAGCCCGTCAACGGCCTCCCTACTGCACAGACCTGCTTCTTCCTGTTTCGCCTGCCCCCTTACACGAGCCAGGTCATCCTCGCTGAGCGTCTGCGTTACTCCATCCACAACTGCCCCTCCATCGACAACTACATGCTGACCCACAACACCGACGCAGCAGACAGCTCCGACACAGAGGAGTGAAGCGGCCAGCTGTGGTCAACCTGGTGATGAATGTATCTTCTCCCATGCCATGCACATTATGCACTGAACACAGACTTCTATTCGCCAAACCTGTAGAGTAGTGTACTGTACTGTTTATATGTTGGTTGAAATTAAAGATATGTGTAGTTTTGGTTTTCCAAATGTGCAAGGTGTTGTAATTAATGCAGTGCTTACTCTGAATCAACACTACAGGGATACGGAATAAGAGTTTTTCAAATAAAAATAAAGTAACTAAAAAAGTAACTTTAAAAGTAAAGTAACTAAAAAAGTAACTTTAAAAGTAAAGTAACTAAAAAAGTAACTAAAAAAGTAAAGTAACTTTAAAAGTAACTAAAAAAGTAAAGTAACTAAAAAAGTAACTTTAAAAGTAAAGTAACTAAAAAAGTAACTAAAAAGTAAAGTAACTAAAAAAGTAACTTTAAAAGTAAAGTAACTTTAAAAGTAACTAAAAAAGTAAAGTAACTAAAAAAGTAACTTTAAAAGTGAAGTAACTAAAAAAGTAACTTTAAAAGTAAAGTAACTTTAAAAGTAACTAAAAAAGTAAAGTAACTAAAAAAGTAACTAAAAAGTAAAGTAACTAAAAAAGTAACTTTAAAAGTAAAGTAACTAAAAAAGTAACTTTAAAAGTAAAGTAACTTTAAAAGTAACTAAAAAAGTAAAGTAACTAAAAAAGTAACTAAAAAGTAAAGTAACTAAAAAAGTAACTTTAAAAGTAAAGTAACTAAAAAAGTAACTTTAAAAGTAAAGTAACTAAAAAAGTAAAGTAACTAAAAAAGTAACTTTAAAAGTAAAGTAACTAAAAAAGTAACTTTAAAAGTAAAGTAACTAAAAAAGTAACTTTAAAAGTAAAGTAACTAAAAAAGCAACTTTAAAAATAAAGTAACTTAAGTAAAGTTATGACTTTTCGACATGGTACACTGACTTTTTCATGACTTTTTTCGACATCCTATACTATGCTGTTTATAACTCCGCAGCAACTCCCTTCATCAACATCGATTGTCTTCCTTCAGGATGGAGTCCAATCGCCAAAGACGTTGCACTATTCACATTTGTACAATGTGTAATAAATTATTGTGAAATTCTAATGAAGTCTCTCCTGATTGAATGACTTTTTTGACTGTTTTTCGACTTTAACCCCAGTAGAACAAACTGAAAAAACACAATTGGGTTTCATCATTAAATTCTTTTCTTTACTGCATTTGCACATAATTCACTGAACACACGGAAGTCCAGAAGCATCCAATACATAAACTGACCGATGAAAACAAGGTAAAAACAATACGTCTGTAATAAAATACACTTTCATGTTCTTATATGCATAATATAAAAACAATAAAGGAAAATATTTAAATTGCAGTAATTACTATTTACAAAAGGCATTTTCTATTAAAAGGAACTTTTACAACTTCAGTACCTATAAATAAATCAAACTATATGCAGGTCAGGTGCAGTAGTACAAAAAGGCTTTGATATCAGGAGAGTAAGGTGACAGTTTTACAGCAGGACAGAAATGCGGGATAAGGCCTGATGAACATTAGGTAGCCTGGAGGAGTTCACCAATGAGGAGCGAGTGCTTTTCCTCCGTTTCGTCTCTGGCCGGTCCAGGTTGCCTTCCAACCCAGCTGATATCACGCAGAAGTTCCAAATCATCAAGGTTGATAGGGTGAGGTCATCGCTAACGGAAATAACGAGCCTGTTGACGAGGGCAAACATATCAATAGTACAAACTACTAAACTTTTTCCCCCTATCATGTCCTACAGCCCGTCAACGGCCTCCCTACTGCACAGACCTGCTTCTTCCTGTTTCGCCTGCCCCCTTACACGAGCCAGGTCATCCTCGCTGAGCGTCTGCGTTACTCCATCCACAACTGCCCCTCCATCGACAACTACATGCTGACCCACAACACCGACGCAGCAGACAGCTCCGACACAGAGGAGTGAAGCGGCCAGCTGTGGTCAACCTGGTGATGAATGTATCTTCTCCCATGCCATGCACATTATGCACTGAACACAGACTTCTATTCGCCAAACCTGTAGAGTAGTGTACTGTACTGTTTATATGTTGGTTGAAATTAAAGATATGTGTAGTTTTGGTTTTCCAAATGTGCAAGGTGTTGTAATTAATGCAGTGCTTACTCTGAATCAACACTACAGGGATACGGAATAAGAGTTTTTCAAATAAAAATAAAGTAACTAAAAAAGTAACTTTAAAAGTAAAGTAACTAAAAAAGTAACTTTAAAAGTAAAGTAACTAAAAAAGTAACTTTAAAAGTAAAGTAACTAAAAAAGTAAAGTAACTAAAAAAGTAACTTTAAAAGTAAAGTAACTAAAAAAGTAACTTTAAAAGTAAAGTAACTAAAAAAGTAACTTTAAAAGTAAAGTAACTAAAAAAGCAACTTTAAAAATAAAGTAACTTAAGTAAAGTTATGACTTTTCGACATGGTACACTGACTTTTTCATGACTTTTTTCGACATCCTATACTATGCTGTTTATAACTCCGCAGCAACTCCCTTCATCAACATCGATTGTCTTCCTTCAGGATGGAGTCCAATCGCCAAAGACGTTGCACTATTCACATTTGTACAATGTGTAATAAATTATTGTGAAATTCTAATGAAGTCTCTCCTGATTGAATGACTTTTTTGACTGTTTTTCGACTTTAACCCCAGTAGAACAAACTGAAAAAACACAATTGGGTTTCATCATTAAATTCTTTTCTTTACTGCATTTGCACATAATTCACTGAACACACGGAAGTCCAGAAGCATCCAATACATAAACTGACCGATGAAAACAAGGTAAAAACAATACGTCTGTAATAAAATACACTTTCATGTTCTTATATGCATAATATAAAAACAATAAAGGAAAATATTTAAATTGCAGTAATTACTATTTACAAAAGGCATTTTCTATTAAAAGGAACTTTTACAACTTCAGTACCTATAAATAAATCAAACTATATGCAGGTCAGGTGCAGTAGTACAAAAAGGCTTTGATATCAGGAGAGTAAGGTGACAGTTTTACAGCAGGACAGAAATGCGGGATAAGGCCTGATGAACATTAGGTAGCCTGGAGGAGTTCACCAATGAGGAGCGAGTGCTTTTCCTCCGTTTCGTCTCTGGCCGGTCCAGGTTGCCTTCCAACCCAGCTGATATCACGCAGAAGTTCCAAATCATCAAGGTTGATAGGGTGAGGTCATCGCTAACGGAAATAACGAGCCTGTTGACGAGGGCAAACATATCAATAGTACAAACTACTAAACTTTTTCCCCCTATCATGTCCTACAGCCCGTCAACGGCCTCCCTACTGCACAGACCTGCTTCTTCCTGTTTCGCCTGCCCCCTTACACGAGCCAGGTCATCCTCGCTGAGCGTCTGCGTTACTCCATCCACAACTGCCCCTCCATCGACAACTACATGCTGACCCACAACACCGACGCAGCAGACAGCTCCGACACAGAGGAGTGAAGCGGCCAGCTGTGGTCAACCTGGTGATGAATGTATCTTCTCCCATGCCATGCACATTATGCACTGAACACAGACTTCTATTCGCCAAACCTGTAGAGTAGTGTACTGTACTGTTTATATGTTGGTTGAAATTAAAGATATGTGTAGTTTTGGTTTTCCAAATGTGCAAGGTGTTGTAATTAATGCAGTGCTTACTCTGAATCAACACTACAGGGATACGGAATAAGAGTTTTTCAAATAAAAATAAAGTAACTAAAAAAGTAACTTTAAAAGTAAAGTAACTAAAAAAGTAACTTTAAAAGTAAAGTAACTAAAAAAGTAACTAAAAAAGTAAAGTAACTTTAAAAGTAACTAAAAAAGTAAAGTAACTAAAAAAGTAACTTTAAAAGTAAAGTAACTAAAAAAGTAACTAAAAAGTAAAGTAACTAAAAAAGTAACTTTAAAAGTAAAGTAACTTTAAAAGTAACTAAAAAAGTAAAGTAACTAAAAAAGTAACTTTAAAAGTGAAGTAACTAAAAAAGTAACTTTAAAAGTAAAGTAACTTTAAAAGTAACTAAAAAAGTAAAGTAACTAAAAAAGTAACTAAAAAGTAAAGTAACTAAAAAAGTAACTTTAAAAGTAAAGTAACTAAAAAAGTAACTTTAAAAGTAAAGTAACTTTAAAAGTAACTAAAAAAGTAAAGTAACTAAAAAGTAACTAAAAAGTAAAGTAACTAAAAAAGTAACTTTAAAAGTAAAGTAACTAAAAAAGTAACTTTAAAAGTAAAGTAACTAAAAAAGTAAAGTAACTAAAAAAGTAACTTTAAAAGTAAAGTAACTAAAAAAGTAACTTTAAAAGTAAAGTAACTAAAAAAGTAACTTTAAAAGTAAAGTAACTAAAAAAGCAACTTTAAAAATAAAGTAACTTAAGTAAAGTTATGACTTTTCGACATTGTACACTGACTTTTTCATGACTTTTTTCGACATCCTATACTATGCTGTTTATAACTCCGCAGCAACTCCCTTCATCAACATCGATTGTCTTCCTTCAGGATGGAGTCCAATCGCCAAAGACGTTGCACTATTCACATTTGTACAATGTGTAATAAATTATTGTGAAATTCTAATGAAGTCTCTCCTGATTGAATGACTTTTTTGACTGTTTTTCGACTTTAACCCCAGTAGAACAAACTGAAAAAACACAATTGGGTTTCATCATTAAATTCTTTTCTTTACTGCATTTGCACATAATTCACTGAACACACGGAAGTCCAGAAGCATCCAATACATAAACTGACCGATGAAAACAAGGTAAAAACAATACGTCTGTAATAAAATACACTTTCATGTTCTTATATGCATAATATAAAAACAATAAAGGAAATATTTAAATTGCAGTAATTACTATTTACAAAAGGCATTTTCTATTAAAAGGAACTTTTACAACTTCAGTACCTATAAATAAATCAAACTATATGCAGGTCAGGTGCAGTAGTACAAAAAGGCTTTGATATCAGGAGAGTAAGGTGACAGTTTTACAGCAGGACAGAAATGCGGGATAAGGCCTGATGAACATTAGGTAGCCTGGAGGAGTTCACCAATGAGGAGCGAGTGCTTTTCCTCCGTTTCGTCTCTGGCCGGTCCAGGTTGCCTTCCAACCCAGCTGATATCACGCAGAAGTTCCAAATCATCAAGGTTGATAGGGTGAGGTCATCGCTAACGGAAATAACGAGCCTGTTGACGAGGGCAAACATATCAATAGTACAAACTACTAAACTTTTTCCCCCTATCATGTCCTACAGCCCGTCAACGGCCTCCCTACTGCACAGACCTGCTTCTTCCTGTTTCGCCTGCCCCCTTACACGAGCCAGGTCATCCTCGCTGAGCGTCTGCGTTACTCCATCCACAACTGCCCCTCCATCGACAACTACATGCTGACCCACAACACCGACGCAGCAGACAGCTCCGACACAGAGGAGTGAAGCGGCCAGCTGTGGTCAACCTGGTGATGAATGTATCTTCTCCCATGCCATGCACATTATGCACTGAACACAGACTTCTATTCGCCAAACTGTACTGTTTATATGTTGGTTGAAATTAAAGATATGTGTAGTTTTGGTTTTCCAAATGTGCAAGGTGTTGTAATTAATGCAGTGCTTACTCTGAATCAACACTACAGGAATACGGAATAAGAGTTTTTCAAATAAAAATAAAGTAACTAAAAAAGTAACTTTAAAAGTAAATTAACTAAAAAAGTAACTTTAAAAGTAAAGTAACTAAAAAAGTAACTAAAAAAGTAAAGTAACTTTAAAAGTAACTAAAAAAGTAAAGTAACTAAAAAAGTAACTTTAAAAGTAAAGTAACTAAAAAAGTAACTAAAAAGTAAAGTAACTAAAAAAGTAACTTTAAAAGTAAAGTAACTTTAAAAGTAACTAAAAAAGTAAAGTAACTAAAAAAGTAACTTTAAAAGTGAAGTAACTAAAAAAGTAACTTTAAAAGTAAAGTAACTGAAAAAGTAACTCTAAAAGTAAAGTAACTAAAAAAGTAACTTTAAAAGTAAAGTAACTTCAAAAGTAACTAAAAAATTAAAGTAACTAAAAAAGTAACTTTAAAAGTAAAGTAACTAATAAAGTAACCTTAAAAGTAAAGTAACTTAAAAAAGTAACTTTAAAAGTAAAGTAACTAAAAAAGTAACTTTAAAAGTAAAGTAACTAAAAAAGTAACTTTAAAAGTAAAGTAACTAAAAAAGTAACTTTAAAAGTAAAGTAACTAAAAAAGCAACTTTAAACATAAAGTAACTTAAGTAAAGTTATGACTTTTCGACATGGTACACTGACTTTTTCATGACTTTTTTCGACATCCTATACTATGCTGTTTATAACTCCGCAGCAACTCCCTTCATCAACATTGATTGTCTTCCTTCAGGATGGAGTCCAATCGCCAAAGACGTTGCACTATTCACATTTGTACAATGTGTAATAAATTATTGTGAAATTCTAATGAAGTCTCTCCTGATTGAATGACTTTTTTGACTGTTTTTCGACTTTAACCCCAGTAGAACAAACTGAAAAACACAATTGGGTATCATCATTAAATTCTTTTCTTTACTGTATTTGCACATAATTCACTGAACACACGGAAGTCCAGAAGCATCCAATACATAAACTGACCGATGAAAACAAGGTAAAAACAATACGTCTGTAATAAAATACACTTTCATGTTCTTATATGCATAATATAAAAACAATAAAGGAAAATATTTAAATTGCAGTAATTACTATTTACAAAAGGCATTTTCTATTAAAAGGAACTTTTACAACTTCAGTACCTATAAATAAATCAAACTATATGCAGGTCAGGTGCAGTAGTACAAAAAGGCTTTGATATCAGGAGAGTAAGGTGACAGTTTTACAGCAGGACAGAAAGGCGGGATAAGGCCTGATGAACATTAGGTAGCCTGGAGGAGTTCACCAATGAGGAGCGAGTGCTTTTCCTCCGTTTTGTCTCTGGCCGGTCCAGGTTGCCTTCCAACCCAGCTGATATCACGCAGAAGTTCCAAATCATCAAGGTTGATAGGGTGAGGTCATCGCTAACGGAAATAACGAGCCTGTTGACGAGGGCAAACATATCAATAGTACAAACTACTAAACTTTTTCCCCCTATCATGTCCTACAGCCCGTCAACGGCCTCCCTACTGCACAGACCTGCTTCTTCCTGTTTCGCCTGCCCCCTTACACGAGCCAGGTCATCCTCGCTGAGCGTCTGCGTTACTCCATCCACAACTGCCCCTCCATCGACAACTACATGCTGACCCACAACACCGACGCAGCAGACAGCTCCGACACAGAGGAGTGAAGCGGCCAGCTGTGGTCAACCTGGTGATGAATGTATCTTCTCCCATGCCATGCACATTATGCACTGAACACAGACTTCTATTCGCCAAACCTGTAGAGTAGTGTACTGTACTGTTTATATGTTGGTTGAAATTAAAGATATGTGTAGTTTTGGTTTTCCAAATGTGCAAGGTGTTGTAATTAATGCAGTGCTTACTCTGAATCAACACTACAGGGATACGGAATAAGAGTTTTTCAAATAAAAATAAAGTAACTAAAAAAGTAACTTTAAAAGTAAAGTAACTAAAAAAGTAACTTTAAAAGTAAAGTAACTAAAAAAGTAACTAAAAAAGTAAAGTAACTTTAAAAGTAACTAAAAAAGTAAAGTAACTAAAAAAGTAACTTTAAAAGTAAAGTAACTAAAAAAGTAACTAAAAAGTAAAGTAACTAAAAAAGTAACTTTAAAAGTAAAGTAACTTTAAAAGTAACTAAAAAAGTAAAGTAACTAAAAAAGTAACTTTAAAAGTGAAGTAACTAAAAAAGTAACTTTAAAAGTAAAGTAACTTTAAAAGTAACTAAAAAAGTAAAGTAACTAAAAAAGTAACTAAAAAGTAAAGTAACTAAAAAAGTAACTTTAAAAGTAAAGTAACTAAAAAAGTAACTTTAAAAGTAAAGTAACTTTAAAAGTAACTAAAAAAGTAAAGTAACTAAAAAGTAACTAAAAAGTAAAGTAACTAAAAAAGTAACTTTAAAAGTAAAGTAACTAAAAAAGTAACTTTAAAAGTAAAGTAACTAAAAAAGTAAAGTAACTAAAAAAGTAACTTTAAAAGTAAAGTAACTAAAAAAGTAACTTTAAAAGTAAAGTAACTAAAAAAGTAACTTTAAAAGTAAAGTAACTAAAAAAGCAACTTTAAAAATAAAGTAACTTAAGTAAAGTTATGACTTTTCGACATTGTACACTGACTTTTTCATGACTTTTTTCGACATCCTATACTATGCTGTTTATAACTCCGCAGCAACTCCCTTCATCAACATCGATTGTCTTCCTTCAGGATGGAGTCCAATCGCCAAAGACGTTGCACTATTCACATTTGTACAATGTGTAATAAATTATTGTGAAATTCTAATGAAGTCTCTCCTGATTGAATGACTTTTTTGACTGTTTTTCGACTTTAACCCCAGTAGAACAAACTGAAAAAACACAATTGGGTTTCATCATTAAATTCTTTTCTTTACTGCATTTGCACATAATTCACTGAACACACGGAAGTCCAGAAGCATCCAATACATAAACTGACCGATGAAAACAAGGTAAAAACAATACGTCTGTAATAAAATACACTTTCATGTTCTTATATGCATAATATAAAAACAATAAAGGAAATATTTAAATTGCAGTAATTACTATTTACAAAAGGCATTTTCTATTAAAAGGAACTTTTACAACTTCAGTACCTATAAATAAATCAAACTATATGCAGGTCAGGTGCAGTAGTACAAAAAGGCTTTGATATCAGGAGAGTAAGGTGACAGTTTTACAGCAGGACAGAAATGCGGGATAAGGCCTGATGAACATTAGGTAGCCTGGAGGAGTTCACCAATGAGGAGCGAGTGCTTTTCCTCCGTTTCGTCTCTGGCCGGTCCAGGTTGCCTTCCAACCCAGCTGATATCACGCAGAAGTTCCAAATCATCAAGGTTGATAGGGTGAGGTCATCGCTAACGGAAATAACGAGCCTGTTGACGAGGGCAAACATATCAATAGTACAAACTACTAAACTTTTTCCCCCTATCATGTCCTACAGCCCGTCAACGGCCTCCCTACTGCACAGACCTGCTTCTTCCTGTTTCGCCTGCCCCCTTACACGAGCCAGGTCATCCTCGCTGAGCGTCTGCGTTACTCCATCCACAACTGCCCCTCCATCGACAACTACATGCTGACCCACAACACCGACGCAGCAGACAGCTCCGACACAGAGGAGTGAAGCGGCCAGCTGTGGTCAACCTGGTGATGAATGTATCTTCTCCCATGCCATGCACATTATGCACTGAACACAGACTTCTATTCGCCAAACTGTACTGTTTATATGTTGGTTGAAATTAAAGATATGTGTAGTTTTGGTTTTCCAAATGTGCAAGGTGTTGTAATTAATGCAGTGCTTACTCTGAATCAACACTACAGGAATACGGAATAAGAGTTTTTCAAATAAAAATAAAGTAACTAAAAAAGTAACTTTAAAAGTAAATTAACTAAAAAAGTAACTTTAAAAGTAAAGTAACTAAAAAAGTAACTAAAAAAGTAAAGTAACTTTAAAAGTAACTAAAAAAGTAAAGTAACTAAAAAAGTAACTTTAAAAGTAAAGTAACTAAAAAAGTAACTAAAAAGTAAAGTAACTAAAAAAGTAACTTTAAAAGTAAAGTAACTTTAAAAGTAACTAAAAAAGTAAAGTAACTAAAAAAGTAACTTTAAAAGTGAAGTAACTAAAAAAGTAACTTTAAAAGTAAAGTAACTGAAAAAGTAACTCTAAAAGTAAAGTAACTAAAAAAGTAACTTTAAAAGTAAAGTAACTTCAAAAGTAACTAAAAAATTAAAGTAACTAAAAAAGTAACTTTAAAAGTAAAGTAACTAATAAAGTAACCTTAAAAGTAAAGTAACTAAAAAAAGTAACTTTAAAAGTAAAGTAACTAAAAAAGTAACTTTAAAAGTAAAGTAACTAAAAAAAGTAACTTTAAAAGTAAAGTAACTAAAAAAGTAACTTTAAAAGTAAAGTAACTAAAAAAGCAACTTTAAACATAAAGTAACTTAAGTAAAGTTATGACTTTTCGACATGGTACACTGACTTTTTCATGACTTTTTTCGACATCCTATACTATGCTGTTTATAACTCCGCAGCAACTCCCTTCATCAACATTGATTGTCTTCCTTCAGGATGGAGTCCAATCGCCAAAGACGTTGCACTATTCACATTTGTACAATGTGTAATAAATTATTGTGAAATTCTAATGAAGTCTCTCCTGATTGAATGACTTTTTTGACTGTTTTTCGACTTTAACCCCAGTAGAACAAACTGAAAAACACAATTGGGTATCATCATTAAATTCTTTTCTTTACTGTATTTGCACATAATTCACTGAACACACGGAAGTCCAGAAGCATCCAATACATAAACTGACCGATGAAAACAAGGTAAAAACAATACGTCTGTAATAAAATACACTTTCATGTTCTTATATGCATAATATAAAAACAATAAAGGAAAATATTTAAATTGCAGTAATTACTATTTACAAAAGGCATTTTCTATTAAAAGGAACTTTTACAACTTCAGTACCTATAAATAAATCAAACTATATGCAGGTCAGGTGCAGTAGTACAAAAAGGCTTTGATATCAGGAGAGTAAGGTGACAGTTTTACAGCAGGACAGAAAGGCGGGATAAGGCCTGATGAACATTAGGTAGCCTGGAGGAGTTCACCAATGAGGAGCGAGTGCTTTTCCTCCGTTTTGTCTCTGGCCGGTCCAGGTTGCCTTCCAACCCAGCTGATATCACGCAGAAGTTCCAAATCATCAAGGTTGATAGGGTGAGGTCATCGCTAACGGAAATAACGAGCCTGTTGACGAGGGCAAACATATCAATAGTACAAACTACTAAACTTTTTCCCCCTATCATGTCCTACAGCCCGTCAACGGCCTCCCTACTGCACAGACCTGCTTCTTCCTGTTTCGCCTGCCCCCTTACACGAGCCAGGTCATCCTCGCTGAGCGTCTGCGTTACTCCATCCACAACTGCCCCTCCATCGACAACTACATGCTGACCCACAACACCGACGCAGCAGACAGCTCCGACACAGAGGAGTGAAGCGGCCAGCTGTGGTCAACCTGGTGATGAATGTATCTTCTCCCATGCCATGCACATTATGCACTGAACACAGACTTCTATTCGCCAAACCTGTAGAGTAGTGTGCTGTACTGTTTATATGTTGGTTGAAATTAAAGATATGTGTAGTTTTGGTTTTCCAAATGTGCAAGGTGTTGTAATTAATGCAGTGCTTACTCTGAATCAACACTACAGGGATACGGAATAAGAGTTTTTCAAATAAAAATAAAGTAACTAAAAAAGTAACTTTAAAAGTAAAGTAACTAAAAAAGTAACTTTAAAAGTAAAGTAACTAAAAAAGTAACTAAAAAAGTAAAGTAACTTTAAAAGTAACTAAAAAAGTAAAGTAACTAAAAAAGTAACTTTAAAAGTAAAGTAACTAAAAAAGTAACTAAAAAGTAAAGTAACTAAAAAAGAAACTTTAAAAGTAAAGTAACTTTAAAAGTAACTAAAAAAGTAAAGTAACTAAAAAAGTAACTTTAAAAGTGAAGTAACTAAAAAAGTAACTTTAAAAGTAAAGTAACTTTAAAAGTAACTAAAAAAGTAAAGTAACTAAAAAAGTAACTAAAAAGTAAAGTAACTAAAAAAGTAACTTTAAAAGTAAAGTAACTAAAAAAGTAACTTTAAAAGTAAAGTAACTTTAAAAGTAACTAAAAAAGTAAAGTAACTAAAAAGTAACTAAAAAGTAAAGTAACTAAAAAAGTAACTTTAAAAGTAAAGTAACTAAAAAAGTAACTTTAAAAGTAAAGTAACTAAAAAAGTAAAGTAACTAAAAAAGTAACTTTAAAAGTAAAGTAACTAAAAAAGTAACTTTAAAAGTAAAGTAACTAAAAAAGTAACTTTAAAAGTAAAGTAACTAAAAAAGCAACTTTAAAAATAAAGTAACTTAAGTAAAGTTATGACTTTTCGACATTGTACACTGACTTTTTCATGACTTTTTTCGACATCCTATACTATGCTGTTTATAACTCCGCAGCAACTCCCTTCATCAACATCGATTGTCTTCCTTCAGGATGGAGTCCAATCGCCAAAGACGTTGCACTATTCACATTTGTACAATGTGTAATAAATTATTGTGAAATTCTAATGAAGTCTCTCCTGATTGAATGACTTTTTTGACTGTTTTTCGACTTTAACCCCAGTAGAACAAACTGAAAAAACACAATTGGGTTTCATCATTAAATTCTTTTCTTTACTGCATTTGCACATAATTCACTGAACACACGGAAGTCCAGAAGCATCCAATACATAAACTGACCGATGAAAACAAGGTAAAAACAATACGTCTGTAATAAAATACACTTTCATGTTCTTATATGCATAATATAAAAACAATAAAGGAAATATTTAAATTGCAGTAATTACTATTTACAAAAGGCATTTTCTATTAAAAGGAACTTTTACAACTTCAGTACCTATAAATAAATCAAACTATATGCAGGTCAGGTGCAGTAGTACAAAAAGGCTTTGATATCAGGAGAGTAAGGTGACAGTTTTACAGCAGGACAGAAATGCGGGATAAGGCCTGATGAACATTAGGTAGCCTGGAGGAGTTCACCAATGAGGAGCGAGTGCTTTTCCTCCGTTTCGTCTCTGGCCGGTCCAGGTTGCCTTCCAACCCAGCTGATATCACGCAGAAGTTCCAAATCATCAAGGTTGATAGGGTGAGGTCATCGCTAACGGAAATAACGAGCCTGTTGACGAGGGCAAACATATCAATAGTACAAACTACTAAACTTTTTCCCCCTATCATGTCCTACAGCCCGTCAACGGCCTCCCTACTGCACAGACCTGCTTCTTCCTGTTTCGCCTGCCCCCTTACACGAGCCAGGTCATCCTCGCTGAGCGTCTGCGTTACTCCATCCACAACTGCCCCTCCATCGACAACTACATGCTGACCCACAACACCGACGCAGCAGACAGCTCCGACACAGAGGAGTGAAGCGGCCAGCTGTGGTCAACCTGGTGATGAATGTATCTTCTCCCATGCCATGCACATTATGCACTGAACACAGACTTCTATTCGCCAAACTGTACTGTTTATATGTTGGTTGAAATTAAAGATATGTGTAGTTTTGGTTTTCCAAATGTGCAAGGTGTTGTAATTAATGCAGTGCTTACTCTGAATCAACACTACAGGAATACGGAATAAGAGTTTTTCAAATAAAAATAAAGTAACTAAAAAAGTAACTTTAAAAGTAAATTAACTAAAAAAGTAACTTTAAAAGTAAAGTAACTAAAAAAGTAACTAAAAAAGTAAAGTAACTTTAAAAGTAACTAAAAAAGTAAAGTAACTAAAAAAGTAACTTTAAAAGTAAAGTAACTAAAAAAGTAACTAAAAAGTAAAGTAACTAAAAAAGTAACTTTAAAAGTAAAGTAACTTTAAAAGTAACTAAAAAAGTAAAGTAACTAAAAAAGTAACTTTAAAAGTGAAGTAACTAAAAAAGTAACTTTAAAAGTAAAGTAACTGAAAAAGTAACTCTAAAAGTAAAGTAACTAAAAAAGTAACTTTAAAAGTAAAGTAACTTCAAAAGTAACTAAAAAATTAAAGTAACTAAAAAAGTAACTTTAAAAGTAAAGTAACTAATAAAGTAACCTTAAAAGTAAAGTAACTTAAAAAAGTAACTTTAAAAGTAAAGTAACTAAAAAAGTAACTTTAAAAGTAAAGTAACTAAAAAAGTAACTTTAAAAGTAAAGTAACTAAAAAAGTAACTTTAAAAGTAAAGTAACTAAAAAAGCAACTTTAAACATAAAGTAACTTAAGTAAAGTTATGACTTTTCGACATGGTACACTGACTTTTTCATGACTTTTTTCGACATCCTATACTATGCTGTTTATAACTCCGCAGCAACTCCCTTCATCAACATTGATTGTCTTCCTTCAGGATGGAGTCCAATCGCCAAAGACGTTGCACTATTCACATTTGTACAATGTGTAATAAATTATTGTGAAATTCTAATGAAGTCTCTCCTGATTGAATGACTTTTTTGACTGTTTTTCGACTTTAACCCCAGTAGAACAAACTGAAAAACACAATTGGGTATCATCATTAAATTCTTTTCTTTACTGTATTTGCACATAATTCACTGAACACACGGAAGTCCAGAAGCATCCAATACATAAACTGACCGATGAAAACAAGGTAAAAACAATACGTCTGTAATAAAATACACTTTCATGTTCTTATATGCATAATATAAAAACAATAAAGGAAAATATTTAAATTGCAGTAATTACTATTTACAAAAGGCATTTTCTATTAAAAGGAACTTTTACAACTTCAGTACCTATAAATAAATCAAACTATATGCAGGTCAGGTGCAGTAGTACAAAAAGGCTTTGATATCAGGAGAGTAAGGTGACAGTTTTACAGCAGGACAGAAAGGCGGGATAAGGCCTGATGAACATTAGGTAGCCTGGAGGAGTTCACCAATGAGGAGCGAGTGCTTTTCCTCCGTTTTGTCTCTGGCCGGTCCAGGTTGCCTTCCAACCCAGCTGATATCACGCAGAAGTTCCAAATCATCAAGGTTGATAGGGTGAGGTCATCGCTAACGGAAATAACGAGCCTGTTGACGAGGGCATCTCCCATGCCATGCACATTATGCACTGAACACAGACTTCTATTCGCCAAACCTGTAAGGTAGTGTACTGTACTGTTTATATGTTGGTTGAAATTAAAGATATGTGTAGTTTTGGTTTTCCAAATGTGCAAGGTGTTGTAATTAATGCAGTGCTTACTCTGAATCAACACTACAGGAATACGGAATAAGAGTTTTTCAAATAAAAATAAAGTAACTAAAAAAGTAACTTTAAAAGTAAAGTAACTAAAAAAGTAACTTTAAAAGTAAAGTAACTTTAAAAGTAACTAAAAAAGTAAAGTAACTAAAAAAGTAACTTTAAAAGTAAAGTAACTAAAAAAGTAACTTTAAAAGTAAAGTAACTTTAAAAGTAACTAAAAAAGTAAAGTAACTAAAAAATTAACTTTAAAAGTAAAGTAACTAATAAAGTAACTTTAAAAGTAAAGTAACTTAAAAAAGTAACTTTAAAAGTAAAGTAACTAAAAAAGTAACTTTAAAAGTAAAGTAACTTTAAAAGTAACTAAAAAAGTAAAGTAACTAAAAAAGTAACTTTAAAAGTAAAGTAACTAAAAAAGCAACTTTAAACATAAAGTAACTTAAGTAAAGTTATGACTTTTCGACATGGTACACTGACTTTTTCATGACTTTTTTCGACATCCTATACTATGCTGTTTATAACTCCGCAGCAACTCCCTTCATCAACATTGATTGTCTTCCTTCAGGATGGAGTCCAATCGCCAAAGACGTTGCACTATTCACATTTGTACAATGTGTAATAAATTATTGTGAAATTCTAATGAAGTCTCTCCTGATTGAATGACTTTTTTGACTGTTTTTCGACTTTAACCCCAGTAGAACAAACTGAAAAAACACAATTGGGTTTCATCATTAAATTCTTTTCTTTACTGCATTTGCACATAATTCACTGAACACACGGAAGTCCAGAAGCATCCAATACATAAACTGACCGATGAAAACAAGGTAAAAACAATACGTCTGTAATAAAATACACTTTCATGTTCTTATATGCATTATATAAAAACAATAAAGGAAAATATTTAAATTGCAGTAATTACTATTTAGAAAAGGCATTTTCTTTTAAAAGGAACTTTTACAACTTCAGTACCTATAAATAAATCAAACTATATGCAGGTCAGGTGCAGTAGTACAAAAAGGCCTTGATATCAGGAGAGTAAGGTGACAGTTTTACAGCAGGACAGAAAGGCGGGATAAGGCCTGATGAACATTAGGTAGCCTGGAGGAGTTCACCAATGAGGAGCGAGTGCTTTTCCTCCGTTTCGTCTCTGGCCAGTCCAGGTTGCCTTCCAACCCAGCTGATATCACGCAGAAGTTCCAAATCATCAAGGTTGATAGGGTGAGGTCATCGCTAACGGAAATAACGAGCCTGTTGACGAGGGCATCTCCCATGCCATGCACATTATGCACTGAACACAGACTTCTATTCGCCAAACCTGTAAGGCAGTGTACTGTACTGTTTATATGTTGGTTGAAATTAAAGATATGTGTAGTTTTGGTTTTCCAAATGTGCAAGGTGTTGTAATTAATGCAGTGCTTACTCTGAATCAACACTACAGGAATACGGAATAAGAGTTTTTCAAATAAAAATAAAGTAACTAAAAAAGTTACTTTAAAAGTAAAGTAACTTTAAAAGTAAAGTAACTAAAAAAGTAACTTTAAAAGTAAAGTAACTAAAGAAGTAACTCTAAAAGTAAAGTAACTAAAGAAGTAACTTTAAAAGTAAAGTAACTAAAAAAGTAACTTTAAAAGTAAAGTAACTAAAAAAGTAACTTTAAAAGTAAAGTAACTAAAGAAGTAACTCTAAAAGTAAAGTAACTAAAAAAGTAACTTTAAAAGTAAAGTAACTAAAAAAGTAACTTTAAAAGTAAAGTAGCTAAAAAGTAACTAAAAAAGTAAAGTAACTTTAAAAGTAACTAAAAAAGTAAAGTAACTAAAAAAGTTACTTTAAAAATAAAGTAACTAAAAAAGCAAATTTAAAAATAAAGTAACTTAAGTAAAGTTATGACTTTTCGACATGGTACACTGACTTTTTCATGACTTTTTTCGACATCCTATACTATGCTGTTTATAACTCCGCAGCAACTCCCTTCTTCAACATAAAAGAAGTAACTAAAAAAGTAACTTTAAAAGTAAAGTAAGTTTAACGACAACTCACAATATTCATGATGAAGCATCATCATTGTCTTACAAATTACCTTGCCATATTTGAGAGTGATCTGGGCAACTTCCTAGTCGAAGTACATCAAAGTATAAAACTTGTCATTTCCTTGTGCCAGTAGGTGGCGCTATGACTTTGTGAAAATGTTGGCATGGAGATGTGTTCAGGCCTGGACCAGCATCATGCAAAACAAGTTTGGGGCAGATTGAATAAAGTACCTTGTAGTTACAACAACTTCCTCTTTCATGGCGAACGGCACGAAATGTGCCTGACATGGGCGCCACATAAAACGAAGGTCGTTCAATGTCAGTACACCATTTCAGTAACTTTTCATCATTAATGTCTTTAGATCATCTAGACCAAATTTGAAGTTGATTGTATAAATTCTGTGGGAGGAGTTCGTTAAAGTACAATGCCTGAAAACTATGAAAAATGCCGAAAAATGCAAAGAAATAAGAGTATTACTGCATTGACCTCTAGTGGTTGTATGGAATAAAAATTTGAGGGTATGTTACAGGACACAATGTGAACATATGCTACAGATTTCGTGATGATAAGCCACATGGTTTTGAAGTTATATATATTGCTGTAGAAGGCCAACTCCTCATGAAATTCATTGGTCCATATATTCTTAATGCAATAAGATATCAAGAAACTTTTCATAACTTTTGATGATATATATCCAATAATGATTCACAGCAAATTTGGTACCAATCAGACCCAGGGTCTAGGAGAAGTGATTTTTTTTTTTTTTTTACAAAATTCAAAATGGTGGAAAATGTTGGTAGGCGGAGCTTAGGGTCCCAAGAGGATTTTTTGTAGAACTCATTCAGTTGCTCATGTCTGTAAAATCTTAAGTAATTTGGACATACGGGCTGTTGGGGCTTGCCTTTCCATTATCTAGGTGGCGCTAGCGAGTAATTTTGTATGCTCGAGCATTGGACCCATAAAATATCAAAATTTCCCGCAGTCCCGATATGCTCGCCAAATATGGGGAGGTTGGGGACATGTCAGATACCCTTAAACGGTTTTTCATCATAGGGTATAATAATAATTCTTACAGATACAATAGGGACCTCGCGGATCCGACGGTGCTCGGGCCCTAATGAACCAAAATAATGTAGCTCAAAAAGGAATTAAAATGTCTACTAAAAGTAATTATTTATTATCAAAATAATATAATGCAATTAACATTAAATCACCTTTCTTAACCATAAAGAGAATACTAAACCATCAATTTGGAACTTTGATTAATATTCAAATTAATAATTCGAACCAAATATGAGCATATCAACTGCTAATAAAGTATTTCAGAGTTCCTGACTACAGTAGAAGTAGTTAGTAGCTGTAACTGTGATGAGAACACGTCTATTAAAAATGATGAGAAAACACTGACAGCACTAATCTGAGAGGAACATCTCAGCCTGTCACGTACACACTCTGATCATCTATAATCAGTCCGCAGCTTCTTGTGAAATCAGATAGAATCAGTTTCACACAACCGCATTCAACTCGTACATACTGATCACATCTAATGCCTTCACAGTAGACCTATCTATTTAGAATGTATAAATAGCTTATGTCTCATTAATACATGTTTGATTAATCCTTAATACATGTTTCAGAGAGCAGGGAGAGTGTATTTTATATGTTTTACATCATTTGTTTTTGGATGAAAAACCTCTACTATTACACGTTATCATGTCCTGTTTTACATGAGACATCACAACATAAAAGCCATAATGACTTAAATATGTTTTATTGAATTTGAAAATGGCGTGAACATTCTGGAACTGTTGGAATTTATAATATAACCACGTTTAATCATTGCAACCATTAAACACTGTCCTCACATATCATAAGAAATCATAACTATCAATATTAATTCATCATTTACCACATGGAACACAAAACATGACATAATAAAATGCTTATTGTCGTCCTGCTCTGACTCATCCTCCAAATCACTCTCAGCCTCCTCATGTTGGAGGAACAGATCGAGGGCCTGTTGCACTGAATCTAGCTGCCATGATGTCACTGAAATGGTGCCTTTATCATGTTGTTACAAAAGTGTTAAGAACAAAAGTATAACATTTTAAAAGATTTTCTTTTTTATCAAAATAATATAATGCAATTAACATTAAATCACCTTTCTAAACCATAAAGAGAATACTAAACCATCAATTTGGAACTTTGATTAATATTCAAATTAATAATTCGAACCAAATTCGAACCGAATATGAGCATATCAACAGCTAATAAAGTATTTCCTCCTCCGTGAATCGCCACCTTATCGTGGTGGAGGAGTTTGAGTGGCTCAGTGATCCCGGGAGCTATGTTGTCCGGGGCAGTAGCCCCTGGTAGGGTCTCCCAAGGCAAACAGGTCTCAGGGGAGAGCCCAGACTAAGAGCGGTTCAAAAGAACCCTGATGATAAGCAGCCCACGGTCTTCAGCCACCTCGCCCGGACCAGGGAAACCGGGGCACCCTCCCGGAGCCAGACCCAGGAGGGGAGCTCGTAGGCGAGCGTCTGGTGGCCGGGCCTTCGCCCATGGGGCCCGGTCGGGCTCAGCCCGAAGAAACAACATGGAGCAGCCACCCTGTGGACCCACCACCCGCAGTTGGACTTCTGTGTTAGCCATGGTTTGGCCATAATGAACACCATGTTTCGAACATAAGGTGGCTCATAAGTGTACCTGGTACCAGAACACCTTAGGCCGGAGATCAATGATCGACTTTGTAATCGTATCATCTGATCTGCGGCCGTATGTCTTGGACACTCGGGTGAAGAGAGGAGCAGAGCTGTCAACTGATCACCATCTGGTGGTGAGTTGGATCAGATGGCAGGGGAACCGGTTGGAAAGACCCGGCAAGCCCAAACGTATAGTGAGGGTGAACCGGGAACGTCATATTGGGGACATGGAATCCGAATGGACCATGTTCAAAGCCTCTATTGTGGACGCGGCCGCTAGGAGCTGTGGCCGGAAGGTCATCGGTGCCTGTCGTGGCGGCAACCCGAGAACCCGGTGGTGGACACCGGAGGTGAGGGAAGCCGTCAAGCTGAAGAAGGAGGCCTTCAGGGCCTGTCTGGCCCGGGGGTCTCCTGAAGCAGCTGAAAGGTACCAGCAGGCCAGAAGGACTGCAGCTGCGGTGGTCGCGGGTGCTAAAACTCGGGCATGAGAGGAGTTCATGGAGGCCATGGAGAAGGACTTTCGGTTGGCCTCAAGGAGGTTCTGGTAAACCATCCGACGGCTCAGGAAGGGAAAGCAGGGCCTACCCCAGGCTGTTCTCAGCAGGGGGGGGGAACTGTTGACCCGGATGGGGGACATCGTCGGGCGGTGGAAAGAGCACTTTGAGGAACTCCTAAACCCGACCAACATGTCCTCTGCAGAGGAGGCAGCGCCTGAAGACCTGGGGGGCTCACCCATATCTCTGGCAGAGGTCGCTAAGGTAGTCAAAAAGCTCCTTGGTGGCAAGGCGCCAGGGGTGGATGAGATCCGCCCTGAGATGCTGAAGGCGCTGGACATTGTAGGGCTGTCTTGGCTGACACGCCTCTTCAGTGTCGCATGGGGGTCGGGATCAGTGCCCATGGACTGGCAGACCGGGGTGGTGGTTCCCATTTTCAAAAAGGGGGACCGGAGAGTGTGCTCGAATTATCGGGGTATCACACTACTCAGCCTCCCGGGGAAAGCTTATGCCAGGGTGCTGGAAAGGAGGCTCCGACCGTTTGTCGAACCTCGGATTCAAGAGGAGAAGTGCGGATTCCGTCCCGGCCGTGGAACAGTGGACCAGCTCTTCACCCTCGCAAGACTACTGGAGGGGTTCTGGGAGTTTGCCCAACCAGTCTACATGTGTTTTGTGGACTTGGAGAAGGCTTTCGACCGGGTCCCTCGGGGGTTCTTGTGGGGGGTGCTGCGGGAGTATGGGGTGACGGACCCGTTACAACGGGCTATCCGGTCTCTGTACGACTGCAGGAGGAGCTGTGTCCTCATTCTCGGCAATAAGTCAGACACGTTCCCGGTGGGTGTTGGCCTCCGCCAGGGCTGCCCTTTGTCACCGGTCCTGTTCGTGACTTTCATGGACAGGATTTCTAGGCGCAGCCGGGCGGTGGAGAACGTCAGGTTCGGGGGTCTCGGGATCACCTCTCTGCTGTTTGCAGATGATGTGGTCCTGTTGGCCTCCTCGGATCGTGACCTCCAGCATTCACTGGGGCGGTTTGCAGCCGAGTGTGAAGCGGCGGGGATGAGAGTTAGCACCTCCAAATCTGAGGCCATGGTGCTCTGCCGGAAACCGGTGGATTGCTCCCTCCAGGTGGGGACGGAGTGCCTACCTCAAGTGAAGGAGTTTAAGTATCTCGGGGTCTTGTTCACGAGTGAGGGTAAGATGGAGCGGGAGATCGACGGGGCGGATCGGTGCGGCTGCAGCAGTAAAGCAGGCGCTGCACCGGACCGTCTTGGTGAAGAGAGAGCTGAGCCGGAAGGCAAAGCTCTCAATTTACTGGTCGGTCTACGTTCCTAACCTCACCTATGGTCACGAACTCTGGGTCGTGACCGAAAGGACAAGGTCGCGGGTACAATTGGCCGAAATGAGTTTCCTCCGTAGGGTGGCCGGGCTCAGCCTCAGAGATAGGGTAAGGAGCTCGGACATCAGGAGGAAACTTAGGACTAATTAGGATGCCTCCTGGACGCCTCCTTCTGGGCACGTCCAACTGGGAGGAGACCCCGGGGAAGACCCAGAACACGCTGGAGGGATTATATCTCCCAGCTGGCCTGGGAACGCCTCGGGATCCCCCAGAATGAATTGGAAAATGTTGCAGGCAAGAGGGAAGTCTGGGTCAGCCTGCTTGGCCTGCTGCCACTGCGACCCGACCCCGGATAAGCGGAGGAAAATGGACGGATGGATGGATAGTAGAAGTAGTTAGTAGCTGTAACTGTGATGAGAACACATCTATTAAAAATGATGAGAAAAGACTGACAGCACTAATCTGAGAGGAACATCTCAGCCTGTCACGTACACACTCCGATCATCTATAATCAGTCCGCAGCTTCTTGTGAAATCAGATAGAATCAGTTTCACACAACCGCATTCAACTCGTACATACTGATCACATCTAATGCCTTCACAGTAGACCTATCTATTTAGAATGTATAAATAGCTTATGTCTCATTAATACATGTTTGATTAATCCTTATTACATGTTTCAGAGAGCAGGGAGAGTGTATTTTATACGTTTTACAACATTTGTTTTTGGATGAAAAACCTCTACTATTACACGTTATCATGTCCTGTTTTACATGAGACATAACAACATAAACGCCATAATGACTTAAATATGTTTTATTGAATTTGAAAATGGCATGAACATTCTGGAACTGTTGGAATTTATAATATAACCACGTTTAATCATTGCAACCATTAAACACTGTCCTCACATATCATAAGAAATCATAACTATCAATATTAATTCATCATTTACCACATGGAACACAAAACATGACATAATAAAATGCTTATTGTCGTCCTGCTCTGACTCATCCTCCAAATCACTCTCAGCCTCCTCATGTTGGAGGAACAGATCGAGGGCCTGTTGCACTGAATCTAGCTGCCATGATGTCACTGAAATGGTGCCTTTATAATGTTATTACAAAAGTGTTAAGAACAAAAGTATAACATTTTAAAAGATTTTCTTTTTTTGCGTATTTTGGGCTAAAAGAATGACGTTTAGGGTATTTGTACTGCTGTCAAATGTCAAAACGGGTCAAATTGACCCGATCAGCATGTCAGGGTTAAGAGAGGTGTGAATATGATCTGTAAAGCTAAAGACAAGCATCAGTAAAGCTCCACCTCGTCCTGAACGCAGATATAAAGTGAGGACAGCGCACGAGACTACGAGAGAGACAGACGGCAGAGAGACGGTCTGCCTGGACGTCATGGAGCACCTGTTGCTGCTGCTGCTGCTGGTGTGGAGCTCAGGTAGGACTCTGCTCTAGAGAGGATGTGCTTTATCTCAATACTTCTGTTGGATCGTTAAATCACAGAACAAACACTCGGGTCAACGACAAATAAGTCTTTTCAAATTGGATGTAAAGCACATTTCTGAGTGTGGAACAATGTGTTTGAATGAGTCTCATTTGTTCAATAACTTTTCAAAGTGGTTAAATGTATTTTTAACAGTATTTTTTAACGCCACCACATATTTGTAAATATATATATATATATATTTATATACTATTCATTATGACTAAAGTCTTTGACAAGTCTCCCTCAGAGTGTCTACAGAGCCTAACATACAAAACACATTTACAAAATAAGTATTTATAATAGATTAAGATTATTGCATTCTACTGGCCAGGTTGTTGGCATCTTAAGCATCCGATTTTACATTTAAACTGAAAAAAATAATAATAGAAATGTACAAATGAATACATGGAATATAATAGTTATTCACGTCATAGTTATCAACCATTTGGTCACTTTAACCTAATATTTATTGCTCTAAATTAATGTTTTACTTGGTTCCACCACCACATTTAGCAGTTGGGCCACCTGACAACATTAACAACAACAGGATTAATAGTGAATATTTCATAGTATCATAGTAATCATGTTCAGTACATACAGTGCATTAGATTGATTAGATGGACAGACTGTAATGGATTGTGATTGAGCAACAATAAAGTCTTATTTTCATATATTCATAAAGTAACACCAGCGCAAGACATTTAAAAAAAACTAATTTATAAATATCCAAATGCATTCATCAAATGTATTAACATGACATATAACATGACATATAATATTACATTAAAATGCTCAGCAACTGGAATGCAACACTACAAACTAAATACAAGTGGATTGTGATTTAACAGAAACACAAACATGTTTAAATTTGATTCAAAAAAATACTTCAATGATTTTAGAACTTGTGTCAAAATATTTCAAAACATGTTGAACCATGTACGGTCAACATTTCAGACACACACACACACACACACACACACACACACACACACACACACACACACACACACACACACACACACACACACACACACACACACACACACACGCACACACACACACACGTGACTAATAGACAGTAAACGATGCAGCATGTGATCAGTGAGGCTGTTTGTATCTGATATCAGCTTCACTGCTTCCTGTTCACTCTCCTACAGACGGATCAGAGCAGCATTAACTTACTGCTAATGCTGACTCAGCATTTACTGCTGCTTCACATTAAAACACTTCAACTAGACAATCACAATGGGGGCTTTTATTGTGAAGAACTCACAGGAAACAATGTGTTCATCACTGAGTACTGAGAGACGATCATGACTCGCTGCCTCTGATTGGCTGAACCCTTTCAGGCGTTCCAGTCGTTAGCCTCGGGCCTTTCCCAATACCAAGTACGCCAAGTACGGACTTGTGTACTTGGAAGTATGGATTATACTATAGTATAGTATAATCTATATTATCTATATTATAGTATAGTATAATTATACTATAGTATAGTATAATCTATATTATTCTATTGTATAATTATACTATAGTATAGTATAATCCGGTTCTTCACTTTATAGTATTTTTACGATCAAACCAAATATGACGATCCTGCTTTTTTTGTTTCCATTTAAAATAAAATACAAATTATATATATATATATATATATATATATAAGTATATAAACATACATATAATTGTGGATATAATTATATATATGTATACATACACATATATCAAAAAAAGATGGCAATAAAGTGACACTTAATATAATTAAATAGATTTTAAATTCCACAAATTTGATTAAAAAATATTGAATAAATTCACTACATTTTAACAAAAATAATAAGAATACCAAAATCAATTCCTCAAGCAAAACTGATTCATATTTACTAAGGATCTGAGCAAAAGTAATTTTGATTTACTCAATATCTGGGTGAACTTGATTGATTTGTATTTACTAATCCTCTGAATTTATTTAAATTTACTGATTATTTGAGTGAAATTGATAAAAGCGTACTAACTATCTGGATAAACGAGCAGTCAAGCTGCCAATATTCTCAACTACACAGTTAAAGATTCTCAGAGGTGAATTTAATGATGAAATATAAGAAACTTATAGAAAACGTACATTTCTGCTCTGTTTCTCTGCTGCGTTGGTGCTCAGCCATCTGGTGCCTCCGGACAAGGGTTAAATGAGAATTGAAAATTAAATTAACAATTAAAAAAAAATGTTCTTGTTTTTGTCGTATTGTCATAACAAATATTACCCTTTAATCTACTCTTCTGTGATTGGATGAAAAGGAAGGAGACGTTTAAAAAAACAGTTCAACTGTCTGACTATAAATGTAACAACATCACAATAAGTTTTAGATGAAAATTGCAAATACATTTAAAAACAAATATTTGTGTATTTCTCCAGAACTCCAGGCTGAAGGAAATCACACATCAACAGGTAAATAGAGAAAGAAAAGAGAAATAAAGAACCAGTGAAGCAGAACCAGCATTCAAGTTTGAGTTTGATATTTTATTAATTAAACTCATTTCTTTACTGACGACTCTCTTGTCTCTGTTCAGAAGCTGTCAGGTTGGTTGGAGGAGACAGTCACTGTGCAGGAACACTGGAGCTGAATCTGGGAGACTGGAGACCAGCAGATGACTCTTTGTGGAACCTGAAGAAAGCAGCTGTTGTCTGTAGAAAGCTGGACTGTGGCTCTGCTGTTTCTATGAGATGGAGAGAGGAGTCCTCAGAGAGATCTGTGTGGAGGATCAACCCTTACTGTGATCAGTCTGGATCTGCTCTGAGAGAGTGTTTAACATCAGGTTCCTCTTCCTTCATCCTGGATCTCACCTGCTCAGGTAAGCCCATCAGATTCATATTGTGGGTCACAGATCTTCTCAGAAATATAAGACTGAAAGTTATTTAGTGTCTGGTGTCTTTTCTCTCTCTCTCTTTCATCTTCTATCTTCTCTCCAGACTCTGTCAGGCTGGTGGATGGGACTAGTCTGTGCTCAGGCAGACTGGAGGTGAAGTCTAACCAGTGGTGGTCCTCAGTGTGTGAAGAGGACTTTGACCAGCAGGATGCACAGGTGGTCTGTAGGGAGCTTGGCTGTGGGGCTCCTTCAGTCCTCCAGGGGGCGCTCTATGGAGAAGTGGAGGCTCCAATGTGGACCAAAGAGTTCCAGTGTGGAGGCCATGAGTCTGCTCTCCTGGACTGTAGAAGCTCAGGCTCAGATAGAAACACCTGCTCACCTGGTAAAGCTGTTGGACTCACCTGCTCAGGTAGAAGAGGAGCTGCAGCTTTGATCTGGTTCATTTCTGTTCTACTGAAACTCACTTTGTTCTTTTTCTGATGACTCTCTTGTTTCTGTTCAGAACCTGTCAGGTTGGTGGGAGGAGACAGTCGCTGTGCAGGAACACTGGAGGTGAAACGAGGAGACTGGAGACCACTAGAGGGCTCTGACTGGACCCTGGAGATAGCAGCTGTTGTCTGTAGAGATCTGGACTGTGGCTTTGCTGTTTCTGTCAGACGGAGAGAGGAGTCCTCACTGAGACCTGCGTGGTGGATCAACTCTGAATGTCTTCACTCTGGATCTGCTCTGAGAGATTGTTTAACATCAGATTTCTCTTCCTTCATCCTGGATATCACCTGCTCAGGTAAGCCCATCAGTGACATCATCTATGTGCCAATCTAATTCATATGTTTTGGTCCAGTCCCTCCCTCACTACATCCTGTGAATCTGTCTATGAAACACTCTCTGAGGTGCTCTATCCCTTCATGAGCCTCACCTGTCTCTTCCTTATTCGGTGTACCGTTAGATTCCTCATTGTCTGCTTTCAAACGTGACTTGTTTGCATGTTTAACTCTACTGGCTCAGCACCTGGTGTTGCTGAAGTGGAGACATGTTTCTTCATCAAGTTCAAGGCACATCTTCTGAGGTGTGGATACTTGTGTTCATCAGTACGTCCCATAACTCTTCATTCATGCAGGTGTTTCCCTTGATTTGATCTCAGTGTGAATGTGCAGTGAGAGAATCTCTTTCTCAGCAGCAAAGCTGTCCAGGTGGAACACTGATACTATTTAGCTCTCAGTAAAGCTCTTCTGATGTTCTCGTGTTGCTCCTCATAGAAGTCAAGCTGCACAATGTCGTTGTCCTGATGTTTCACTTCCGTCTGCATGTGAGGAAAGTTCACAGTGTTAAAGCCTACTTGACAGCAGTTGTGTCTTTTAAACGTGTTTCCTTCACTGATCCTGTTGATGACATGTTCATCATAGTCCTGCAGCTCTAAACCAGCTTCGTTGAACAGTAAAGGGATATCTGTCACAAACACTGAATCCAGAAGCCACTGGTAGTCCTCTAGCTGTGCATCTTCTGCATGAATAAATATTCAGAAAGTCTCACTGAATGTCAACAATGTTCCTCTGCTCAGCCATCATACATCAGTGTGCTGCAGTAGGTCTCTGTGTTCAAAGCCCTTCTCCTCCAAGTGAGTCCAGAATACCGTTCTCTGTAGAGTCCTGGTCCCAACACAACTCACAATCTTCAAGGCAACACCCCTCCCTTCTTTCATGTTTAACATCTTCCACCATACTGCTTGCTGGTGAATTCTACATGATAATAAAGGAAGTAGAGGAACATTCTCTATGTTAGCACAACATGAGAATAATAATAATAATAACTGTATTGATATAGCACCTTTAAAACAGAGTTTACAAAGTGCTTTGACAGACAAAGCATTAAAAGCAAGGCAATAATAACAATAAGAGAAAACTCAGTGAGACAGTCGATATGATACAAATAAACTAATAAATAAATAAAAATTAAATAAATTTAAAAAATCAACAAATGAAAATCAAACAGAAATCAAACAGAAAAACGACATAATCACATAAAAGCCAGTATGTAAACATTTGTTTTAAGAAGTGATTTAAAAGAGATTACTGATTCTGAGAGCCGTATCTCCTCAGGCAGCTCGTTCCAAAGCCGAGGGGTCCTTAAGGCATCAGCACGGTCACCTTTAATTTGAGCCTCGACTTTGGAACAGACAGATGGTTATAATTTGTGATTTGAAGTTTGAATCTGAATCAAAAACTACTTCAAAGTTTCTGGCAGTGGACTTTTTGTTAACGCATTAATTAATTAACACTGACACTTATTTTATCGCGCATTAACAGAGTTTTCTTTCTTTCTTATTATTTTGAAAGTCCGTTGCTCACTGGCAGCGGTGGAGGAAGTCTTCAGACCACGTTGATGCAGCGTGTGGGAGAAGTTTAGCTAAACAAAAGCAATACAAGCTAACAAATGCTACAGAGAAGTGGAGACAAACTGCAGCTGATTAGTGTTGTGGAAGATGTGGGTCTGAGGAACGTTCTTAGGATTGCAACGAATGACGGCACATATGAGCCTGAAGACGCACCATCACAAGAAGAAAAGGCAGAAAATCATGCGATTAATCGTGATTAAAAATTTTAATCATTGCCCAGCACTAATTTATATATATACATATACATACACATTTATTAAAAAAAGTATGGCAATAAAGTGACACTTAATATAATTGAATAGATTTTAAGTTCTACAAATTTGATAAAAACATTTTGAATAAATTCACTAAATTTAAACAAAAATAATAAGTATTTCCAAATAAATTTCTCAAGCAAAAATAAAAAGAACTTCATTTGTATTTACTAATCCTCTGAGGGAAATTCATTTATATTTACAGATTATTTCAGTGAAATTGATAAAAGCGTACTAACTATCTGGATAAACGAGCAGTCACGCTGCCAATATTCTCAACTACACAGTTAAAGATTCTCAGAGGTGAATTTAATGATGAAATATATGAAACTTATAGAAAACGTACTTCTCTGCTCTGTTTCTCTGCTGCGTTGGTGCTCAGCCCTCTGGTGTCTCCGGACTGGGTCGTCTACCTTTGGACTACTGAAACAAAGAAATAAGCTCACTCTCCTTCCGCCTTAGCTAGGCTAACGTTAGCATATAGCAGACACGCCTGGAAGGGTGTAGCCAATCGGAGGCAGAGTAGGGGGCGGGTCTTTCCACCAGGCATTGTGGGTAGATGCGCCCAGCGAGTCGTGACAGTCTTTCCCATCAAAAACGTGTCAAAGAAACAAGACAGCAGCCATTTTGTTCATGTTGTTGTCAGTGGATTCATTCTTTGTTGTTCTCAGCTAATGACTGCTTCTGTCTGAAAGGTTCTCACACTGAAGTAAACTCCAGCAACACAATGCTTGTTGTGATGTAATGGTGTGTGTGTTGGAAATGTTTGGATGTGAGCTGCTGTCTTCTTAACTTTGGACATTTCTCTTTGTTTAGCCCCTCCCCTCAGGACGCTCTGCCTTCTGAGGGAAGGGGTTGAATAAGAATTAAAAATGTAATTAACAATTACATTTTTTTTCAATTTTCTTTCTTGTTTTTGTCGTATTGTCATAACAAATATTACCCTTGAATCTACTCTTCTGTGATTGGCTGAAAAGGAAGGAGACGTTTAAAAAATCAGTCCTTAAATGCAGGTTCAACTGAATATAAATGTAACAACATCACAATAAGTTTTAGATGAAAATTGCAAATATATTTAAAAACAAATATTTGTGTATTTTTTTACATTGTATTTCTCCAGAACTCCAGGCTGAAGGAAATCACACATCAACAGGTAAATAGAGAAAGAAAAGAGAAATAATGAACCAGTGAAGCAGAATCAGCATTCAAGTTTTAATTTGATATTTTATTAATTAAACTCATTTCTTTACTGACGACTCTCTTGTCTCTGTTCAGAAGCTGTCAGGTTGGTGGGAGGAGACAGTCACTGTGCAGGAACACTGGAGGTGAATCTGGGAGACTGGAGACCAGCAGATGGATCTTTGTGGAACCTGAAGAAAGCAGCTGTTGTCTGTAGAAAGCTGGACTGTGGCTCTGCTGTTTCTATGAGATGGAGAGAGGAGTCCTCAGAGAGATCTGTGTGGAGGATCAACCCTTACTGTGATCAGTCTGGATCTGCTCTGAGAGAGTGTTTAACATCAGGTTCCTCTTCCTTCATCCTGGATCTCACCTGCTCAGGTAAGCCCATCAGATTCATATTGTGGGTCACAGATCTTCTCAGAAATATAAGACTGAAAGTTATTTAGTGTCTGGTGTCTTTTCTCTCTCTCTCTTTCATCTTCTATCTTCTCTCCAGACTCTGTCAGGCTGGTGGATGGGACTAGTCTGTGCTCAGGCAGACTGGAGGTGAAGTCTAACCAGTGGTGGTCCTCAGTGTGTGAAGAGGACTTTGACCAGCAGGATGCACAGGTGGTCTGTAGGGAGCTTGGCTGTGGGGCTCCTTCAGTCCTCCAGGGGGCGCTCCATGGAGAAGTGGAGGCTCCAATGTGGACCAAAGAGTTCCAGTGTGGAGGCCATGAGTCTGCTCTCCTGGACTGTAGAAGCTCAGGCTCAGATAGAAACACCTGCTCACCTGGTAAAGCTGTTGGACTCACCTGCTCAGGTAGAAGAGGAGCTGCAGCTTTGATCTGGTTCATTTCTGTTCTACTGAAACTCACTTTGTTCTTTACTGACGACTCTCTTGTTTCTGTTCAGAACCTGTCAGGTTGGTGGGAGGAGACAGTCGCTGTGCAGGAACACTGGAGGTGAAACGGGGAGACTGGAGACCACTAGATGGCTCTGACTGGACCCTGAGGACAGCAGCTGTTGCCTGTGGAGATCTGGACTGTGGCTCTGCTGTTTCTGTTGGATGGAGAGAGGAGTCCTCAAAGAGATCTGTGTGGAGGATCAACCCTCACTGTGTTCACTCTGGATCTGCTCTGAGAGATTGTTTAACATCAGATTTCTCTTCCTCCATCCTGGATATCACCTGCTCAGGTAAGCCCATCAGTGACATCATCTATGTGCCAATCTACTTCATATGTTTTGGTCCAGTCCCTCCCTAACTACATCCTGGGAATCTGTCTCCAAAACACTCTCTGAGGTGGCTCCATCCCTTCATTAGCCTATCTTCCTTTTTCGGTGTACCATTAGATTCCCCATTGTCTGCTTTCAAACGTGACTTTTTTGCATGTTAAATTAACCTCTTGAACCCTAGGCCTATTTTGAGACCTCTGCTCGAAAATGTCATACCCAAACTCAAGAGAGTGTAAATCTCTAACTACAAGGTCTATTTGAATAATTTAAATGGCAATATAACACAAATAAATGTGAGCTTTGTTAATATGTGTACATATCATTGTATATGTTACTGGTAAATGATGAAGCGAATGTTACACACAGCTGAAATTGAAAATGTTCAGGTTCGCCTTTTCTTTGCGTAAAAAGCACTTTTATTGATTAGAAATGATGCAGACGAAGGCCTAAAATCTCCCAAATCATATCACAACACGTCAGCAGTCCTTTAAAAAAAACAAATTGGCTTTGATTAAGTGAAGAATGCCTGAGAAATCATTGCTGGTGTACAGGTCAGCTGAGGTCAGCCAACGTCAATTCCGATTTCGGAAGCAGCACATATAGCCATTTAATTGTACTTTTATATACGATATAATTATATATTTCACTTCTTTTATCACTAATAGTGTTCAATCTTATCTAATACAGCAGTTTGGCATCATTTTGAGAGCCTTGACCATATAGAAACCTGTAAAACATGGCTCATTTTCGTCAGAGTTTCAGTTTTACGGGATGTAATTGAACCTCACACGGCCTGTGATTGGCCGATTTGCGCATTTCACACAGATCTGAATCCGGAAGAGTGTGGGCATTGTAGTGATGTGTTCTTTGAGTTGTTTGACAGAATTTTAAGCCAATAAAATAATCGAAAACCGTGATCCGCCCCCATGGGTCAAACCGATTGGCCAAAACTGAAATTATTACTCATTCGTCATAGAAGCTCGTAGAGACTCAGTTGTTTCGAAGAACGAAGGACAGAGAGCTGCTGCACATGAGGAAAGGGATTACATTTGTTTGGGGGCGATTTTCTTCCAGAAAAACATCTAAAAGGTACGGAGCGTTTCAATATTCATGATCATGGGCTGTGTGATGATCTGCGGGAGAATAATTGTAACTTTGTAATGGTGAGAAGTAGAAGAATTCAGAAGCTATGCAGGATATGCAGTGTGTGTGAGAAAGTGCCGTAGATCGCGGCTGGGATCGATAACGGTGAACATTGCTCGCCTTCTCCTGGCGAGAAATAGGTGAAATTGTGAAAGTACTTGTAGTATCTTGAAGTACTTTGTGTAAATATATGTTTTTGAGTGATTAAAATAGGTTACATGGTCCATTTTATCAGAATTTCTTCGTCATGTACGTTTTTTAAATATTTTAAAATATCAATTTATTCGTTCTCAGAAGTGATTTGTACTACATGTGTGTACTCCAGTGGCGGGCCGTGGATTTTATACCTGGGCCTTCAGTGCTGTTCTACACTTCTAATATCCTCATTATGACGTCACAGCTACGGGTTATTATTTGTTTCGTGTAAAAGCCGCATATTCACATAACACTGCAACATTTGACAAATGAAATAAAATGTTACATGAAGTTCAACACCTAGCATACAAAACACGAAATGCAGAGTGCAGATACATGAATACGAGCATGACGGGACGCTGCGTCATTACCGGACAATACAGTCCAAATCAATGTAACACAATGACAAACTCACAAGAGCAGTCGCATATATTCGTATCACAACAAAGCAACAAATCAATCCAGCAGACCCGCAGCGGATCCACGCATTCCACCACACGAGCACGAGCCATTCAAATATTATTCATAAAAACGCCACGATAGACAAATGAACAGTAGAGGTAAACAAACGAAGTTCACTTACCAAATGCTGTCTATCCTCCTTTCTTTGTTGACAAAGAGTTTAATCCCAGTACATCAGTTCCAGTAAGAAGTCCTTCTCCATTCATTGACGCCAGTCGAGCCTCCCCAGTTATATTTCACCTGTTGTCGTCGGTCTTCCGCCGCCGGTCGGTTGTCCGTCTTCCGCCGCCGTTCGGTGGTCGTCTTCGACCGCCGTTCGGTTGTCTTCCGCCGCCGGTCGGTTGTCCGTCTTCCGCCGCCGTTCGGTGGTCGTCTTCGGCCGTGGACTGGCGAAGGGCGGGCCGCGGTTGTGGAGCTGTTTCCCTGCGAACGTGGTCGTTGAGTTGTAGATCCACTCGAGTCTCTCCAAAAGTACCGACTCTCAGTTAAAATGAAACACATTCACAGCCATAACATGTGCAACGCTTCTCCAGCGCTGCATACAAATCCTTTTCCTGGCTGGTCAGGGCTGCTAGCTGTGGGGTGTTTCTTACTATGTCCAGTTTGTTCAGGAATGTCCTTCTTGAGAAAAGCGTTCCCAGTAACTCCGCCACTAAATCCGTTTCTCCTCCTTCCGCCATTTCATATTAAAAAAACAAAGCTAGGTAAAATGTCTTTCAAATATTTCCACTTGAACTCTGTCTGCTACAACCAAAGCTCTGCTAGCAAGCATTATGTTTCGCGGGCACATAGTCACGTGCCCGCCCACTGACCAATCACAGCACACTCTGCACCTTGCGGCAGAGAGGCATCTGGACTCTGAGCTGCAGTAATGCTGACGTAACTGTAGGCCTGCAAACCGCTCTGGTGCGTCCATGAATCTCAAACTAAACATCTGATTGGTTGAAGACTATGTCAATCAACAATATCGTCCCCATTCAATTTAAACTGCACATGGAAGCACTGGGTGAGTCTGCAGGCTGGGGCCTCTCTTCTTACTAGAGACACAGAGGTGAAATCTGATTGGATAAAAGCTCTACTTAAAACAAGCTGCACTGGAAGCAGAGCAACTGAGGAGCACAGTAGCTGTGCAATGAGAAAATAAGATAATGGGAAAAATATTTTTTTAAATTATAATACATATAAGAAAAAATTAAATGTATTTAAGAAAAAATATTAAATTATAAAATAGCTATAACTTTGTGATTCTGTTTAGGCCAGAAGAGAAGGCTTTGCAGGCCCTGAGCTAACTTAGCTAGCTGGTTACTGATTATTATTATTACCTCTCTCTCTCTTTCATCTTCTATCATCTCTCCAGACTCTGTCAGGCTGGTGAATGGGACTAGTCTGTGCTCAGGCAGACTGGAGGTGAAGTCTAACCAGTCTAACCAGTGGTGGTCCTCAGTGTGTGAAGATGACTTTGACCAGCAGGATGCACAGGTGGTCTGTAGGGAGCTTGGCTGTGGGGCTCCTTCAGTCCTCCAGGGGGCGCTCTATAGAGAAGTGGAGGCTCCAATGTGGACCAAAGAGTTCCAGTGTGGAGGCCATGAGTCTGCTCTCCTGGACTGTAGAAGCTCAGGCTCAGATAGAAACACCTGCTCACCTGGTAAAGCTGTTGGACTCACCTGCTCAGGTAGAAGAGGAGCTGCAGCTTTGATCTGGTTCATTTCTGTTCTACTGAAACTCACTTTGTTCTTTACTGACGACTCTCTTGTTTCTGTTCAGAACCTGTCAGGTTGGTGGGAGGAGACAGTCGCTGTGCAGGAACACTGGAGGTGAAACATCAAGGAGACTGGAGACCAGTAGATGGTACTGACTGGACCCTGAAGAAAGCAGCTGTTGCCTGTAGAGATCTAGACT
Source organism: Pholis gunnellus (assembly GCF_910591455.1). Lineage (NCBI taxonomy): Eukaryota > Metazoa > Chordata > Actinopteri > Perciformes > Pholidae > Pholis > Pholis gunnellus. The sequence continues at coordinate 1,824,868 of NC_136531.1, forward strand.
GTGGCTCTGCTGTTTATGTTGGAGAGAGAGAGGAGTCCTCATGGAGATCTGTGTGGTGGATCTACTCTGACTGTGTTCAGTCTGGATCTGCTCTGAGAGATTGTTTAAAATCAGTTTTCTCTTCCTCCATCGCGGATTTCACCTGCTCAGGTAAGCCCATTAGTGACATCATCTATGACATCATCTCTGACAGCAATGTTTCCAGTATGTTCCTTCCTCTGTCACAGTGACAGTCAGTGGGTTCCCACTGGACTGAACTGTAATGTTAACCAGGACAACGACATCCTGAAGTTTAGAGAGGTGGGCTTGTTTCTGGAAGCTTCAAACCCTCCATAGACTGCTGAGCTCCACCTGAGAGGACTCACCTGTCTGTCTCTGTCTGTCTGTCTGTCTGTCAGACCTGTGACATCACGTCCTTATTCAGGGTCCATCTTGTTAAATGGAGGGTAAACATGAACTTTCATCACTCTGTGTTTATAGACCTGCTGCTTCAGCCAATCATCACTGTGTCCTCCTCGATGTACGGGGTCTCTGATGCCCAGCAGCAGGGGGCTCCGGTGCTCAGGAGCTCCAACTTCACCATCTGCTGCTCCATCCAGCCACAGTACCCAGGAGGCTCCTTCCAGCTCACCTTCACCTCCTCCAACTCAGCACACAACTACACCCAGCCAGCTGTCAATCACTCTGCCCACTTCCTGTTTCCTGCTGCAGAGCCCGCCCACCAAGGAAGCTACAGCTGTGTTTATCAGCTCTATGTTTTTAATCATACCTTCTCCTCTGAGAGCCGTCTGCTCTCCATCACTGTCTTAGGTAAGCTGACTGTTTACATGCAGGTTTGAAGATGATTGGTCCAAACTGACTGAAGATAATCAGCTGACCACAGAGTCCATGTTGTTGTTTCTGGAATGACTCTGACTGCTGTCATTGTGTTACACATGTCATATAGAAACCAAACCTAAACACAGTCTATAAATGGCAACAGCTAACAATCTACTGTAGGACAGAGCAGGTTTGGTTACCAGGATAACTCTGGTTCTCTGAGAACTGAAGCACCTTCTGATGTGACCAATCACAAAAGCTCCACCGCCACCACATCGTCATAACACCCCTTAGCCCCCAACTCGCCATTTTCAGGTGTAGTTCCTCCACCAATCAGAAGCAAGAAGGCCGGTGTGCTCCAATACCTCACTCAGAGAACCAGGGTTATCCTGGAAACCAAACGAGACAGTCGTTAATGATACCGATTACGCTTTCAATTGACTTTTCACTAAGTCCCGCCCTCTAGCGCTGACTGGCCAATCACAGCGTAGCATGATCCAGCTCTGACCAGTAGCTCTGGTGATGAAAAGAGGACGTAGGTGATGACATCATTGTAACGTGAAACCAAGATGAACCAGATTATCTCTACTGACCACCAGGGGGCGACTCCTCTGGTTGTATAGAAGTCTATGAGAAAATGACTCTACTTCTCTCTTGATTTATTACCTCAGTAAACATTGTAAACATGAGTTTATGGTCTCAATCTCTAGTTTCAAGTCTTCTTCAATACAGCATGATGTTCATTTAGTAAATGATGGTCCATTTAGAGTCAAACAGACCATAAAGCAGGGGATGCTTTAGGGGCGGGGCTACACAGTGATTGACAGGTCTCTACCAGAGACGTATACGGCGTCAATACGTCACTCCTCCTCAGTCCAGATATGGTCACTTCCTGCTCACTGGTTGTAAAAACCAAGATGGCGTCGGCCACAGTCCGTAAACCATTGAGTGAAATCACGACGACGGCTGTGGTTCAAACAGTGAACATGAAGGGTAATACTTGTCAGTGATTGTAGATTTCAGGGTCAATGGCAGCTGTTGGACTCATGATGTCGTGTGATGTGATGACTGTCCATGTGTTTGTTCAGATCCAACTCCTCTGATCATCAAAGCGGTCGTCCTGCCGCTGGCTCTGCTGTTGGTGAACGTTGCCCTTTACTTCTACTGTAAGGTACGGACACACGTCTGTTGTTTAGACCAGCGACTGAAATGAAGCTCTCGCTCTGTGTTTAGTGAACTGAAGACAGGACTGTGCTGTCATGTCTCTCCAGGCCAACAGGGGGCGGATGCCGTGTAGACAGAAGAACACTGAGCTGGTTCATTATAACCTGGGTGTTCCTGCAGCTGAAGAAGAAGAAGAAGGAGCTCAGGGAGCAGAGTAGCTCCTCCAACACACAACCACCATCAGCTCCCTTTTATACGCATGATCCCTTGAAACCAGAAGGCTGAATATGTTCTCACATTATTATAGCCTGTCCTTCTTACTCTCAACAATGTGTTGGTCTCTCCACACGTTCTGACTTCCTGTCTGTGGCTCTCAGCTCCAAGCCCATTGGTTCCTGCTGAAGAATCTTTAAAAACACCTCACAGATATAAAGTTTAATTTAAAACTAGACTTGAGAGCAGGTTTAACAGAGTCCAAGCAGAAACCAAAGACTATCAGGAACAATGTTAATGTGAGATATTAGAATAAACATGAATCATTGACTTCTATCTGCTACATTCTGTAGAACGAGACTCAATGTTCACAATTTGCTGTTTGTCCTTTAAAACATATAATGAACCTCATGACTTCTGTTGGAAGGGCTGAATCGTTTGCGAAATTGTGAATTGCTTCTAGACGGAATGCCGTGGTCATTAGGTGTTAGAGGCACCGTATTGCTGCTCAGCAGAACAATGAATTAAAAAAGATATAACAACAAAAATGTAACTTAGAGAGGCACAGGGCTCTGTGTCTCTCGTAAGATGGCGCCGGCTGCACGGACGTGCAGTTGTAACATACCTGCACGCCCACACACACATTCATACGGCTTTCGAGCCAACGTGCAGGGTCACATACGGCTGTAGGAGGGCTTGTAGGGGCTTTGAAGATGATATCAACCAGGTTGTAAGGTATGTACGGTACTTTCCGGGTGACAGCGCAAGGATAGACTACTCACAATATGCGTTGAAGCCTGTGGTCATCTGCATTGGCCATGCATTCACCCTTGATACATACCTAATGATTCTGCTGACGTCTGCCAGCAGCTGACATCCAACACACACTTTTACACATTTATACACATTTTCACTTTACGTTTTTATTATTCCTCTAGGCTTCAGGTTAGGCTCCATTGGACCACCTCGTACAAAGGTCATGGTCCGCGTTCTTGCCCCTTAAGGACAAGAGCGTCTTTTATGCAGATGAGTACGTATATTTGAGAATACTCAGTTATTAATCTTACGCTGGGCAAAAAGGTGTATTATGTTTTGTATCTTTTATTTTTTGATGTATTATCATGTAACCCTGTAACCTGTTGAAAAAAGCATACGATGAGGAATACGTGTCTGAGTATAATGATCAACCAGTGAGCACAGCGTGTCATACGTCCTGAGTACCGTAGAGGGCGTTGTGGTAGATAACAATATGTCCCTGAAAGCACGACTAGAATGAAGGGGGTTTACTCTGCCCATGTCATGCCTCACGAGGAAGGCATTGAAAAGGGGGGGTTGAAACTTTCCCCATGTATCCAGAGTATAAATATTCACGGTTTGTAGAAGATCGGGGCAGTAGTTGGGGAGAAGTCCACCGGGTCTATACCTGTGTGGGGTTGAAATTTAATTCTTCAAATCTCCGGACTTTTGCAAACAGCTTGCTCACTGAGTTCAGGTTTTTTATTTTTCTTTAAACTTTTTGTTAATCCATTTTTCTCTGTATTTGGACCAAAATAAATATTTGAATTGGATGAAATAAACAAGTAAAAATGGACTCTTTTTCTCATCTTTTCGGGGACATCGGCCCTCAGAGAGAGGGGTCTCCTCTCCGGGGGAGACCTGCAGCCCCTTTGGTAAATTGGCAGATTTCCAGCACGGCACACGACTGATGCAACTTTTGCACACACACACACACACACACACACACACACACACACACACACACACACACACACATACTCACATCTGTTTCTACAGTTAAGAGAGACCTGGGGGAGTCCCGCTTCAAGCCGGTCCTATAACGGCCGTGAGTTTGGAAGAGCTTTATATCTGTTGGGCTCTGAGCAGGGTTAGAAAATGACTTTAAAAAACCGACGGCTATTCGAGCGATAGATTATACTAACGAGTAGATCATTGCCCTAAAGGAAAGAACACAAACGAGCAACTACGTGTGCTTATATTGGTGATTTATTACTATTTGGTGCAATCGGACGTAGAGGTTTCCCTTAGCAGAGGCTACCGAGGCAAACTCGGGTGAGTGCGCAGGGGTGAAACGTCTCCAAGTGCAGACCTCGCGGTGCGCAGGAGAGGCTCCCCTACTAGGCCAGGTGAGTGTGTCATATACAGAGAGAACTGGTCCTCCGCCTCTCTTCTCCTTCTCGCAGTCCTTTCCTGCACCAGGGGCACTCACAGAGGGCGACCGGACATCGGGACACGCGTCTCGTGGAGCCGTGGTCACCCCGGCGGCAGACCGGGTCTGCCCGTCGCTGGCGAGGTCCGATCAGTTTGCTCACATACTTCTGATGGATCCTCGTTCACTTCTGTTCGTTTCAAACAGAAGGTCTTTTTTTGTTTCTTTTTTTTAGAACGTGCGTTACACTTCACTTATTGTAGTGAGCAAGATTTTGGCAGCAGGACAACATTTAGCTAAAAGATAATCATAATAATACAAATATGAACAACGTCCCGCTGTGATCAGCCCCTAAAAACTCATTTATTTGTGATGAAGAATTTTTACTATTTTGCTCATTGTTGTACTTCATGATTTTACTTCATTTGTTTAAAATTAAGGCTTTTCTTATTTCATAAGAATGTTGTTATTTAGGATTTAGCTTATTTTTTTAAATAATTAAACGATTGTCTTTTAATGACACACTATACTTGTTGCTACCCCGTTTTTACGCTGTGTTGTTTGTTTGCTGGGCTCCGTGGTGGTCGGGGAGCCTTTTCATCTTAAGTATAACATGTAGAGGTCATGCAAGGTGCAATCAGACATCGACACGGACTGGAAGAGCGGGGGATCGAATAGCCAATTTGTTTTCAGAGCCCATCCTTCATCATCATTGTGCTCTCCATCAAGAGCAAAGTGACTGCAGGTAAACTTGTACAACTAAGAGACAGTGATCATGTACTTATATCGGTATGTATATGATGTTTTCAATTACATTTTTTGAAGTACTAAACTTTGACTATTTTCGACGCGAAGGAGTAGCGCCTCAACTCCACGTTCCCTCCTGATGTGCGAGCTCCTTACCTTATCTCTAAGGCTGAGCCCGGCCACCCTACGAAGGAAACTCATTTCGGCCGCTTGTAGCCGCGACCTTGTTCTTTCGGTCAATGTTTGCTGCCAAAAAAGTGAGCTTCGAGCTGTGAGAAATCAAAGTTTTGTTTCTTTATTTAACAGGTTTTATGAGCTACCAAAGCAATGAGATGCACATGTACATTCAAAGCAAAATCTTCAACAAGGGGTCGAATGCTCTGCTTACAAACTTGGTGTTTAGGTGTTTATAGCGATGGGATATCCGTCTCATTGTTGGGCACTAAAATCCTTGAGCCCCTGGCGTCAACACTGGTTTTCAAATAAAGTTTTGTTTTAGCTGCAGCAACTGAAGTAGATACAACTTCGAGGCAACTTTAAACTTCTTTTTTTTAAATCAAGGAGCAACATTCACATGTGTATGAAAAGTTTAAAGAAGTAAAACAACTACTGGAGCTAATAGGTGATCAAATTCATACAACTTTGCTGAACATTTCTGGTGATCCATGACTGACTCTATTATGTAAAACAGTTGGCCCTATAGACAAAAGGTTAGATGAGATTTGATCTCATTGACCGTGTCTGTAGGACATTAGTGGTTGTAAGAGGCCTTACTTACCTCTTAAACAGGCATTAAGAAATGTACAGACCTCTGTTGAGAACTAGAGGGAATTGCAGTAACATTGAGATTTAATTGAAGTAAAGCCTGCAAGCTACTTCAAGCAGTCGACTGGAGTCTGCTGCTACAACCTTTTCTCAATGCAACATACTGAATATCCAACACACACAGTATTCAGATCAAGACAAAGGCTCTTTGAATGTGACCCAAGGTGACGTCACAGAGTGAATGTTTACAGTCAGAACGCTTTTATTGCCCAATAAAACCTTCATAATTTATGGAAATATAACAATTTTACAAAATGTTCTCTTTATCTCAAAGAAGCCTGAACAGGTGATATTGTAAATAAAAAGGTGCTGACCCACGGTCCCAACTGGGAGAAAGAATTTTGGGGAAATGCCCTAAACATTTAACAAAATTGTGCCTTTTAACAGCTACAGGTGTCTGCTTACAATTTATCAAGTTTTTTTTGGCCAAATTATTTTCATGACGTAGTTAAATGGTAAACGGACTGTACTTGTATCGCGCCTTTCTAGTCTTTCCAACCACTCAAAGCGCTTTCACGATACTTGTCATTATTCACCCATTCACACCCATTTCATAAACTGATGGTGGGCTACCATGCCCACCATCAGGACTAACTAAGATTCACTCTCACACACACACACACACAAGCAATTTTGGGGTTAGGTGTCTTGCCCAAGGACACATCGACAGGCGACCAGCAGAGCCGGGGATCGAACCGCCAATCCTTTGATTGAAGGACGACCCTGCTCTCCACTAAGCCCCAGTCGCTCCCAGTGGTAGTTATAACTTCCATTAGCCGTAAGTCTCACTACCTATAAGGCATCTTATGTTAGTGCTACTTTTTAAACACAAAATCCATACGTACATAATCATTATGTAGCAAGAAGTCTTTATTATAAGAACACAAAACAAAGAGGAATGTCCTTTAGTCTAAACCAGAAGTGCTGCAAGTCATTTTGTTAACACTGTTTAATTTGCATTGTATTTTTAAACAATACTGTCCCATACAAAGACATTCATATCCTCCAAAGACATTGAAATAATGAATTTGTACATTAATAAAGATACTGAGGAATGGCAGATAGAGATCCTACAGTTAATAACAAGAACTCCATCATTCTACATCACTGAATAAGTACAGAAAACAGAAGTGACACCATGTGTCTAGTTTACTCACCGTTAAATGTCAGTAATTGTGGTAAGTTAATGGGAAATAAAACCCATTAAATTGCTTTTAGCGCATGACCAAAAGAGCTTATCTCTATTTTGACATGAGCTTGTTCTGATAAGAGGCCAACTCCTTTAATTAGTCTCGGCAGAGTGTTTCCTGCTCAACTGGTGGCTCTTTGCACAAGAAGGGATCCAATTAGTTAGAAACCAACTGGCACCGTTCAGTGCCAGCCTGAATGCTCATCGTTTTGAATGAGGTTGTAGAATACAAAGGTCTCTACATTCCATATGACAGGGATGCTTTAGTTTATGTCAGTACAGTTACATTTTACCGGTGGAAAGATACCAATGGAAGCTTATGCTCCAGTAAATATACAGTATGAACTGTTTGAAACAAGCCTCACAATGTAAGACCGGATAACCTCTGTGTTTGGGTTATTGCCACGTGCAGCTTGTTTTCCTGCACTTTGCCCCGTCTAGGTTTTCAAAAACATAATATTCCTCCACATTTGCTTCAGGTTAAAGCCAGTTTAGGATCCTGCATCTGATGAACATTAATGGAGCTGCATCAAGAGGCACTTCCAAGATGCAACAACTAATGCCTGGCAAAAAGAAATTGAAATATCTCTAAATATATAAAGTAAATGTTTCTGTGATAGTGTCTCGTTAGTTATTTACTCCTCTAAAATGTGCCTCAATTCTGACGATAGAGCAAAAAGACGGGGAGCAGAAGGTTAATGAACGGGGATTTTAATAAAGAAAAACAACACTTACATGCAGGTGAGTACAAATATAGTAACTGAAACTCAAAGAAAATGTGCACGAGGGCTACGAACAGGAGCGTAGCAGACAGACAGAGACGGGGAACACAGGGTTTAAATGCACTGGGAGCTGTAGGGGATTAGACACAGGTGGACTCGATCAGGGGCAGACAAGCACAGTGGGTGGAAAACACTCAAAGTGATCTGAAAGAAGAGGAGAGGAACACAACATAAAACAGGGAATACTGAAACAACAAAAATAAAGAAACTTAACTATGGAAGAGGACGAGACTGAACACAACTGCTGCACAGGAAGTCAAGCAAACGCGGGACACAAGAGGCAGGGAACTTCAAAATAAAACAGGAAACAAACTAAATAAAACCAAGATCATGATATCATGAGAAATGTTCTTCCAATAAGGTATTATCAGGTATCCAAATTTAAAGTTAGTGATTGATTGGTGTCTCATTGTTTCAGACTTAGTGTTTTATTACAACATGAGTATCAAACCCACAATGGGGACACGTGACACTTTTTGTGCTAAAACTACATTTTGCCAAACTAATTTTGTTCCCTACATATTCTAAAAGAAAAACAAGAGGCAGCAGAAGGCAGGAAGAAGAGGATTTGGAGTTAGACCCTTAGTCTGGAGGCAGGTACAGCCCAAATTCTTCCTCACAATCAAAGCGTGGCATTGTGACAGCATCTGCTCTGCTGCTGTCTGTTCAAATTCAGAAAGAAGTCTCATCCCAGAGCGTCTGTTCATCCAATATTCATGTTCAGTCGTTCTTCTTTGGTCCTTCCCAATGGACTGCACCAATCTGGAGAGACCGCATTGATCAACGTGTTTCCTTTTTCCTGTTACTGCCTCGACCTCTTATTGATTGTTTTTGTACTGTGTTGTGTAGTCGTAGTAGTTTTTTAATGAAGTGTACCTATGTAACCATCTTAAGCATTCTTCTACCCACACAGGGTATTTTAGAGAACGCATTCGTTTTCTGTCCCCTGTGGCGGTCGAGGGGTACGAACCATCACTCACACTGACCAAGTCTCTCGGCTTGGCATTGATCGGCAGCGTGTGCTCTGAGCCATCATCATGTAGCTCCGGGGACATCACACTTTAGCTGTTGTCAATCGCGCTTCATGTTCACTTCTCTGTTGCATAAATCATCGGTTGTTTGCGATGAATGTATTTAAGAGCACAGGCACAGAAATCCATTTGTTGTTACCTGGGCACTTTCCACTTCTTAATGAAGGCACTAGACCAGTTAGATCACTTATTAAGGCGGAAACCTCCACGAGGTGGCAGCGTCATCATGGTAGACAGTTGCTGCCTGCCAGTGGCGATATGAACGGAGTACGATATCACTTTCTGAATCTGTTTAATGTTTAAGAATAAAGACTGCTTTTGCTCGTCGCTCGTTGACCCCATGAAAGTGAAGAAGCGTTTGGTTGTAAGGTAACGGACATCCAGCATGCAGCAGCAAAAGTGAACCGTAGCCCCGGCCTCCGCTGTCGCTTGTTCATTTCAAAGCACTCCCTTGGGTTCCCGGCAATACACCCACCAAGTGTGAAGTTAATCGGATGAACGGTTCTTGAGCCATGCAAAGGACACACAGACATTATAGTTAGGCTTTATAGTGAGATCCAAGTGCTGTCTGTGGAACAGATACATCCATGACAGGCTTGACATATTGTTATTTTGAGTGCTAGCTAGTTGGATTGTAAAATAACGTTAGCTATAACTAATTCCACCCATTTTCCAACCAACAGTCCAAGAGTCACTACTGGTGTTCTGTGCCTCACTGTGGGAACTACAAGTTCTCTGCTGCCCAAATCCTGTCATGGATTTCTCAGTTCCAGTGGATTTCTCCAAGCTTCCATGTCAGCCATTGTCTTTTCAGTGGGCTTTCGCTCCATTGATATTTACACTGCACTTCACTTGACTCCATCCTATCGAGGTTCAATTCAGCCAATGCACTGATTTCTGGCTCTGAAGAAGCAGCGTGCAATAAGGGTTTGTATGACAAACACGGCAATCTGCCGGAGAAGAGCAACAGGAATGGAAGTGGTGCAAGCCAACTGTGATATACTGCACAGAGAGGGAGAACAAACAGACTGAGAGACAGACGGAGAAAAAGGCTGGCAGAAGGAATGGTGTATTGATTCAAAACATGTGCTGGAGGAGAGAGACAATGAGATGGAGCGTGAGTTAGAAAAAAAGAGAACATTGGACACCATGTAACTGTAGAACGGATAAGAAAGTATACGTTGTAGATATGAGGTCAGATGATGAATCATGGATAAAAATATATGAGAAGAAGAAACACACTTCAAAGGAAGACATATTGGAAGAAACATGCTATACTACTACTTTACTGAACTTAAGTACAGTTTTGAAACATTTCTATTTACTTATTTCCATTTTCAGCTGCTTTATTTTTCTACTTCGTTACATTTTAGAGGCAAATATGTACTTTAAACTACATTTATTTGATAACTTTAGTTGCTACCTATTTAATAATACAAAATAAATCCACAAATACATTATGATATTGTATATATTAAGAATATTATATTAATAAGAATGTATTGATGTATTGACCCACGAGCAGTGGCCCTGCTCGCTGCCTGTGCTTTCATATTTTCTTCATATTTTGCTGGGCTGAAGTACGCATCCAAGATGCGAAAGACGCCTGTTCCAAAACGACAGTTACCCGTGGTTGGCTTTCACTTTGGCTGATATATTGGATGCTGCAGGAGGTGCATTGGGCTGTGTGTGTGTGTGTGTGTGTGTGTGGGGGGGGGGGGGGGAGTTTAAGTAGGGGCCAACTTCCGATGGTGTGTTTACGAACAGTAAGCAACAAATCCTGCCTCGTATGCCTTTAACCTGTTATACTGAGTGTACGTTTCTCATTTCACCCTTGGAAACCAAGTGAAAGAAAAAGGTTTTACAGATAAAATGTTTCAAGGACCTTCATGGGCCTCCTTCCTTGAAAATCAATGAAGTCCCAATGGGTAACTCAACGAGCATAAAGGCTTCAGTGACAATTCAAAGAACTCCTTCATTCTTCAAAAGAAGGAACAAAAACTCTTTTCAGATGGGTTTTATGTCGGATAATAGCGATAAGGCAACGTCTGAGAAATATATCCTTTAATGTTAAGCCGATGCTTTGCATCAGTCGATAAAGCTAAACTTGCTGATTTGGGGGGAATGACCAATGAAAGGGATAAAGGCTGGTGAAATGAGCCGCTCAGCACAAAAGCCGGTCAGAGTCACATTCATACAGTCAAGGACAGGAACTAACAGGAGGATTTCACCGGCCTTTACTCACTCAAGTTCTCTACACTCATTGTGAAATCCAGTCGCCCAGAAAGCTGCAAACTGAGAATGAATTTCATTAGTTTGGATTTGACTTCATCACAGTCGGAATCCTGTTTGAGCAGCTTTTCCTCCCGGCAGCATAAACATGTTGAGGGAAAATCTAATTGAATTAGACTCAGAGGTCGAAACAGGAAGAATACTAAATGACAGATCACATCACATCTATTACACCTTTGATTCTCTTCTTTCAATCAGCTGGTGATGCTTGAAATGATTTAATAACTCCATTAGCACAGTTCATGTGATGATTTTGCCTTTTCTTTCTATACCTTATCCTCAAGACACTTTGCAACAACCTTGTTGTATCTTTTATTAGCCTAAAAGACATGTCTTGTTGGACCTTAAATATGTCATGCTGCTCAGAGCTCTTGGGCTGACGGGTTGACAGCCAACACAGACGTCTTTGTCATTGTCCTCATGAACTCTGGCTGGATTCATGTCTGCTGTGTATAAAGGCCGGACACGAGACACTGGGCACAGAAATGCAAAAGGCCTCACCACCTCGCTAACACAAAGAGAGTCTTTATTGTTGTTCAGCCTCCTTTTGTTGTTGTGTTGTGTTTCTTTTACTTGTTACGCATCTCTCTGTGCTTTTGTGTCTCTTTATGGTCGTTTTATGTCTCTTTGTAGTTGTTTTTTTGTCTCTTTGAAGTTGATTTGAGTTTCTTTGGAGTTGGCTTTTAGCTTTTTGAGGTTATTTTTCCCCCTTTTTAAAGTGAGTCTCTTAGGAGCTGTTATGCATCTCTGTAGTTCTGGTCTCTTACTCTTTGCTTCCTGCCTCTTTGTGTTAATGTTTTGTAGCTTAAGGCCAGGCCTGTGCCCGTTAGGCCCGTTCACTAATCATCCATAGAGGTTCAGATGAAGTCCAGATTGCCAGTTGTTTTGATGGACCGATTATCTCACTTTCAGTCTGAAAAGAGTTTTAAAAAAACTGGAGCTACACGGTTTCGTCATTTGCATCCATTTAAAATCCTGCATTCTAAATGATTTTGAATTACGTAATGAGATTCAGGATTAATTAGTCAGGAGCTTCCGCAGTAAACAAGATGGGATAAAACCATGCGATGATTCAGAGTTGGCAGAGCACAAAATGACCCTGTTAAAAAAATGAGGATGAATGTATTATTTTTCACAGCACATTCAAAGCAGTGTAACTAGAGTGTATCTAGTATATCCTCCCAGTATAACGCCTCATGAAGGCTGAATGTGCTCTCAGATTCATTTTGCTCTTGTTCCTTTTCTCTAAAGTGATGCAGTCTTAACTTCACGTGTGGTCTCTCGTGTGTAAAACCAAACTGTCCGCATACTGAGCACACAAAGATTCTTCTTCTTCTTGTGTCGATCAGGTCTCTGTTGGCCAGCAGGTGTCATTGTTGCGTAAGGATTTATTCAAATACAGCTGCACGAGAACGCAGCCAGTCTCAAGTCATTAGTATTTGCCAGCGTGCTTGAGCGTGAAGGGAGACGTCGGTCTGGCATGTTGCCATGGAATAGTATTATCCCCAGTAAAGCTGATACTGTAAAGGCAGCTACTGAATATAGAATTTGGTAAGTGCATGTCTGTGTGTGTGTGTGTGTGTGTGTGTGTGTGTGTGTGTGTGTATTGTTTCTACAGACTTTGGCAGAGAAAGAGAGAGTCGCAGATAAAGGAGGAAGAAAGGGAGAAAGGGAAGTTGTCAGTTGATTTAGGGTGCTTCATTAGGTGAGGGCGGCTCCTACTTTTGGCCTCATTTCTCCCTGATTCAGCTGTTACACACACACACACACACACACACACACACACACACACACACACACACACACACACACACACACACACACACACACACGCACACACACACACACACACGCACACACACACACACACACTCCTGCTGTCTGTCTCCTCTTGTCCAGTTCTGTTGGAGCATCCAGAGACAAAGAGGGGCTAAGAGGAGCACAGCCAGCCAGGATGTGACTCTGCATCCGAGCTCTGAATCTGTCTGAATCTTTACTTTCTATGTCTTCTGTTCCTCCCTCAACGTGTTTGTCTCTTCTTTCTCCAAGATGTCCAGTGCTCTGTATTTGTTTTTCCATCTTCAGTTCTCTTCCAGGGAACACTGCGCTGTTTCCCTTAACGTCTGCTCAATCAACTGCCTCCCTTAAATCATAAAAACAATGGTCCAGACTCAAATATCTCAACAACTATTTGATGGATTACCATAAAACATTTACAGTTCCCAGAGGAAGAATCCTACTCATCCTTCCTCTTGCACCAACTTGAGGTTCATATAGACTCAAATGTCTCAAACCTGCTGGGTTTCCATGAAGTTTGGTACAGATCATAGACTGTATAGAATATGGACGTAGTCTCTGTGATGTTTTTGATGAGCCGCTGTGGAGCTCAAAGTTGGAAGCTCCAGCTGTGCCATCTTACAGCAATGACATTTTAAACACGGGGGGGGGGTCTATGGAGATCGACTTGCTTCTGAAGCCGGCCTCGAGTGGGCGTTCGAGGAACTGCCGCTTGGTGCAGATGTCCGTGGTGCCAAGAAGATGAATCCTAAACCCCGTGGAAAACGCCAGCCATGAAACCGCTTTCATCAAAAGCAAACAACACCTGCACGCTACGATGACGATGACGAAGAGAAGCATGAAGTGATGTGAACGACCCCTAATGATCTCTGTGGTGACTTTGTTCACGGTTAATGTGGAAACATCACGGCAATAGTCTTCTGATCCAGCAGCGAGGAGAGACGCCGACATTCCTCTTGTGCATTGCACACCAGGGGAATGTCGGCGTCACTCCTTGCGGTTCTTGCTTGAAGGAAATGTGTCTCACAGACGTGTTGGATCCAGGCGACAACGTCTTCTTCAGTAGAGAATAAGCTCTCGATGATCTATTGCACAGGAGAGGACTTCACTTCATTCACGACCATGTGAGGAACTTGAGGAGATCGAGCACCTTGCAGTAATCCGTCTGAGACAAGGCTTGACAGTTCGATTCAAGATGTATGGATGGAATTGAGCTCACCAGCAACAAAAGGAGTTGGGTTATGTTTGTTTATGAGGACTGATTTATTATTCGATCTGCAAGTCGTCTTCCGGGCGGAAGGATTGGAATCGGCATGGATCGAAGTGCTGCTTCTCAAGACTAAAGCCATTTTTATCGGCATCTTCTAGAGACGTCTTGTAATAAGTGTATCGCATTGCAAAACTTAGATTGCAACAAATACTCCTTGAAGCAACTAGAGTGTCTGTTAACAGCCAGGTTGGAAGTTATGTTGATATTGCTTTCAGTGATCATGCTGTGATTGTTTTGTTGTCATGAGATTTAAATCATCGCTCTCTTATGTTCCGCTGTGCGAAGCATTACAGAGCTGAGAGGTTTGAACGGAGGCTTTGTGAGAAGAACTGGTGTCGCAATGATGTCGAAAAGGCTCGGACTCTCTTTTTAAAGAGCCTTTTATAGCTGCACTTGATGCCGTTCCTCCAAATGAAGGAGACTATCATTAAATAGAGGAGTGCAAATTGGATGACTTCTGGGATTTCAGAGCGTATTACATGAGACTTCAATTTCAGAAAGTTTAAGAAGTCACAGAGGGAGACAACGGGATGACGAAGATCCAGATCCAAAAAACATCTGCACCAACAGCCGGGGGAGACAGAGCGAACGAGAGAGAGAGAGAGAGAGAGAGAGAGAGAGAGAGAGAGAGAGAGAGAGAGATCCTTGGATGGGCAATGGTCCAGTAAAGAGAAGACAGAGTGAAAAGAGAGGACAAGGAGAAAATACAGAGCGCGATGGGGCACACAGCTTGGATGCTCGAGAGCTTGTGGGACAGAAACAAACACGGTTTTAGAGAGAGGCCGTGGTTTTTTAGAAAAGCTTCCAGTAGTCCTGACAGCAGGACAAAGCACTCGGCTTAATGATTCATTGAGAGACCGACGCGCCGGAAGGATGACGGTAACAGCTACGAGGCTCGAAGTAACCAAAAGAATAAGCAACTCGCTGAAAGTAAGAGGCGAAAAGTTTGGATTCCAAGGCCTCCACAGAGTCAGACTGATGTCAGCGTTGGAGTTTTATTCCAGACGAAGGGCGGCAGGATAGGAAAAGAAGGCCCCGCAGCCAGCCGACTTCATTTGAACTCTGGGGATTGACTGAATCCCTGCAGCCTGAGAGCAGAGAGATCACGATGGAATACAAGGTTTAAGGAGATCACGCGGGTATGAAGGGGTGTGTCCGTTTAGGATTATGGAAGTCATCAAAAGCACTTTAATAAGGCGAGACACTACAGGCAGAAACACTGTTTTATCATAACTCTGAGATTCTTTTGCTTCCACATCAAGTCTTCTTCCAGACTAGTGGAAAGAAAACATCCAAGATACACATTTAGTCGTTTATTTTATCACTTTGTAATTTGTGTCTGTAGATTTCTCCTAAATTCCCCAAAAGCTACCATTAGATAATGCCTCATTTACATATTTAAACAAAACGTTTGTGAAACCGTAATGCAGTAATCCACTGGGGAAGTTAAACGGTGATGTACATTAGTTATAACCTGTAGAGTCTCTAAATGTCTGTAATGAACTAAACGTCTCTTTAAAGGACGTTTTCTCTCAATGAGTTTGTTCTCAGACTCTGATGATAAATCTCCACTTCAGCAGCTCTTACACACACCAAACGTTACACGTGTAATGTATATCAATAAGGAAACCCTCAATATCGGAAACACGCCACAGTGTAGAGATGACACCTTTATGAACAGTGTTAGCAGCTCATACGTTCCTGAATTAAGTTTGTAGCGTTAAAAGCTAATTTCACTCCTTTCATTGGTCACAGCTATTGATCCGTTTTGATCTCTGCCTTAAAGTAAATGTCGTTTCTGACAGTCAGAGCAGAACGTCAGACCTCTGCACTGTCAGAAGAGACCTCATTACAGGTGTGTGTGTGTGTGTGTGTGTGTGTGTGTGTGTGTGTGTGTGTGGAGAGCTGGCAGATAGATTCAGTGCCGTTATTTAGAACCAACCGATTATAGAACTGCAGGTCACAACACTCCCTGCAAAGAGTATTGAAATAACCTGAAAGCCTGAATGTCATCACAACTACTCATTAAAGAAATAAAGCACAAAGAGCCACAACCCTATTATGCAGATTTACCTTGGCTTTGATTAAAAAATGTAAATAAGTGGTGAAAAGTCGTGATTAATTATAGTTAAAAGTCTTATTTAATCACAATGAATTCCTCCTTTTGCAGCTATTTGATGTTAAATCCATCAACTAACTGCTTCATCAATAACTTGACCACACTGCTGTGTATGATCAGCACAAGAGTTATTATCTAGGTATCGGAGTAAATATGAAGTAAATTGCACATGCTTTCTTTTTCTGGGATGTGTAGAAACTGCTGACTGGGAGAAGCTCTTCAGCTCTCATTAATAATCACTAATATGTGCAGTCGGCTCTGCTGACAGCGGTGAACGCTCGCTGCAGTTAGTCTCCGGTTGATTCTAGATTCAAATGAATAAACTCTTTTTTTTGGAGGCGAGATCTCTTCCTCTAACGTTCTTCTTCGCTTACTCACTTCGTGAACTGTGAGACGAATAAGACGGGAGCTGTTTGCAAAGAGAAAGTGCTGCGTCATTGCTTGTTAGACACAGTTTGATGAGTCCGGTTTGTTTACATGACGAGATGAGAGGGACGGTAATCTAAAAGGTCAAAGAGCAACTAAACCCCCCGAACCACTTTTTTGGATTCCGGTCCTGATCTTGACATTTCAAGTTGTCTGTTTGTTGAATATATTAGTTTAACTACAGAGAGAATTAAACCAACCTGTCTCAGCTAGCTGCTAGCTAGCCAGCTTCTCACTTGTGTGGAGAATTACAGTATTAAGAAGCATTATTTAGTAGAATTTATAGCACCCCTAGTGGTGAATAAAATCGTCACAATGATGAGAATGTAAATTATGTTAAGAGTCACAATATATTTACTTATGGAATGTAATATAGGTTTACAGGATGTTTACTTATAGAAGATATAATATGTTTGCAATAAGTTTACTTGTAGGAGTCTTAAACATAATCATTGGAAGTATTGAACCAAAGTACAGTCACATAGGTTAGGGGGTTCTGAGCCATGAGGCAGAGAGATCAAAGGGGAGATAGGGTCAGTGAGGAATGCAGAGGACAGGCTCTTCACGACCATATAAGGGAATAGGTCGAGGACCAGAGACATCAAAGGGGACATCAAAGGGGACACAGAGGAGCTGGAAAGATGACCAACAGAGCAGGAGGAGTCCGGACGACTTCAACCAAACACTGAGCTGATAACTGGCCAAAGCCATTAGGGGTTTATTGTATTTCGGCCAATCACAGAGGCTGATACTGGACATTTAAACATTCGGACAGAGACTTTTTAATATAGGAGAGTTCCAGAGAGTTTTGGGTTCTGTTCGCGCCGTTACCACTCGGGAGTTGACCAGCTGGGCTGGCCAATTAGGTGGGGCAAGTGAGGACTCAGCCCCAAGGGACATATTGATATCGATAGAGTAATTCTGTCTGCAACTGTTCTAGCTTCTCATGTTAATTAAATACTTTTTGATTGTAAGCCGGATCCAGTTCATTTTTGGTGGGACTTTGCTGCAGAAAGTTAGCAGCAGCAGAAGTCCAGCGGCCTGGCTCTCCCCTGAAAAGGTCTCCCCTCGACAATTTGGCGAACCGCTGGCAGGACATGATATTGGACCTCGAACACGGACTGGACGAGTTTGTTGACACTAGATACCTTCTGGGCCCACAGACAAACAGGTAAACAGAACCTTTTTAATAAAATCTGTATAGTTAGTTTATAGGAAAACTTAGTGAAGGTATCGAGTGGTCAGTGTCTCTGAAAGCGTGGAAAGAGGGAGAGACCGCAGTAAACTGGTAATGTTGTTTTGACTGGAAACTTAAAGTAGCTGTACTACTGTATGAGACGCATTTGCAGGCTGAATTACGAATACTGATATATGATGTTAAGTTGGTAGCCTAAACGAGAAGTTTGGATGAGTTGGTAACTTTTAGTTGTGTAGTTCAAGCGAGATAATCGGAGCATTTAGTAAGCTAAGGCGGACTGAGACGCAAACCGACGTATCTTAGGAGAAGGTCACGGCTCTTCTGGTTATTGCATTAGCGTCTTGGGTCTAGTAAACTAAAGGCTCAAATATACGGGAGGGAATAAATGTAATACAAGCTTAAAAAAGCCGAAAGAACGGGTCACGTTTTGTTAGCTCCGCTGGTTGGAAGCTAGCTGTCGCGAAACGCTGGTATTGACTTGAGTTCAGGGGATTATAATCTGGGGTGGATAAATGAGAAATAAAGGGATAATAGTACATTGTATTAACTGTTGTATTTTGCGATAAATGATTGTTGCAGTGCTGAAAATAGCGTTGTTAAAGATCGTTGTGTTGAAGTAAGGCATGAATGCTAGTGAGCATGAGCCATACAGGTTAGCTCCGGTGTTTAGCTTTAAATAAATAGATAGAAAAGGAGATAATAAAGAAGATATCCGGTACGGTGGTGGAAGGCCACGGCCCGGACTAGTCTAATAAAGTGTATGAAATGCTATTGAGTTAAAACTACGGTGCTGTAAGTTGACTGAAGAGACGTTTTCGCTGGTTAGCTTAGCTTGTTGCGTTAGCAGCGAGGTAGCTGTTATCATTAGCGCCAAACTGTTTCCGGTCACATCCGGTTTAAAAAAAAACCATAGAAGAAGAAGACAACTTCGCACAACTAGCGGACAGGAGGAGTAATTGCTAGATAATTACAGAAAACTCCACTACCCAGAAAACCTAGAACTACAAAGTAGTTAAATAAAAGTACGTCACCCAGTAGATTGGTAGATAAATTACAATAAAGTGAGTTTTGGTGATAAACTTGTAAAAATCATTGTTTTTGACTCAATATTCGTTTGGATCTACATTTCTTTAGGTTTAGTTTTAATCCAGTATTTTAACTTCCATAGTTAATTATAGTTTTGGTTCAGAGTTTTTTAATCCTGATTTAGGGTTTGGATTTTAAATTTTGATTCAAGGAGTTTAATTTTAATCCAACATTTTAAATTTTGTATTTGATTTTTTAATTGGGATTTTGATTTTTTTAATTTTTAATTTTATTTTTGGATATAGGTTTTTAATTTTTAATTTGATTGAGATTTTGATTTTTAGGAAATTCTATTGATTGATTTGTTCAAAGTTTGAAAGAGCTACAGTCAGAATCGAGATCCATAGGATAGAGGTAGCTGAGAGGTCAGTGAACACTCTTAGGCTGCATGATGGTCACACTAAGCACTCAGGAAATGCTGGGGAGAGCCAGAGAAAGGATGGAGGATAAGACGAAGCCCAAAGACAGGGGAAAGGAATGGAAAAGAATGAAGAAATATCTGGAGAGATGGCAAAAGAACGGGTGGTTTCCAACAGTGACGGCCCCCATAGCTGAAAACAGACACAAAGTGTGGAGAGAGGCTGTGAAGGCCAGAAACGATGCCACTGCTGATTACGAAGGAGCCAGTCGCATGAGCAGATACGGCAGAAAAAGAGCCCTCAACAGAGAAGACAAGAGGTGCGCAGACACTCAACGGCTGCTCACCTACTGGAAGGCCGTCGACACAACCACTCCTGCATCTACTGTGGGACTCCCTGAGGTCCTGAAAGTAGGAGTGACAGACTTCAGGCCCCACAAGACCACCACCACTCCCGAACCTGACAACCCTGTCCACACACCGGTTTATCCAACATTGTCAACAGACGCACACGAGCAGTCTGAACTTCTCCCACAGTATGAGAAGAAGAAGCAAAGAACAACCAATCCCTCCTTGGAAAAACCCTCAATCCAAACAATCTTGTACAAAATAAGAGAAGAGAATAAAAAGAGAGAAGAAGAAAGAGAGACCACAAGGCACAGCAATGGTGTCTACAGACAAACAATGACATTATCGGACGTGATGAATATAGTGGAGCAGGAAGAAAGAGAGTATGAAGGAGACAGACAGAAAAAGGAAGACGAATTAATACAACTGGAAGACGCCAGAAAGAATCTGCAACTGCAGACAGAGCAAAGAAGAAGTGAAGAAGAAAAGATAAAGAAGAAGAAAAAGGATGAGAGAGAGAAGTTTGAGGCAATGGGAGTCTTGCCCTGGAGACGTAGAACATCCCCAAGCGATGATGATGAATACCCTAACAACACTGGTGATGAAGGGATGAGGGGTGCATCTGGATGTCGTCCATTTCTCAGACGGTCCACCCGAGAGAAGAAGTCTTCAAATAAGTATGGAGACTGGGTTTGTCCTGTAATAGGTGAGAGGACACCACTGCCCAAAGCCCAACAGTACCCCCTACTGATGAAATCCAATGGTCAAGCTGAGTTTGTGCCATGGGGACATCGAGACATGGACACACTGGAGAAGGCACTGCCACCGCTTAGAGGAGGAGCCAGCCCTTGGATCCTTCTCTTTGAAAAGCTCACGGCAGCAGATAAATTGGCATTGGGGGACATACGGGCTATGATAATCCGAGCAGAGGGAACAATTCAATTAAATGCCCTGGAAGCGAGAACAGGAACTTCCGCCAGAACGGACCAGACCCCTTTCAACAACTTCAGAGGAGTCTTCTGGGGATCAATGCGAAGTATCTGGCCCACGAAACCAAACATGAATCCCCTCACTGACTTGAAAATAAAACCAGAAGAAGAAATGCATCAGTATTTAAAAAGAGCGGAAAAAGAGTGGCTTGTGGCCACAGGGTGCAGACATGACCGCCATGAAGCTACTACTGTTGTATGGAGACATACTGTACAGAAAGGCCTGCCCCTACCAGTACAAACAGCGCTGGAAGGAGTGGTAGGGTTGAGCAGCATGGAAGATGCCATGTGGAGAGAATATCTCACCCACCACAACCAAAGACACCAAACTGATGAGACAAGCAGAGAGGAAGATCTGAAAAAGCTGAAGAAGCAGCTGCTGAAAATTCAAATAGCAGAGGCCGACAGAGAAATAAGTAAGAAACAGATGGCAGTAATCGAGGCTCAGCCCCCTCAACAGCCCCAATATCTAGCAGCACCCCCGACCCCATATCAACCATATCCAGCAGTCCCGCCCCCTACAGTGGTGTACTACCAACCACCTCCACAGTACAGAGGAAGAGGACTTCAGCAAGGGGAGTGTGAAAGACCCGCAAGTAAAGATACATGCTACATATGTGGAAAAGAAGGTCATTGGACAAGACTCTGCCCACATAAAAGAAGAGGAAGACAGTCCAATGCACCACCACGACGGGCTCCATTCCCACCACAACATCAGCAGTACTCAAGACCAGGTCCGCCAGGACCACCTGTACCTCCCATCATCAACAGATGCCCATGTTGTCACCAGACAGTGGGACGGGGCTTACCAACCAGGTGAGTACTGAGGAGGCCTAGAAGCAGGTGTGGTTTACAGGAAGACAGAACCAGTGGTGACCTGTAGCGTGGTCGGAGTTGACATTGAAATTATGGTGGACTCTGGTGCCGCAGCAACAGAGGTGCAGAGATTCACAACACCATTGGAAACCACACTAAGAAGACAACGCTTGCTCCATCAGTTCCTGTCCTCACCCAAATGCCCTGTCAATCTAATGGGAAGAGATCGAATGACCAGAGTCGGAGCTGAAATTCAATGTTCAGCTGACGGACTTAGAATCGCATTCAAAGGCCGGACACTCACCCCATGGCAGACACATGGAGGAAGAATTCTCCTAATGACAAATGCTGAAGAACCAGAAGAAAAGACTCAAGTATTCTGGGCCAGACTGTTACCAGGAGAAAGGGAACAGCCTTGTGTCAATAAACATATCAAGACTGTAAGCCATGGATCAACAGCCAAGGGGAAAAGCAGGGTGTAGTAAACGGTCCTATATCAGATGAGGAGAGAGGGAAGAGCAGTTCTGACTTACCACAGTTCTAAATTAGACCCCATAAAGCTAGGACGGGTAGGATGCATCAGACACCTAGCAGCAATAGTTAGGGCTGTCCAAAAGACCGCATACATAGGTATGTGTCACCCCTTAAAAATACACACAGAGCACAACAGTACTCATTTAACACCTCATGAGATACTCACAGGCAGGCCAATGTCTGGCCCACTAAGGTCCAGCAGCCATGGTCCTAGCCTAGACTTGCTAACCCTAGAAATTGAAGAATATACTAGGGCGCTAACTAAAATTAGTCAAGTTTTGTTTTCACAGGTGGCGAACACAGAGGTAGCCACTGACGGGAGAAAGCAGGCTCCTGTTCTATTAAGGTACCGAGTCGAACCATCGCAGAGACTCGATTGAACATCGCACAATCAATATTTTGAATCTGAAAGCATACAAGCAGAGGGGTTAGATGGCACTAGAAACGATGCCTCCCCCACAGCTTAAACAATGACATCCATTCAGAAACCTAGATTCAGTGGGTTATGGAAGTCAGTTATTATTCTTTTTTAATTTCAATAGTAGCAGTAGTTTCAAACTTAGTGTGGGAAGCTAGAATTAACAAACAGAACCATAGATCCAATGTTGCCTAGTAATTGGACAGGCACATGCTCGTTTGTGCAACTTATATTGCCATTTTATATTATACCTGTAAACGACACGACTTATGAAGAATTAATTTCCTTACGCACACAGGTCAACAGAAGATCCAAAGAGATGCTGATAGCCCGAGAGGCTCATTTTATAGCCAAGTTTACATTGATGACTTATGAGTACCAAGGGGGGGTGCTTAATTAATTTAAAGCCAGAAATCAGATTTCTTCTGAAGGGTCTCAATCAATGAAAATGTCGTTTGGATTAATTACATATAATATAACCAACAGCGTTTTGTAAACTTCACTAGCGACGCCATATTAGGACTTTAAGCACAGCTAGAGAAAACTAGTTTAATAGCCTTGCAGAATAGGACGGCATTAAAATATGATTCTAGCAGAGTTTGCAGAATCTGCCTGTTGTACTTCCATTCCAAACAACACAGCGCCTGATCATCTTCACTGGGATCTAAAGGACCTGATTCAGTCCAGAAAGACTTCTAAAACATCCGGTGAGATACTGAAATTTGGGAAATTTACTCTGAGAAATTGTTTTGTTTATGTTTTGTTTTGATGTCAAATTGGGATTTAAAATTGCAAGGAATTAGAAAATAGAATTTTTTGTAAAAAGAGCAGACAAAGCTTCTCAGAAATCTCCTTCTCTATCCCTCACTTCACAGGATGGATCCTGACCTCGATGGATGTCCTCCACCTGGTCCAGCAGCACCAGCAAGGACCACCCACACCAAGCGAGCCTGACTTCAACCCATCTCCAACCAGCCCTCCTGCCAGCAACCTCACAATCTCCTCCATCGCCAACCTCATGCACACGCCATGTTCCAACTAGGCAGCCCAGATAGTCCTTGTCCTTCGTGGATGCTGTTCCATTCCTAGCATCCGTGGACTTGTACAGAGGCTTATTGATACTGCGCTCAGTGAGACAAACATGTAGGGCAATCAGTTAAGTGTATAGGATGAACTTGAGAGATAGATGACTATTGTTTAGTTAAGGAAACTCACCCTCGGACCATAAAAGTCCATTAGAGAGGGATTGTGTATTTCCAGGGAATTGATTAATTCGCTGTGAACAGCGAATTAGGGGGGATTTGTGGAGAATTACAGTATTAAGAAGCATTATTTAGTAGAATTTATAGCACCCCTAGTGGTGAATAAAATCGTCACAATGATGAGAATGTAAATTATGTTAAGAGTCACAATATATTTACTTATGGAATGTAATATAGGTTTACAGGATGTTTACTTATAGAAGATATAATATGTTTGCAATAAGTTTACTTGTAGGAGTCTTAAACATAATCATTGGAAGTATTGAACCAAAGTACAGTCACATAGGTTAGGGGGTTCTGAGCCATGAGGCAGAGAGATCAAAGGGGAGATAGGGTCAGTGAGGAATGCAGAGGACAGGCTCTTCACGACCATATAAGGGAATAGGTCGAGGACCAGAGACATCAAAGGGGACATCAAAGGGGACACAGAGGAGCTGGAAAGATGACCAACAGAGCAGGAGGAGTCCGGACGACTTCAACCAAACACTGAGCTGATAACTGGCCAAAGCCATTAGGGGTTTATTGTATTTCGGCCAATCACAGAGGCTGATACTGGACATTTAAACATTCGGACAGAGACTTTTTAATATAGGAGAGTTCCAGAGAGTTTTGGGTTCTGTTCGCGCCGTTACCACTCGGGAGTTGACCAGCTGGGCTGGCCAATTAGGTGGGGCAAGTGAGGACTCAGCCCCAAGGGACATATTGATATCGATAGAGTAATTCTGTCTGCAACTGTTCTAGCTTCTCATGTTAATTAAATACTTTTTGATTGTAAGCCGGATCCAGTTCATTTTTGGTGGGACTTTGCTGCAGAAAGTTAGCAGCAGCAGAAGTCCAGCGGCCTGGCTCTCCCCTGAAAAGGTCTCCCCTCGACACTTGAAGCTCTATGTGTATAAACCATATGGTACAAACAATAACAACGCAGTGTTGATGGAGCTGTTACAATGTTAACATAGCCTAGCACTAATCGATCCAAACCCCATTCAGGAAACAAGCATTTTAAACGTTGTTTGCTTGTCGTCTTGCGGAGAGAACTAACAAAATATGAATTTAGACTTTATACGGCATCATTAGGTGGTTATTTTGCCTATTTTATCCATTTATTGTGGTTAAATCTTTATTTTGGGTTCATTCAGCTGTAGTGAACCAGCTAGATTCAGTGGATACAGATCGGTGCAATTCACAGAGCGCCTCTGGATAATGTTATGAACCCAGACACGGGGGTATCTGAGACTTCCACGACATGTACAAAGGTACAATGTTCAGGGCGAGGCGGGGCCCCTGGGCCCCTGGGCTTGTACCTGGAAGACCCAGTTGGTTATCCATTCATGGCTGTTTTGTGTGTAAGAACGCTCTCTGTTCCGTCAACAATCTCTCAAAGTTTTGACCTCGCTTTCCAAAGTAATATTTTGTAGGGAAATTGCATTTCAGTCAAGCTGTGTATTCAAGGCAGACGTGACCTGCGTTTGGGTAAACTGTTGAATTTTCTCCAGTAAAGTTGCCCCAAATCGCATGAATGAAAAGAAAAGAAAAAGGTACTCATGCACATCTCTGTTGTCAGTTTATTTTGTTGCACGTCTTTTTTCCTCATCTGGCTCCTGTGTGGCTCTCTGTTTACCAGCCAGGAGTGAGTGTCTGCGGATGAAGAGGAAGCTGCCTTCTACATGGACTACAAGCGCCGCCCCGGGGAGCCTGGTGGACCTTTTGAGCCCTGTGATGTGAGACAAGAGGTAGGCAGCCAGCTACAGGAGACCTGCCTTGGCAAAGCACTTCTCCAGGTGTGTTTCACTAATGCCTTGAGGGGCCTGATGGTATAATGCAGTGGAGGCATCTGTATCATCTCCAGCCTTCTCAACTAAGCGTATGTACTGACACCATTTTTTGGGCTGATGAATGATATGATAAGGTGCAGAGACTCGTGTATTTGCTAATACCTGATCAGAGGTATTTCCCAAACTGGTATCGGAGCAACAATCTGTTCACAAGTCATCAGTCGGGCTGGATTATATTTTTACGTTGTTCATTGCTTTAGTTAGCACTAGTGACGAGTGTGTTCTTTGGACTTGTTTGGTGTAAAATGACGCTCAAGTTTGTCTCTTGGTTCAATAAAAATACATTTCATCTTGTCCCTTCTCTTACTTCTCCTTTTTTATCCTCTCGAGGTCATGTTGGCATCTCCCCTTGCCGACACGCTGGTGAATCCTTCGTGGTAAACGGATATTCATCGCATGTATTAAGAGCAGCGAAGCTATGTTATTGTCAATCAACACGCAATCCGATTTCTGCACTGAAGGGATTATGGTTCATAAACAATAGTTCTTCTCAAACAGGAGGTCTCTTGGTGCATGTCTGGAGAACAATGTTTGGAGGCTGGTTATGTCCATGGTCATAGTTAATGTTTAACTTCACTTTTGATGAGTGTACTGTGCTTATTTTTCTTCATTAATGCTTCCTCACTCTATTAAATGTATGTTAACTCAAAAACAATGCAACGGATTATACTTTTAGTTCAGTCTTTCATTACATTCTTCCTTTAGTCTTCTGTGGGTGAATGACACTTATTTCCCTGCTGTTGTACTTTTCTCCGTTGCTTCACTTCCACGATGTTAAAATCTATACTTTTGCAAATCCGTCATATTTGACCGATGACCTTTCTGTCCACGTTCTTACAGTCCCCAGTTAATTCCTCTTCTGTCTTTCGTACTTACTATCGTGGAACCCACCTCCACCCAATCACCACTTTGACCCCCAGGATGTCCAGAGAGACTCAAGTAAAATTTTAAATCCTCCACCTGATGGATCTATGGACTCCGAGGGCTCCCCGTCCCATCTCCTATCTTCACATCGGCCTTTGCTTAATGAAGAGGCTTCATGTCGATGGCATCATATTGCCAAAACTTCTTTCTCTTGCAAACCTCAACAGATATTTTTACACACTTCCAATTGATCTCTTCTTATTGAACTACTGTTTGCCAGGAGAAGTGAGCCTGGAAGTTATAAACCGATCATTTTAACTTATTTTACTGCAACACTCAGAAAGGAAAATAATTACTTCAAAAACCTTTGACACACTTTACTTTAGATAGCTCTATACATCACATACTTGACTTAAAGCGTACAGATTTGAATCATTACTCACTCAGTCTATCAGTGACATCATGTTTTGTTTTTTTTGGCACTGCCTTCGAAAATAACCCATATCAGCGTTTTTCAGTCTGTTGCCTTTATCGTGAGGCCAGCATTGTGACGCTGGCATGAGCTATGAAAGATGTGGGCATTTACCAAATGGAATGATGTAATGAAAAAGAGCTATCGAGTTGCATTATTGAAAGAGCGGCCGATCTATATTTTTTTGGAGCCTTGACCCAAGACAGCGTTGCTTTTGATCACTCTTTTTATTGGCATGGCTCCAGAGATGGAAATGTCAGCGCACGTCTTTGGGCCGGACTGAAATATCTCAACAACCATCAGATAGATCACGGTGGGTTTTGGTGCAGAGATTCGTGGTCCCCAGGGGAAGAACCTTAAAGTCTTTGGTGATCCCTTGACCTTTCTTCTATACCACCATGAGGTTGGCAATTGTGGTTTTCAGTGAATATTTCCCAAAATTTGGCACAGACATTCTTGTCTTTCTCAGGATGTGTAATCATTCTGAATGTTCAACTATTTCCATCAACCTCAACTGTTATTTCTGTTCTGAAGCTAATGCAGAAGTGCTTAAAACCTGCATTCTCTCTAGTGTCCACCAGGGGGCGACTCCTCTGGTTGTATAGAAGTCTATGAGAAAATGACTCTACTTCTCTCTTGATTTATTACCTCAGTAAACATTGTAAACATGAGTTTATGGTCTCAATCTCTAGTTTCAAGTCTTCTTCAATACAGCATGATGTTCATTTAGTAAATGATGGTCCATTTAGAGTCAAACAGACCATAAAGCAGATTGACAGGTCGCTACCACGGCATTGTTCAGTCTGGGAGTTGTCCGTTTTTTCGCCTTTAGACAGACAAAATGCCGAACTCAAGGCTTTAAACCCGTAGTCCTCAAACCAATGGGTGACATCACTGTGACTGCATCCACTTCTTATATACCGTCTGTAGTCTTTTGCAAATTCCTAAACTTTATGGTAGTAAAATAAATGACTCTTCGGTACTCTATTGACAGGATTTGTCCTAATTAAATGTTGAACCGAGACTACAGTGGACACTCGTCAAATGATCTGAAGTCATACAGAACAGCTCATTTATCAAAATGAGACAAACGTTGGTTCGGGGTCCCACTGAGTGGGCTAAGATTAGGGCTTCACTAACACATTTCTCTCCCTTAACTGTGATGCTTTTCAGTGTCAGAGTATGT
The DNA here is from genome assembly GCF_910591455.1 of Pholis gunnellus. Taxonomy (NCBI): domain Eukaryota; kingdom Metazoa; phylum Chordata; class Actinopteri; order Perciformes; family Pholidae; genus Pholis; species Pholis gunnellus. The sequence continues at coordinate 1,853,072 of NC_136531.1, forward strand.
TTTTATAATTCATCTCCAAAAGAGTCTAATTTGGCAGCCTTATACGGTGAGTGAGCCTTGAAAGGGTTCCGTTTCTCTCTAAAGAACACTTTAACAAGAGATGTTGTTGTAGTTTTGTCCTCATTAGTTCCTTTAAGGGATCAAACCGCTGACCTGATCATTAAAGTATTGCTTCTCCATCCTTATCCCCCGTTCCCTGGGTTAAGTCTCTGTCGGCTTGTGTCGATGCTGTGACAGCGGTCCCGGTATCTGAAAAAAACAACATATGCCTCAATATTGTTTGAAAATGAACGATACCTTTTTCCTGCATTTTGAGGACGTCTCTCTTTTCATCTGATATTTACTGAATGCCTCAAAGAAAGCTACATAGAACAAAGCAGCCGCTTTATTCCCAGCTCTCTAACAATCTCTATTGATTTCCTTCTGTCTGTGTTCAATCACAATAACGAACAACTCAACATTTAGGCCATCAATTAAACTTCTCCATTCATCGCTTTTCAACGGTGCGGATTGTAAATGGAGGAACATTAGGCGCAGGTTTCCAATTCATTTAATACCACGAGACAAGAAGCAGAGGGGCCGCTGTGTGTAGTTTGTTCATGAGATGTAAATACCGGCCAATCAAATCTGCCCGGTTTTGACATCCCCTGGGTTTGCTTGATCTACTTCCACATTCTTCTCCTTCCACCACTTGTACCAAACGGCTTAACATTTACTTTCAGTATTTTGACCTTTTTGAATATTACACTCATTCATATTTTAAAATGGAGTTTGAGCTTCCAGAGTATCGGCAGCATGTAATTGTTTCTGGACATTGATATTGAATTCAATACGTTCACGCTAGCAGCATGGATCCTGTCGGTCGGTCCACCTGGATTTACCTCTACATGAGGTCACATTTGTTACTGCACTTGCGCCACCATTGCCATACATTTGTGGTCACACATTCATGCCCCCTTTAGGTTAATCTGTGATAACTTTGGTGGTCCCTTAAATATTCCTCGAACACCATCATGGGGGAAAACATTTGATGTTACTCTGTTGTTGTTGTCTCATAAACCACATTTTGCCATGATGACACACACAACCTCACAAGGTAAAAACAATACCAGCGCATTGCAGCCGGTATTGATATTCACTCTCTACTGTGTACTCAAAGCTAATTAGCAAATGTTAGCATGTAAACATGCTTAATTAGGATGGTAAACACGGTAACCATAGTATCAGCTTAGCATGAGCATGTAAGTGCTGTCATTGTGAGCATATTAGCATCCATTCACTTTTGCCCCAAAGACCTGCTATGACTGCATGTGTGATTTAGAAATGATTAAAAGAAGACTATACGACAGCTTGTACCAAAAGCAAAGAGCACTTTAAATGAGGCTTTTGGACCACGGTGTGACAGAAGATCTATTTGGCCCCACAAGAGGGAGATAAAAGCACATTACAGATGTTTTCTCCTCTTTTTGCAGTTCCCATTTGTTGTTGTTGTTGTTGTGGACAACATGCTGAAGGCATCTTTAAGGTCCTACAGTGTTCGACATGGACTACGTCTGGTACAATAAATGAGCTGGAACTCTTTTAAAACCGTGTAAATCAAATTTTGCTAAGACAAATATTAAAGATGAAACATCGCTTAGATCAGATAATCAAAGCTACAAGCTGTTCTGTTGATAGAATGTATTTTCTTTTGAGTCTTTTCTCAATTTCCACGTATAAAATGTCTTCTTCATGGAACACATGAAGAAGACAGATAGAAACAGAGGCCATTTTTTGGTTGAACACCATTTTCAGGGATTTAGATCTGAAATATGAATAGATTTCATACACTTCAAAATGGCCCTGTGGTGAACAAAATGGATTCTTTGATGAGATGGCGAGATAGTCAGAGGAAACGATTGCGTTTGCAGAGACATTGTTGTTCTATCCTGGCTGAATTCAATTCTTGCAGAGAGGGTTTAAAATCCTTAGAGATATCACTGTGGTGATATTCATGTTTTTACAGGCGGGAGTGCTTAACTCTCTCTGGGATGAAGGATTCTTACTGCTCAGAGTTTGAGAAACTTATCCAAACCCTGTGATCAATGTTAGAAGTGTGACCCATCATTGTACCATTAATAACGTGCGGACACTTGCCATCTCTCACTCGATGCAACCGACACAACCACTGACATTTTCTCAAATGTCTGCACGATGGTGTCGCCAATTTGCGAATGAGCATACGCCGTCATCTGGCGACTTTTAGAGCGAGTGCCGGCTACTTTCATTGGAAAAGAGTTGTGAACGCTGCACAAGGCACGGGGCATTTGGTATTCCACAGTTACTGCAGCTGTTCCACTGTCCACCATTTCCTTTACTGGGGATAGTAGATGCAAAGAACTTACACTGATACTCTTTGGTAACTGTGGATAGAAAGCTACTGGGAGAACGAAAGCGCACTTTTTCCCCCCGTTTTAATTATACACATTTGTGCATCTAATGTTGGTGAGCCTTGGCCCAGAGAAGAATTACTGGCAAAGACAACATCACATAATGTCAATTGAATAAAACTGCTTTATTACATCCCATTAGGGAAGATTGGATACTTGTTGCTGCTGCCTGTGGGCATACAGATCAGACTGATACAAGATGTGGATTTGTATTTGTTCAATGTCTGCCAGGGGCCAATGGATGTATGTCAATTTAAACATACTGTATATGCTGAATAATTGCAACCTTTCAGCTTACCCAGCTCCCACATTCCAGGAATTAAAAATTATGGATAACTTTAACTGATGCCGTCTAACCTGCTATTAGAGCCACGGCCGGCAGAAGTACGAGCCGGCAGACGATCGAGTACAAAGCGTGAGTCGCCACAAACAGTGAGCTGTTGACACTGTGTGCTTTCAGTGAAGCAGAGATGCTGACATTAAAAAGCACAATATGGAGAAAGATACTTTTGACCATTTTAAAATTAGTATTGGATGACTTTGAAAGAGCATTGGTTATTCAGAGGTTGAGGCATTAAAGCACTGACAGATGTTTCGTTTTGAGCCAGAGTTTTGTCACATCAGTCAGCCTCCAGCAGGACAGCGCAACAGTGAATTCTGCCTTTTTGAAGAAGCACGTGTCCAGAACTTGTAATTCCGCTTAATTGACACAACATTCAAAATATTAGAGATACAAATATATATCTACATATATATTTTGCCATTGCATCAGAAGGTTTTGAGTTTGATCATGAAGCGGACAGCTATGACTCTGTGCCCTCTGTCCTCCCGTAGCTTCATTTTAAACAGCTTTCATCTCTCGGCTTTCAATTGGACCCCGGAGTCCTGCAGCCTCGCACACAGTGATGACCTCACAAACCTATTATTGATGAGGGAATGATTCATTACAATACTTTGTCAAGGCCATAGCGGTCGTCAGGATTTATTCAATAATGAATCAGAGCAAAGTGCAAACACACACACAACAAACAATACATGCAAGTACATATATACACGTATTACTTTGTGGGTGGCTTATCACTTGAAGTATATTACTTGTGAGTATTTATGCAAATGAGACAGAAACTTCCTCTCAGTTTACTACAGAAACCAAACAAAAAGAATGTTCTGCTGCACAAAATCATATTCAATTTTTCATATTTGTTCTTACTACTTAATACTGGATATTATTTAATACAATTTATTTGAAAAACAAATCACAGATAGATGCTCATATGAAGGTTTTGACAAGGGGTCACAAGTAGATTCATTATGGGTCTCAATTCAAAAAGGTTGAAGACGTCTGATCTTGAGGATTGTGCATATTCCTCTTTGTGTCTGTCCATCAGATGCAATCATGATTTCCTCTCTAAACACACTCACACACACACATCAGACCGGAGATGTGTAGAGTGTTACACACAGGGAGACACACACTCTACCTGCCTCTAGCATCGTTTCCACGTCAGATACAGTATATTACCATTCTCACGGGCCCATAAATAAATGGAAATATTAAGCCCCCCTGGGTGAATTCTTTCCATTTCCTCCTAATATGACATTAATACATCTGCAGCCTAGGGCATTGGCAGGAATCATTAAGGGCCAATGACTTCTCACAGTCCCGTAAAAGTGGGCCTGGTAGTATAAACCAGTGTGTGTGTGTGTGTGTGTGACAATCTATTTGTGGTAATTGCTTAACTGTGTAGTGTGTGTGAGGGACAGAAATCAAGTTGAATGTTTTATCACATAAGTGTGTTACAATACAGGTGCATTCCAAGTCATTTAAGAGAGGTGTGTGTGTGTGTGTGTGTGTGTGCTGCTGAATTATTAACAGTCATGGTGACAAATTTGCAGGGCAGAGGGAAAACATAACCTTCTATCATCCGCCACAGATTTCAATGCAACACCGATAAATATGAATCCCTGTGCTTCGCCTCCAAGGCTCCCAAGCAGGTGGTACGTTTTAAAACCCCTCATTAAATAGGAGTTGCCAGGCTCCCAGACACAAAGCTCTTCTTCCATTAGGATGAATATTGCATTCAGCCATATGCATACTTGCTTATTAAAGTTTTGCGGTGTTTGCATGGCACTCTGCGGCTAGTGGTTTTTCCGGTATGTTAGCGGTGTGGGTACAACTTGGTACCAATAATGGAGCAGGTTAATTAAGTACAACTACAATTACCACCTTGCAGTTGTATGCTTCCGCCAACCAGTCAAGTTGTAGTTTACATCCATGTCTGTTCAAAATCACTTCATCATTTTAGTCTTGTAGACATTTGTGTGAAATGTGTGTGTTTTGTGAGGTCAGTGACCTTTTGACCTGTGACCACCACATGTCAGTTCATCCTTCAGTCCAAGTGGACGTTTGTGCCAAATCTGAAGAAATTCCCTCCAGGAAATTTGTGAGATATCTCTTTGGCGACGGCTGTCGCCAGCGCAGAATAAAACATTTGACTGATTCTGTTGGGAGGCACCAAACGATTCTAATCATAATAATTTAACATTTGAGGAAAATCATTAGAAGTTCAAATGTTTTGAACAAAAGAAATTCCTATTCGTCTGGATTCACAGTCGATATGAGAGCAACTAGAGATTGAGACCATGAACTCATGTTTACAATGTTTACTGAGGTAATAAATCAAGAGAGAAGTAGAGTCATTTTCTCATAGACTTCTATACAACCAGAGGAGTCGATGGTCATTAGAAAAAATTAAGGTTTAAGACACTTTTCAGAACCGGATGTTGCCGCCTGACTTTCTCCTGTTCTTGCAGTTAAAGTTGTGTCTGTAGACCCAACGGGGAAATTAGCACACAATGTAAATGAATTGTGTTGCTCAATCGGTGGATACTGTGCATGTTATGAGATCAACGTCCACCATTCAAACACACACTAAACATACATTAACAGTATACAATAACTGTGTTTGGTTAAAAGCTTTCATTCCTCCATATAATTGGAGGAGATTTTGGGTTCCAGCTTGGAGGGTAGATTGTTAATTAAAAAAGACAGAGACTCTGTGAGACGCTTTGTAATCGAAACAAATTCACCTGGAGCTTCTCTGCCCAGAATAAATGTAGATTTTGTGGAAACAACCACAATATTAAAAAACAAGGCCTGAGAATTACACCATTAAACTGCTCATTTAAAAGAGACAAGGCTATTGGAACGATGTGATTGCGAGACATAGAATTAGCGGGAGATACAGAAACCGAGGACAATAAAAAGCCAAAACAAAAATACATTATGGCCTTTTATTCAAATCCTGTCCAAACTGCCTTAAATGAGAGGAACAGACCACCTTTAATTTAGTTTTTGTTTCGTCTGTTCAAAATATCATCACTTGTGTGAAATCATCATAATTAGCATATTCAATTCTTGAGTTATGGCTGAACACGTGTTTTATGAGGTCAGTGACCTTTGATCTGTGACCACCACATGTCAGTTCCAACCTTCAGTCCAAGTGGATGTTTGTGCCAAATTTCAAATGAGAAAAAATCCCCTCCATGAATTCTGTGATATATATCCGGCCTCGGCTGTCGCCGGCACGGAGGCTTGATAAAACATGTTTCTGACTCTGTGGGTCTTCAAGGTGTTGGGAGGCACCAAACCATTCAAATCATAACATTTTAAACATCTTAGAAAAATCATTAGAAGCTCAAATGTAATTACTTTCAACCAAAGGCATCCCTATTCCCCTTGATTTACAGTCAATGAGAGAGAAATGGAGCCATTTAGCCGCATCAATGTCCAACGGATGGAAAAATACGACACACAATGATAGTAAATATTAAAATAAGAAAGTTCACATCCAAAAGACAGACACATCTTTGCTGCCGAATGTTTGACTATCACAGACCTCGAACATATGAGCTACCTGTACAGCATGTTGCACGTCCATGCATCGTTTAGATAATCACCTCCCCCGACAGGAAGTTGTCTCGATCGTAGCAAGTACAGAAAATAACTGCAGCACTGCAAGATTTTAGTTAGGAGCTCCTTCATGGGTGACTGCTTGGCAAATGGGAAGGAGAGGATGTGGCAGATTTAAAGAGAGGAGACAATATTAATGCGATGCCTCCTTCACCTAACGACGGGGCATTAGCGAGGCTGTGTAAATCAGAGATGGCTGAGTTATGCTGCCCAAGCCCACTTTGTGACGGGGATAATATTGGGCTTTCTGGATGGCTGGGTTGAGCACAGATTGAGGCACACACACACACACACACACATTCTCTGTACTTATATCTTTGTGAGGACCCTCCCTGACATAATGCATTCCCAAAACTTAACCATCACCACTAAATGCCAAACCCCTACCCTAACCTGAACCTTATTCTATAACCTGAATTATAAAAACAAGTCTAAATACTCAACAGGCCTCTGATGAAGTGAAATGTCCTCGCTTACTAATAATGTCCTCACTCTGCTGGTTTGAGAACTAGTCCTCACTACGTAGCAAGTACAAGAACACACGCACACACACTCACACAATCTACATCCCTTCACCTCAGATCCGTAACCCTCACCTAATGTTTACCCTGAACTCATCCGCACCATGAATCAATCGGCCGGACTGACTTCATAAAAATGTCCTCACAGAGGTTGTTTGGATGTCTTGTGACATCAACAATATACTCATTTCTACTCACTTGCACATCTCGAGTCTGTATTTAGTGCATTTCAAAGTTTCAAACATTGATTCATCTTCCCTGTCATCATTCCTGCTCCCCTGCATCTCCGTCGCACCTCTGCAATCTCTCTCTGTCTATCTCTCTCTCTCTCATGTTTAATCAGTCCACCAGGCGGGTGTCTCTACAGGGGACTGTGAATTATTGATGCAAGGGCCATGAGCAAAAAGGAAGGGGGGGAAACAGCAGGAAAGAAGGATGGAGGGGAAAATGAGTGGAAGAAGAGACAGAACATTTCCCTTAGTCGACCTGTGCTGATGTAGACGGACAGATAAGACGAAGGAAGGATGAGAGAATGGGTCGAGACAAAGAAAGAGAGAGACGCAACGGAAGTGAGCGTGGCGGGAGATTTCAGGTATAATGAGCTTGACGAGGGATCTCAGCTGTGAAGTGGCGCTGTGAGGCCCACAACAGTGGTGGAACTTCAGCAATAAAGCCTGAACTTCCAAAATATCAAAACCCCAGAGAAAAGAGTCTTAGCCTGAACAGCGGCGTTATGTACTGATATTTAGTTATAGGAACGTTTTTAAAAGAGAATAGGATATGGAGCAGTTCGCCCACAGCGTAGTAGCTCCAGAAACTACATTTATATTGGACAATTCTGCATCTCCTGTTTTACCCCAAATGCCAATGTTTGGTGTAAAGGAGTTGATACGGAGACCGGAATCTGTGTTGAAAGAATATGAAAGAAGGTTTTAGGCACTTCAGCATTTGCTTGATTTTTCAGAACTGGATGTTGCCGCCTGACTTTCTTCTGCTATTGCAGTTAAAATAACACTAAACATTAACAATATACAATAACTGTGTTTGGTTAAATGCTTTAATTTCTCCGTGTAATTGTTGGAGGAGACTGTCTTTTTTCACAATCTACCCTCCGAGCTGGAACCCAGAGATTCTCTGGGTTCATAATTGAAGAAACTGAACCTGGAGCTGACCTAGAATGAATGTAGATTTCGAGGACACATAATGAGACCTGAAGTTTTACGTGGAAACGACCACATTATGAGAAACAAACTGAGAATATCACCATTAAATTGCTCATTTAAAAGAACAGAGCGTACAGATGGAGATGGCAATTGGAACGATGTGGAGCGGAATTAGCGGGAGATTCAGAAACCGAGGACAATCAACAGCAAAAACAAAAATATACTATGGTCCTTAATTAAAATCCTATCCCCGCTGCCTTAATTAAGAGTAACAGAAGACAACCCTCAATTTAGTTTTTTTAGAAGAAAATACTAATTAAAATCGTAATAATATGAGCAGCAGATAAGAGCTTGGGACAAACAGACGACATATCTGTCAGACAACAGCAGCAGCGAACCGCGACCGATAACTGAAAGGCGAATTAAGCAAACTGAGGCCCAGTGCAGGGATGGAGGGAGTTGTTAGTGCAGCTATTGAGCTGGAAACTAAGCGTGTATGTTGGAGGGGTCGTCTGAGAGCAAGGCCTCGAGGGGAGACGGAGAGATACAAGTTGGACGATATCAGCGAGGGCTGCAACGCCACCGAATCCGGTGACAGTTGCAATATGGAGCCATCAACAATAACCGCCGTGTGAAAAACAGTAATGGACAAAACCACACAAATGTTAATCTTTGTGGTTTTCAGTAAAAGGAGCACATAGGGGTCAATGTGCTAAATTGTGTCCAAATTGTTACACTGATACTCATCGGTGTCTGTGATATGAATTCATAGATATTAAATATGAATCTGCAATATTGTGCAGTGGTCCCAGTGATATCTGTTCATAAAGTGTGCTGAAAATAACTTGACATGGTTAAAGTTCAATTTAATAAATTCAACAATATGATCACGCTTTTTGTATTTGTTGTGCTGGATTACTCAGTCAAAGTGCTATTGTCCTATTTCAGTCATTGTAAGTGTTTTTGTTTTAATAATCCAGGCAATGTGTTTTTAACAAACATCTATCTGTCAGCCAAGAGACCGCTGTTCCCTCCCCGTGTGAAGTCTTGATATATTTGTCATGTGTGTACTTCCACTGTTATTTTACCTAATTGACAATCTTTTCCTAAACCTAACTGAGTCGTTTCCAACGAAGACAGAAGTTTATTTTGAACAGTCTGTATGCACGAAACAAGCTGAAATTGACACGAGTTGCAGGAAAACACACGAAAAATGAGGAGTAATTTCCGTAAGATATCATACGAACCGTTGCATGAGGGTACGTTGAACTTGTTATTCTGCACTAAAGATATTTAGAGTTCTACTTCTAGCCATGATTGTGCTGTTTCCGTTACATAGCGCAGTGAAAATCAAGGCCACTGAGAATAAAATGTGACAAGAACTGCCCCTGAAACAGCTCCGGGTTCAGAGGACCGAGTAGGACATGAGCGCTGATGGACACTTTAAAGCCAGGTGACATAACGGCATCCGAAGAACCTGCACTCTCTCCCTGCTGATGTGCACTGGTCCTAGCTCAGTGGGAGCTACTTGTTAAATACGTCCTCTGAATAACCAATTGCATTGTTATACAACAACAAATTGTGTCTGTCTGCACAAATGTTAACCGTGAGAACATTCTGTGTAAGTGAGCGTACACGTGTGTGTGTGTGCCTGTGTTACCGCTCAGTTCCCCGTGGTGTGGTCGTTTCACCACACCAGTGTAGACTGGGATCGATGGGGTTGTGATGAGGGAGGGGGGTGAGGGGGAGGGGGAGGGGTATCGACTGGGTAAACGTCGCAGCGGTGAGAATTTACTCCGGCTGGTTAAAGCTTTGTCGCCTGAGTGGAAAACGAGCTGAGGCCATGATAATGATGGAGGTGTGTAAGACAGTAAGGGGTTAAAAGCAAGACGGATGGACAATCAGGTGATCAAAAAGCGCTCTTGAACATTTCTGCATCGATCTGCTTGTTAGTTTCCTCTCAAGCGTGCTGAGCGCAGTGTTTTAATCTGCACATTCATCAGCAGCTGCTCCCGTTTGCATTCTGTTTCCACATCACGTTTGGAAGAAAGCACGTAAATACTGTACCCAATATAATTACACGCAACTGTTTGTATCGTCATCTAAATGTAAAAGCAGTGTATGGTGACAAAGTAAAGTCACATGTTTCACCAGAATCTGTTTTACTCTGAATGCTACTTTCTATCTTGGAAGATGTTTTACCAAACTACACTCGTGTACTTCCCTGTTTGCTTGAATGTCAGAGCGGGTAAACATAAAGAATATCTCTCAAACATTCTGGATCTTCAGCTGAATGCCTGACGTGTACATGCACACGTGTGGTAAACAGCTGATGATCTCTCCGGGGCTCCGGCAGCTCCGTGTCTCCGTTGGGCCTCGTTGAAGTGTGTCCTCCAGATGACGGATGTGTCTGGCTGCTCCCCAGGATTACCCCGGCCTGTTGCTTTGATTAATTCTCTGTAGCTAATCAGTCAAGTGAACTCCCACGGGTGTGAAAAGAGACCCGTCACCTGGAACAAAAACAGGCACATTCTACACTTAAGCGTACGCACGGCTCCTCCAGGTGCCCACATGCCTGTGATTACACACCAACACTAAGTGATGTAGTGGGAGAGCGATGCATTGGCTTTAGTTCACATTCTGTTTGTGTTCGTCTGTGTGTCACGGCAACTATGAACAGTTTTTAGAAAGAATTCTTCATTCATATTTTTATAACTAATTTGATATTTGCCATTTTTCAACCCAGACTAAAATGTTGACATTGCATGCTTCTGCAAACCAAGAAGACTTTGAATGTCGATGTTTCTGAATCATGTACACGTTTAATATCAGCCTCATGTCAGGCTTTTAAGAATCGCACAATGCCAAGTGGTTAACGTTGTAAAAAACAAGTTTAAGGCAACAAAACTACTTTGTGATGGTTAGAAAACAGGTCATGGTCTGTGTTTAAATAACACAACAAGATAGCGCAACGTCATCACTTGCGTAACCAAGTAACCGTCTTTATCGGACTTTCTCACGCAACGTAAGACAACAAGCGTGAAGACGAGGTTTACTTTTGGCTCGACACAAACAGCGTGAAGGTCCCGAGTTTGTTTGACCCGTCGTTGGAACTTTCTCTCGTTATTCTCGATGTTATATCACGTAACTATCGATAGCGGTTGTTCGTACTACATCTCCCGTTCCGACCAAATTCTACATTATCCGAAACACTTTCATTGGGGGTCTAACAAGCGTTGATACAACATTACACTTGTTGTCACTTTCCTCTGTGAGTTACGAGCAGCTTGGAATATTTCATGATACATTTTATACTTCACCTGGAGACATGCAGCTCATTCATTCAGTCGATAAAACTTGGGTACAACACATTAGTTATGCGAGGAGATGCCATCAAGTGTCGTCTGCGTAGAAACACAGAACGTACTGACACGCATGGGGGAGGAAGCATGTGATGCAGTCTGTGCTCCACATGATGCTCTTATTAAAAACACTTCTAGATGTGGTTCCCCTGAGAAATCCACGGCAGGAATGATGGATGACTTACTGCTGGTAGCTGCACACTCGCTCTCTGACATACAACGATGTCATTATTCCTTTATAAACTGTGTGACAGAGCTAATAACTGCTTATTTAGATATAAAAACATTATTTTTTTAAACAAATCTGGAATATTTCACTAGGAATTAGATAGAAATAACCTTAGTTATCATCTCCCGACCGCTTGGACTCATCTCATAATCCCAGTTCTGTAACCTCCGATGTAAACAGGCCTCATTATCTCTCTGACATCATTCCTCTCTTTGTTGCTTCACTATATCACATGTTTGAGAGGTTTTTTTATGTGAATACTGGATAATATATATATAGAGGCTACTTTTTCTGCTCATACAAATTTCATATTCCACACATCTGGCCCCCAGGTCTTGGTTAAAACCTTTGATTCTGAAGAGAAACCTCTAAGGTGCTAATTAAAAAGACCCGTGCACGAGGAGTAAAGCCGCTCCTCTGAGAGAACCTTCACATGGGAAGTTTAAGCAGTGGCAGTTTTGATCTTAGGGAATGTTCTTTGCACTTTTTCAAATAAAGTACATTTTTTTTATCCTAATGACGGGTAGGCCTATTTCTGAAGTCGTGATGTATTCTCTCATAAAGTTAAAATGACTCATATCACATGATTGAGCTTTATTTAATGAGTTGAAGTTGTTCCAGTGCATCTAAACCGTGTTCTTTTAAAATAAACTTCCCCAATAAGAACACTGAGCTGCGATAATCCTTCATTAGCCACACTGCCTTTTGCTCCAATCATCCAGATTCACAAACAGCGAGACTAAGCAGTGCTTTGTTTACGTTTTTTAATAAGCGTGCTGTTTAATTAAAGCTATGGACGGGTGTCCAGCATTAACAAGCCATATGCCAATCCAAACCCACCTTGGAGGGCAAATTTACAGCTGAGAAAATCCATTTAAATGCACGCGTCAGTTGATGATATGATATCATAGATTTAACCTATGGCTGGGATCCAAAGGGGGGAGGGGGGGGGGGGTTCAATGCAATTCTGCAAATGCGTTTTTTTAAATATCCGATCGTATGTGAGCTGTAATGACTCCTCGATATACTCTCACCTTCAGGAGCTTCTCATGATATGGACTGTAATTACTTTGAATCAACCTCACGTGAAGGAGATTAAAAGAGATTTGTGCATTTCTCTGTGTCCTTCTCCTCCTCGTCGGCTTAAAATGTAATTATGAATCACATTTTGCTAATTGTGTTTTTGAATATTATACCTTCTGCACGGCGACGTTGTGGTTCCAGAGTAGAATTAGCCTTTTGATAACGCTAATGTCGTTATAGATGACCCCATTTGTATGAGAGCTTTCAGACTGAAGTGACTCTATCTCCGCTCCTTTTGGATACTCAGCAGAAAAGCATCTTATTACATTAGAGCTCATCTCTCTCCTCCTCTCTGCTTCGCGTTTTATCTGCTAAACGAGCGAGGCCGGCGCGCTTCTTCTGAGGTTGACGAGGTTTCTTTCTTTAGAAATCACTTCATCGCAGATTAAACCTTTTTTTTTTTTAACCAAACCGCTCACATTGGAGGATGGAGGATGGAGGGTGGAGGATGGAGGATGGAGGGTGGAGGATGGAGGATGGAGGATGGAGGGTGGAGGGTGGAGGATGGAGGATGGAGGGTGGAGGATGGAGGATGGAGGATGGAGGGTGGAGGGTGGAGGATGGAGGGTGGAGGATGGAGGATGGAGGGTGGAGGATGGAGGATGGAGGATGGAGGGTGGAGGGTGGAGGATGGAGGGTGGAGGATGGAGGATGGAGGATGGAGGGTGGAGGATGGAGGATGGAGGATGGAGGGTGGAGGATGGAGGATGGAGGATGGAGGATGGAGGGTGGAGGATGGAGGATGGAGGATGGAGGGTGGAGGATGGAGGATGGAGGATGGAGGGTGGAGGATGGAGGATGGAGGATGGAGGGTGGAGGATGGAGGATGGAGGATGGAGGATGGAGGGTGGAGGATGGAGGATGGAGGATGGAGGATGGAGGGTGGAGGAAGGCGTCACAAGCACGCAAGTGCAGCATGCGTAGGCTTCTGGGTCTGTGGATCCACCAGGGCGCTCCGGTGAGCCGGAGAATTAGACGTGGAGAAGAAAAAGACATCACAAAAGCACCGGAAGATGTAAAAAGGAATTTGTCATGTGCGTAGAAACTTCTATCGTCAGCTGAGATTGTAACACGGAACATACCGACGCGCATGGGGGGAGGGAGCATATAATGGAGTCTGTATTAGACATGATTGTCGTATTACAGTACCATTCTATAGATGTGGTTCCCCTGAGAAATCCACGGGAGGAATGATGGATGACTTGCTGCTGGTAACTGCACACTCTCGCTCTGACACTCTGACTAATTCTTTGACCTGCTTCCGTTACTTTCTCTATTTTTCTGATCAGATATCCTTTACTGGACTTGCTACCTGTCATTTCCACTCCTTCCCCTGACTGATCCCTATGTGTTGTTGTTCCTCTTCATCTCTTTGTCACCCTTTTCCCCTCTTTACATCCCCATTCTCATCTTCCTTCAGTCATACGACCATCCTCTGTTCATCCGTCGTTTTCTCCTCTTCCTCTGCTCTCTCTTCCTTTTTCCTCTCATCTTCCTCCAGTGAATACTGTGCGCTGCCCAAGCTTCTACACGAGTAATCGTTCTCTCCGTCTCATTATCTCTGCCACACTAGTTCCTATTTCACTAATTACTACCACGGATGAGGCTACGATTACTGTACGTCTGCGGCTGATGACATTTTGTCTTTTGTGTGAACTAGCTTTGGCTCTCTCTTCTCCGTTATTCTTGGTTCGTCTGCACATAGCTGGCGTGGTGAGAGGGATGTTCAAACAGAAGATAAAGCAGACTTTAGCAGGTGCAATAAAACAGGAAGTCAATGATACAGTTTAACACCCCCAGACGTGGTATTGCTCCACTAGGTGGCACAAATAGACACAATGCAAAGTAAAAAAATCTGCACGTTGACTGAAAATAATCATGCTTATTCGGAGGCGTTATGACTACTTAACAACAGACAGAAGATAAAAAAAATAAAGGCCAGCTGCAACACAAACACAGGCCCATTCTGCAAACATAAAACCAGTGTCTGTGTTGATGCTCAGTCTGGTGTTTGTGTGAAATAAACACAGACTTCGCAAACAGTTCAGTGGTCAAATTTACCCACAATTCCCTCAAATAAAGCGAGTCAAAACTCACACAGAGTGGGGCAGGCCATCGCATCGCAGATAATCTATTCAAACACAGGAAACAGGACGAGACTTTGGGTTTGTAGCCTGAGTGGTAGAAAATCACATTTGAGCGAGCTTTGGTTGAATGCGGGTAAACAGTCCGGCAGTCATGTGGAGATGATTCAGTTTTGTATTGGTTTAAAATTGGCCACTTGTGAAACAATCCTGCTGTGTATGTTGGCTCTCAACTTCAACTCCAAAGTCTCGTATCTCAAGTTGCTACTCGGGCTGTAAACACTGAGCAGCGCACGGACGAGAATATCTGGCACCGGGTACCCGCTGGAGACACCGGAGCCCCAGAAATACAGGCCTTTGACCCCAGAGGTTTATGGGCCGTTCACCCAGGACGCAGCAACCGTGCTACTGAGCTCTGAAAGCCGTCGGTTCTCGTGTTTTGCAAAGCCAAACGACAGCTTCTCACTTCTCCGTGCACAGAGATGAAGCTCAGACACTTCATGTAGAACATTCTGTACCAAAGAGGACTTCCAAGGAACTGTTTGGAGTTTTCTTGGAAGCAATTCAAGTTATTGTTACACGTTGTGTGTGTGTCCTTCAGGCTTAGAACAATTGTTGAATCAATCTTCCTGCACATAAAACAATAGCAGGCCATGTAAATACTGTTCTTATGAACAGTCTTACACCTGATCCTGATGACATATCTTAATATAAAACCCTTCAGTCACCAGGCTTTTAACTAATCTCCCCCAGCGACATCTGTGGTTGATCCTCCTTTTATGCACCGCCGCACCAACACCGTTTCAAATTCACTTTCAGAGAGCACATTATCATCCATCACTATGAATAGAACTGAAGACTCCTGAATCTGTTGCCTTTTGCAGTTGACGGCTGACTTTTTCATCTCCGCCTGTCTGAACAAGAGCTGTTAGAGGCTTGACTTCTTCATTTGTTTGTTAGCCTTGATGTAGTCAAAGAGGTTTGATGAGCCTGCATGTGCTTTTTCAGCATCACTATTATTCACAGCTATGCACTCACAGCCACTCAGATCAGGGAACTGCCAGCAGTCTGCTGCTCGTGTTCTGTGCTGTCCAGCCTGAGCTGTCCCATCTAACGACATTGTTCTAAATAAACAGAAATGAATGAATGTGACAATAAAGTTGCGTTTGTGAGGGTTATAGCTTCACAAAAGCGTCCATTGTATCCCGTCGGGTGTCATGTGACACAATGATATGAATACTGAAGAATAAAGAAATGAAGAGCGGATGAACTACAGCTGAGGCAGCAGTCAAGGCTGTGGAAGTTGTTTTCCTGCTTTTAACCTATTAAAACCGATTAAAAGCTGCCCTGTTTTTAGACCTTTGCATACCCATACAGAAAAGACTATAATTATGTAACTACAGGGTCTATTTTAATAATTTTTATGTTATGATAAAAGGTAACACTTGTGAGATTTGATCAGCTGTTTAAATATCAGTGTATATGTTACTGGTTAAGAGTAAATTAAGATGGCACACAGCTCAAAATGAAAAGTTTCAGGTTCGCCTGAAAAAAAAGCACTTTTATTGTCATTATTTTCTTGAAATGAGGCCCTGGCTAGCCTAAAAACTCTCACAAATCATAGCACAACATGTTAGCAGTCTCTCTGCAAAGTTTGACTTTGATAAAGTGAAGCAGAACAACATGAGAGAGATTTTAGTACAGAGAGTTTAGGCGAGGTTTCCAAAATGTGCATTCGGGCACATTCGGGCACCATGTGTGCCATTTGAATTTTCTCATGTACCAAACTACATATTTCACTTGTATATTACTAATGGTGTTCAATACATCCCAATACAGCAGTTTTGGGCTTTTTTGGGGGTAAATTCAACCAGACATCCATCTTTTCCCATTCAAAATAACACACAAATCAACTGAATATTGAATCCAAATGGAACAGATTTATTTTTACTGTAAACATTTGTAACAATACAAACTGTAAAAACCACACAAAACCAAAAAACTATTTACATTATTTACACAATTGTCCATTATGCCCAAAAAAAAAAAAAAAAAAAAAAAGAAGTTGGGCAGGATGTGAGCAGGACGTGAGCAGGACGTGAGCAGGTCCATGGCAGAAGGCAGGAGGCAGCTTGAAGATGGTGGATGGATGAAGGAAGGAGAAACTGAGCCGTTCATGCACCCTAAAATCTCCTTATGCTGGATGGATGGATGGATGAAGGAGAAAGATGGATTGTCGGTGAAGGGCTTATCTTTCACTGTGCCACATATAGAAGCAGTTTTTGTGGGCTGTGAGGCAGAGAGGAACATTACACCTTGTGCAATAAGAGGCTGTCTTCACCCTCCGTAGTCCAGCATCATGGCACCTCTTGCAGTACTTCCTGACCCTCGTTTCCCCATTGCCGTAAAACATAGGCATGCAGTTGGTGGAGGGGGCGGGGGTGGGGGGTGGGGGCGGGGTGGCTGCTGAGCCGTCGCCAAACTCCAGCATCTCCTTGGCCAACTGCTCCCTGAAGGCCTTGTGGGTGACGGGTTTTTTCTGGGCGGGGTCCTGCCTCAACTTGAACAGCTCCTTGTGCAAAAGGTAACTGTTCACAGCAGCGATGTCCATGAAGTGGTAAAAAAAAGTCTTGTACCACTTCATCGTCTTGCGGCGGACGGTGTAAGAGCCAATCAGTGAATCTGACAAATCCACACCACCCATGCTACGATTGTAGTCGACGATGCTGTCCGGAACTGGTATGGACTTGCTCTGCCAGACCCCAGCCGTCTTCACCTTTCTCGTCACCGTCTGTCCACTTTCGACCTGATTCACTGTGGAACACATCGTTACCTCTCTCGTGTCCATCCACTTGACGAAGAGGAGTTTACCACTCTGGATCCAACGCATGTCTCCCCTCACAGCCTTTTTGGGCAGGTCGTTGGTCAGTGTCTTAGGGAAGCCAATACGATTTTTCCTGATGGTTCCACAACAGCCGATGTTCTTTTTGGACAGATCGGTGAAGAGAGCAGGGCTCGTGTAGAAATTGTCCGTGAACAACAAGTAGCCTTTACCGAGGAGAGAAAAAGGCAAAAGGTCCATCACTGCTGAGTAAAAACGAAGCGGCACAGTGAACTGTGCTACTGTGGAAAATGAAGCGACACAGTGAACTGTACTCCTGTGGAAAACGAAGCGACACAGTGAACTGTACTCCTGTGGAAAACGAAGCGACAGTGAACTGTGCTACTGTGGAAAACGAGTGAAGAACAATAATGGGTGACTGTGTCCTCAGAGGAAGAATAAGGTAAATATATACAGTTTTCTATTCCACAGCATTACCCATGATTGGTGTTTTGAAAACAACACATTATTGAACTTTTCATCATCCAGTATTTCTATAAAACTGCTCTCTATTCATCCACTGAGGACTGTAACCATGTGCCCTCGATGACAAAGTATTCATCTGTATTAAAATTAGTTATTTCCATCATTTCTTCCTGCGAAACAAAAACAAGTTTGCTTCCCACACAGCCTGTTCTTTGAGCCGTATGTGCAGCAATATTGTGTGGAGGTACGTACGTTTTGTGCAATAACAATGTGCTCATTTCTGTTCTTCCCTCTCTTTATTGTGTCTATTTCTGTATTACGCAATACATCAATGAAGATGTTTCTTGTAAACAGAGGAAGAAGAATAAAAAAAACAGGTATTCATTACAGAGCTGCCATTATTTCTGCTCTCTGGCTGCTCGGGAACAAATGTTCTCCGTGTCTTCATCAGGCGCTGAAATCAGCGTCCTGAGCTGCAGCCGTGAATCTCTCCGCTGAGAAAGAGCAGAGCCGTATTAATTAACAACTGGAGCGATTACAGATGGTGGCGCCTACGTTTCTGTACTCGTGCATATGTTTGTGTGTGTAGTTCTTTTCTTGTGTGTATCTTTTGCTTCTGTGTGTTTAACTCGATCTATTATAAAAGACTGTTTAAGGTACGTAAGAGCATCCTGCTTTCAAAATAACTCGCCCACGCACACATGCTCCAAATTACATTCTTTGTATCAACCAGTCGTGATTTCTACGTCTTTCCTTTCTCTCTTATTTACGGAGATACTCTCTCATTTTGTTAGCCTTTTAAAACAAATAAAACAATGAAGCTTATTGTTGCAGAGAAATAGCTCAACAGAACGTTAACGTCCCTGACAGCTCCCACACTGACTGTGCACACACACACAATGCTGAACCAGTCAGGGCCTGCTGGGTGATAAGATTAGTATGATAACGACAATCATGACTGAATGATGGTAAATTATCACTGCAGCTTCATAACTGTCCATTTGAACACTTCTAGCAGGAGGCTGCTTATGATCTTATGATCGATATGCCTCAGCAGATGAGCCTTGCATCCTTTTATATTTCTATTTGAATTGTAATTTGAATATTTTGTCATAATGTGTCAAACACTTTTCCAGGATAGGATGCTCTTCTACCGCTCAAGGTTAAGGGTAACTATCGTGAACTGAACTAACTTCTCTACCCACCCGGATACGTTTTGTAACTTCCTGCGTAAAAGGCCAAGACCAGGGATCCTCAACCTGCTTTGACTGGGGGCCACTTTTGGAAAAGCGACAGGAGGCCTGGAGCCTGTTGCAGCAGTCCTGCACAGGTCAGGTACACACAGCGGCGCTTCTAGGATTTGACCACATGTGGGGTTTAGCCCGGAGCTCTGTTTTTTTTTTGCTCCTTTAGTCGGATTTGATACTTTTTTTTATTTTAAAGCACTGTGGCACATTAATTACATTAAAAGTACAAAACCAAATTCCAATTGTGAATCGATTTACTTTCATTATGAATAAGAAAAAGGTCTGCGGGCCACCTGGTGCCCTGTCGGCTGTGTCTCGCATGAGGCCAGAAGGTCAGTATCACTGGACTCACGCAGCATAAACTGCTCCACAGAAGAGCAATTTGTTTGCAGGCAGATACGAAACAGGAGTCAATGGAACAGTTTTGTCTTTTGAATTAACTGCGTTACTTATTGTCCAGTTAATGGCGGAGGTAGCTAGCTTGTTAAGTCCTAGTTAGCGAGCAAGACGGCTACTGTGACTGGCTTGTGCAGGCAAGTCTCAAACCACGGATGTACTTTGATGTACCACCAGGCAAAAAGGCTCGGCTGGATCTACTTCTTTGAACCGTGACCTTTCATGGTTTATGTGCTCACTGTAAACCAGACTGTAGTTGTCATGCACAATGCAGTAGGAATAAGTAGCATAACGACGACGTTTTGATGCGTAAGTAAACCTGAAAGAGTTTATTTTGAAAAGAGAATGTATGCACGTTAACAAGTGGACGCTGTACGTCCCCTGTGAACGTGGTTAGTTTACTTTTAAAAAACACGATGCATGTTATGAGTGGACGCCTCCAGCGCTGTAGAGGGGATCCTAGAGCGTCGTAGTTTGCAGCGTACGACCCCTGAACCAAGCAGCGGCATGTGATGAGTTGGGAGTGAGAACGTGTCGACACCAAGAACTGAGAAAGCACAAAGCCTTCAGTCGGAGTTAGAACCAACTGCAGGCTGTAATGTTGGGCAACGGCAGCAGCTAGAATCTGCTCTGTTAGATATAAAATGATGTGGAGCCAAAACAAATCCTCAGCATCTGCATATAGTTTACCATCAGCTCTACAAACAAGAACTCCAATCAAAATGATCAACGAAATGAAATAATAGACGCCTGCTGCCATCAGAGAGAAGCACTTTCAATTATGATCACGGAAATCTGCAGATGTCACCAGAAATAAAAATAAATACTGAAGAGAATTTGAGGAAATGATGACAGAAGGGAGTAAGCTTGCATTTCAAACCATTTCCTTGTGTCTCTCTCACACACACACACACACACACACACACACACACACACACACACACACACACACACACACACACACACACACACACACACACCTTAAGTTGTCCTCCAGCACAGATTTCAAAGAGCTAACAAGCCTGAAAACACCACACTTTACCTTTAATGAGCAAGCAACTCGCCAAATTACATAATAGCCTCAAAGACCGTCAGATGTGTGCGTTTTCAGCAGGAAGTCAATTGAGTCCAATGATTAAAACTGTAGTTTGATTCTGCTCAATGAAACATCCTCCCCTCAGTTTAAACAAGTACATTGTTGCTTTTAATCTTGCGTCCTCCTTCTGTACTTTCAAATATGGAAATAAAAAGTTTGGAAACAAATATTAACGCAGCAGTATTAATGTGATGAAGACGATGATTTGATCGACTTACACACAAACCTTCCAGCAGATTGTTGCATGTAAATGAGTTCATCACTGCTCAGCACCGACACATGGCTCCGTGTTACAGCTGCTCTTACTGTACTTCATCCATGTTGTGCTCTTACATCTTGATGAGTGAATGAGCTGGACATGAGGTCTCAACAGTGTGCCATATTATTATTATTATTATTATTATTATATGATGTCGGTCTACTTCCTGCTGCAGCGTGAGAAGCTGATGCAGGATCTCAAGGTCATTCTTTCTGAGTGGTGAAGGTCAGTTAAATTGTAATCATTCTAGCAGGAAGGCAATGTTCTCCCACATCAAGGCAAAGGCTTGAGGAAAATATATACACACACACACGTGTTATACATTTCTACTTCATTACACAAACAGGCATTGCAAGCTTGCAGAGGATATACATGCTGTTGTATGCAGCATTGGGTCACTTGATTCTGTACTTATTCCTTTAAACAACTCATCTTCAGCACAGAAGTTGCGACTGTTATCAACTCAGACAGATTCCTACTTCTGAGTTCTGTCCCATTTCTATGTTACTAATTATATGCATGCAGACTAAGTTCCCAGATATTTTAGTTTGTTGATATTCTGTGTTGTCCTTTTGCAAAATGCAAGTTGTGGACAGAAACCAAACAGCTGCAGGAACTTCTTGAAGAAAAACACTTTTTTGGGGATAAAATGCTCTTAATTGGCAGCGGTTTACCAAAACTGCAGTTTGTTGTTTTGTATTGTTTTCTGTTAGTTTGTCCACAAAGTTTTTCTAATTGATAAAACCACCAGAAGAAGAACATGCATTGAACTGACACACACAACTCTTCTGCAAACTTTTTTTGAAGATTCAAATGATGCCTGGTAGTTTAGAGCGCTCAAGGGAAATGAAAGTGATCACAAATGTTCCAAGAATTGAAATGTTGAATCTCTCACTTGTGCATGCATGTACACACACACACACACACACACACACACACACACACACTCTCTAATCCATATGGCATATTATAGTTTACGATTTAACAAGAAAACAACTCTCCAATCAAACAGCATAGTGACAGCGTAAAAGATACCGGCTGTTGCTACAGACAAGTGCTTTCAATTATAACCGTCTGGAAGTACAGCGCACATCGTTCTGGTGGGAAACAAATAGTTTGGAGATGGGACAGAAAACGGTGTGACGGGGGGACGGGGGGGCATTTGTTATTTCAAAGGGATGCCTTGCTCTGTTCCAATTCCCTCTCTGGTGACACTTAACTTTCCGGGACTAATGAGCCTTAAAATACCTTTAATTGGAAAGCTGTGGCTGCTTTAGACCATTCTAGGGAGACAGAGTGTTTTTAATCATTTGTCCATCAAGTCAGGATTTGCTGCAGATGAAGAAAAACGTAAACATTTCATTTGATAATCCACAGCAATACTAAACAAATCTTTTCATGCAAAGTGATTTGCTGGCACGAGGCTCGTTATCAGTTTAAAAATAGCAGCCGTCTCCCAACAAAATAATTGGCGAAGATCAAACCCTCTTTGTTTTTGCTGATGCAGCGTTTCTTACAGAAGTCTTCTATATTGATACATCACGTTTTATTTATTTCACTTCACAATTCCTTCGACCACATCAGGGAAGCAGAGCAATGCACATCAGCAGATGTGGCCGTGCATTCAATTAAAACGCAAGATATATTTTCAATACAGCAATACATCTTCAGATGGTGATGTGGGCGGAGTCATTGAGAGAGGCTGCAGGGTGATGGCGGCTGCATCAGAGCCAAAGTACATCCATTTCTTATTAATCAATCACCAAGAAAATCGTTTTCTGTCGTTTACCTATTCTGACTTTACAGATCCAGTTATTCTTAGATTTCATAGTGATTGTTGGAATGATATGCAGATCAGGTATGAACGGCCAGAATGACCACTATGGTCATTCAGTTATAGAATTCCTGAGACGCTTCATTTGTTAAATGTCGGTTTCCTTGGACTCTCCTCTCTCCTTGCATCTCAGCCTTGAAAGGACAAAATCTGGAATTTTGTCCTTTCAAGTGTGTTTTGATGAACGCTTGTGTTCATTGACACACCAGAGCGCCATGGTTCGATGCTTAGGGCCACTGACCAAGCGTCGGTATTTGACGAGTGTTGTTTAGTGAGCAAACAGGCAATATTTAATCTGGAGAAGATCCGGCGTCTCAAGATGTAACGTCGTGGGATCAACTCATTAGGGTTCATCTTCTGGAACCATAAATATTGGTAAATTCGGTGGTCTAACCAACCGACTAGCCACCATTGTCATCCCTAGAGCCGAGCCTGCTGGCATCTGTCATGTTCAGAGCTCCAGAACACAAACTCGGGCCTGATGCGGGTTTACTGAGAGTACAGTCTCAAATACCTGCCAATATGTCCCTCGGCTTCATGCCAGGATGCTTTTGCTCCACCAATATGTGTCACTTCTACTCTGTGGCTAACCTAATTTCAGCTGAGAGCCTATAGTGCAAGACGGGAGATTCACTGCATTGCTCTGCTTTCTTTTCTCTCCATGATTGAAGCTGTTCTTTGGGGCCAGGTCTTCTTGGTGCCTTGTCATCATTCATAACAGGACCACTGGATGTAATTTGGGAGAGTGATTGGTTAGCGAGGCGAGAGAGCGAAAGAAGAAAGGGAGGAAGAACAAGTGGGCTTAATGTAATGTCATGTTGAAGAGATGGCCTCTGTGCTCATGCTGATCCATAATTTGATATGAAGACGGGGCATCATCAATCCTGTTGGCCGGAGACACAGTAGACGAATGATGCTGTCTCCTTACTGAACACAGCACACCTCGTAACGGGCTGGGGTTCAGATAAAGCCTGAGGAAAGGTCACTCATGTGCATCCTCAGCACGATGACAAGATAAAACACAGAGCGAGGCTTGTCCTGTGGCTCTGCAGCGTTGAATGTCTCTTCTCTATTTAAAAACCGAGATGTAAAACGTCCGTCAGTATACTTTCCCTTTGTTGAAGAGGAACATCATCATCACAGAGCTGCAATAATAATAAGTCACGGACAACTCCAGAGACCTGTCGATCACAGTAAGCCCCGCCCCTAAAGCATCCCCTGCTTTATGGTCTGTTTGACTCTAAATGGACCATCATTTACTAAATGAACATCATGCTGTATTGAAGAAGACTTGAAACTAGAGATTGAGACCATAAACTCATGTTTACAATGTTTACTGAGGTAATAAATCAAGAGAGAAGTAGAGTCATTTTCTCATAGACTTCTATACAACCAGAGGAGTCGCCCCCTGGTGGACATTAGAGAGAATGCAGCTTTAAGAAACTTCAGCATTGGCTTCACTTTTCAGAACCGGAGGTCGCCGCCTGGTCTGCCCACTTCACTCTGAGCAGAGGTTTTGTGGGTGCAGAGCCTTCTTTAATTGTTAATATGAGGATGCAAATATAACGGTGGCTGGTCACCGTTGTAGTAACAAGAATTTGCCAAAATGTATTTTTCATGACGCTGAGCCCCACGACACAAGAGTTTCTCAAACACTCTGGGTCAACGATATATATATATATATATATACATATATATATATATATATATATATATATAATCTCGCTCAATGTCTCTATCATCTTTAATTTGTAGTTTTTGCTCTATGCTGGTAGTGGCAGTGTGCTCAAGATGACAGCCTTGATCCAATCTTGGCTTTTTTTTTTTACTTACGAGGGACTTCCTGCCAATTATTTGACACTATTATTTACATTTCACTCTAAATCGGACACTAAGGCCACTTCTCAAGTGTACTTCAGAGAACATAATATTCCCTGAAGCGCTACACAATGAATGGCTGATTGCAAACACTGTTCACCATTGTATCCCTTAATATCTCATATGCCAGCTGGTCAAATCGGAGGAGGCCACCCCGACATAGCTGACTGTGATTGGCTGAGACATCTTTAAAGAAAAACAAATATGCTCCAGCACACTACAGCCAGGTGGCACTCCGGTTCTGCCGAGTGAAGCCGATGTGGAAGTGTTGCGAGGACATGCACTTCTCGGTGTGACTGCATTTAGACAGAGCGAGACGATAGCGCTGTGTTAAAGCCTTTATTAATATAGAAGGATGGAAACAACATTTTGACTCCTCAACCAAGTTTGGAGGGAATTAAAATATTTGAATTGTATTTTAGGTTGGGAAGAGATTTAGCAGATGTCTTGTGGGATTGAATGTGTGTGGATCCATCTTCCTCTTTCTGTTGTTGTTTTTTCGTCTCTCTCCTTCCTTATCCGTTGCCCGGGGCTCCGGCTGAGTGATACTGCTGCAACAGTATGAATACTGGAGGAGCTGTTCTTGTTGCTTACATTTTCATTTCAAGCAGGTAAGCTGTAGACACGCGCACATCTGTGTGTGTGTGTGTGTGTGTGTGTGTGTGTGTGTGTTCATCAACCACCTCTGCACTCTCCTGCAGCGATGCTGTTTCAACTTGATTTAATCCACCCCGTCAATGGCTGCCAAGTATTACGACACACACGGGCAAAATCCTTCATTTAAAAATGTTTTGCTGACTTTAAAGAAAAATCTTGACACGTGTGAAGTTATTTTCTGTTCATAAACTGTTCCAGCTTTGGATCGCGGTGGAGATATTTACAGTATATGGAAATGGGGCTAGAGTTATAGCGATACACTTTACAGTATGTGTTGCATTGATTACACATGAAATGACATCGCGTAAAAATACTTGCACGGCTTCTTGACGTCATCCTGCACAACCACTGGTCTGTTGTGGATTAAATCACATTTTCTGAAAGTGACCGCAAACAAGCGATAGGACAACGAAAGCCTCATCATCGCATAATTCAGCATGCGGTAACAGTCAAAAGGGTTTTCAACATGCAAGAGCCACTCCGACATCACCAAGATGTTTACCTCAAAATGGGAATTTTTGGGAATGTTGAAAAAGTACTCAGGGGATTAACATACAGGGAGCACTGAAGTAAAACAATTGGCATTATGTGACCTCCCTTCAGAATCTAATCGTGTCCAAACAAAGCTTAAAAATGCCATTTCAACATAAGTTTGGTTGGTGTAGCATAGCCTGCTGCTACGGAGAAGGCAGAACATGAATATGTTTTTTCAAATGACGTTCCATTTATTTAGCTGATGCTTTTCTCCAAAGTGACGTACAATAAGTGCATTCAACGCAGAACTGCTACAGGTGCTACATTAAGCACCAATAAGGAAAAGAGACTTCTGTATTATTTTATTTTACAGTCTGAACAGAACACCTTTATCGTCTCAGAAAGTGTAACACAGGAGGTGGTTTTGTCTGAAAGCGTACTCACAGGGCCCGATACAGTGATGCTGGAGTGAAGGAGAGCAAAAGGCAAAGAGTAATTACACAGATCAGAAAAGGAAGCACATCAGTTCTGAGTGTTTCTGCCTCTGACCTTTTTATCCAGCTGCTTATTGAAAAGTGCTTTCAAGCAATCATTGTCACCTTGAGTGCTTGGAATTTCTTTTCCTTTTTAGTAACCTGTGTGTTCTTTTGGGCTTTTTCTGCACCAACGACAAAAGCACCTAAAAGCATATTGTTGCTTTCACAAAACCATACATTTTGTTGTGCTTCTTCATTTTCCTTCAAAATTAAGTTTGACGAGATCATTTATGTTAAATGGATGCACTAAGGCTGTTAATTAAAAGCCACAATGGGAATTTGTCTTTCTTGACATTTTTCTACATTTTTAAATCTAACCTGTTTTAAAAACACTGGTAATGATTGTAGACTGTATATGCGAGCTGGACGCAGTCACCCACTGGTTTGTGGACTGCCGTTTTGAAGCCTCGAGCTTGGCCTTTAGGCCGTCGCCATCTTGGTTTTTGCACGTTTCCAACTTTTGTTTTGTTTCGTTAAGAAGTAACGGGTACAATCAGCAGAACAATCGGACTTCACAGTAAGAATGAAGCTGTAAGACCCTTCCAGATTGGCTTAATTTTTCAGTAATTATTAAGATAACTTTATTCTTTATTTTTTTAAATGTGTTCTAGCTTTGTCATTGATCGCGGATTGGATCTTTTGTTGGTTATTTGTGATTCCTTATATTTTAGGAAGGTTGGAAAAGAAGAGTTTGGATTCTTATCACACTTTGCAGAAGCACACCATACATTGTACGTATTTAACTCTGTAAATAACTCAGAGAGATGATACATTGTCCCTGGGAACCTAAAATGTGAGCTCATTTTACCCACAAAGTAATGAATTTAGCCTAATTAATTAGCATGCTGCTCCATGCACATGGAGAGCATGGAGCAGCACCATGGAAATCAAAATCATTACAAAGTGAAGCTGTAGTTTTAAAGCTATGAAGTGGTTGATTTTCAGGACCAGCTCCTGGCAGTGATGCAGTAAACGGGATAGTGACCCTTCATCTCAAACCAAATCTTCTCATCACATAAAAGTTACTTTATTCATGAACTTTTGACTGTCTAAACCAAATGTTTTCATGATTCATGCATCCCAAAAGTCAGCATATCTGAAGCATTTTAAATGAACGCCTTGAGGTGTAAAATCCACTAGACAAGCAGTCCGTGTCCGTTAATGACAACAGAACATAAGAATGGTGCAACTTTCAGAATACTGTCAAATGAACGTGATTAATAATTCAGTCTTAGACTATAAAAAACGTAAAAGTTCACTAACGAAGGCAGATCCAGAAGAAGCTGCCAAAAGCACACGTCAGCAACGCTTCCCCCGGGGCCGCATTCCAAATATCATTAGAAAATGTGACACCTGCTCTTAAAATGATGCAGTTTGGTTAGAAGATGGTGTCAATCACTGATTATTCTAAAGGTGTAACTTAACATGTTAAATAATACTGAGCACAACTCTACATGTCCCTGGTTGTACCGACAGATTGCTGTATTTGAGGGCTGCTTACATTCAGTCTGGATGAGTGTTTCTCAACTTTACTTTCCTCAGTTTGTGATCATCCGGTTTGCATGAAGAGGCGGCACGGCGGCACAGCACTGGTACCAAACCGCAACTTGTGCGTAAATAATAATGCAAGGTACCACCTCCCCATCAGGACGTAAGTCATTCACATTCACTCATACACCAGCGGAACATCAATCAGGAGCGATTTGGGGTTCAATGTTTTTGCCCAAGGACACTTCGACACGGAAGAGCTGAGGATCGAACTGCCATCCTTCCTATTGGAAGACAACCCACTCTACCTCTGTACAGCAGACACAAGAACTACTACAACACAGCCAACGAGAACAACCCTCCTGCTTACTGAATGCCGGGGAAACGGATGTAATAAATACGACTATTTTCAGACCCATGAGCCCTGATGTAACTCCAGCTTCCTAGTCTGCACTCAGAGAACAAGAAGTTGCCAAGTTGTCACAAATAGAGAACCGTCTTTGCAAGCACATCAACTCATCGAGTTCCAACAAAGTCTCGTTTCTTTTCCGAGCAGAGCAGACAGAAGCTTTACATCAGAGAAAATGTGAACTTAGCCAGAGATTAAAGGAGCGATTCAGATCTATAACACTCACATCAGAGAGGACGAGAGACAGAGCAAAGGGGGACTCTAATCAATTACAGCAGTTGCACGGCAGCGAGAGTATATGTGAAGTGTATCGCTGCCTTGAAACACAGCTCAGGTCCTCAGTGACGGGAAACAGCGCGTCTGCAGGGAGGAACTTTACCGAGTGTTAGTGTGTCTGTGAAAGTGTCTCTCCGCTTTGAAGCTTTACTCGGTCCTCAGTGACAGGATACACTCTGTGCTGAACAAGTTTACTGTGTGTGTGTGTGTGTGTGTGTTGTCATTTCACTTCCCACCATGTGCGGATGGCAGTCTTCCAGCCTGGACTTGGAAAGGTAAGCAGACAATCTGTGCTCGTCTTTCATCAGTGACTCTCACACCACAGAAACATCGTACGAGACACACAAAGTTGAATTGGCATCATTCACTTCACGCTCACTCACTTTGTGACTTGTGATTATTTGATGCCGAGTCGGACTATTTAGAATTAGAATGAGTTGAAGCCGGATCTGTAAACGAGTCTCTGTACTTTTAAAATGATGTTATCTTTCTCAAATACACAGAAGCATTGTTGCAATGACGTTGGCTTTGTGTTTATTTCAGAACATGAAGTATGAATTAATATGGGATACCATTTATTAACGTAAACGATAGGAGTTCGTCAAACAGGCTTCACATAGACAAGTATGTGCAACTTGTGAATGTATGCGTTTGAAATGAGTAGTTTGTAAGGGAGCCAGGTCTTATAAGTGTGGCTATCTGCATCTTATTTAGTGCATTTTTTCTGTCACTTTTTGTCCTTTTTATAATAACAGCTCAGTTTCCCCACAGCGGACATTATCTGAATCAGAAACCATTGGTAATATTTGACTGCACGTGTGTATTAACATGCAGATGGTACACTTCCCTCTTTTTTTTATAAAATACATGGAATGTCTTGGACTGAGAGATATGAATTCTCAAAAAGAACATGAGAACATTTCCTCAAGATTAAAAAAGGCAACACGCAAGGTTGTGACTGTATACGTCAGACTTGTCCCTTCTGTTCCCATCGACCAATTAAAAAAAGCCCATTTAACATCGTTCAGCGACGTTTGTGTGTCTCTGTTATCGTTCAGCAGTGTGTGTACTGTATGGCTGAGTTTGTGTGTCTGTACCAGCAAATTAAAACAGCGTCTGAGCTTCGAAGAGTTCCTTCGTGAGAGATTGTTCTGCATTTAGAAAATAACTCGCCCTGAAGGGAAAGAGAGCGAAAAGAAAGTGTGTAAGTGTTCGTCACTTTCGTCACTTATGGCGAACAACCATCGTGGATTTGGAAAGGTAGAAGTACAAACTTTGCTCTCTCGTCTCATCACTATTTCAGAAACTCGCACTTCCTTGTGTAATCACAGAAACACAGCGCACCTCTCCCCCCCACCCCGTGTCTCTCTCTGTTATTCTAATTGGCGTGCAGCATCCACCCACCAGCTGTCAGGAGATGGGCCCCATCGCGGAGCTCCGAGCCAGCCAATTACTGTCTAGGCAGGCTTACGCCGCGAGGACGCAGTCAGACATCCAGAACCTCCCAGAGGGCTCTGCCAAGGCCTCCCGGTGATGGGAAGGTCAAAGCAGGTCAAACGCCGCCGCCGCGGCTGCCCCCCCCCACCTTCACCACGTCTTCATCTTAATGGATCTGACAAACTCTGCCAGCTCCGAGCCACGGGGTCTTCAGGGGGAGGAGGGGGGGGGAGGAGGCCACAAGAGGAGATGCTGCGAGGGGAGGGCTGAGAGTCAAATAGAGAGGGACAAACAACATGGAAAAAAAGAGATGGCCGAGTGTGAGCGGGCGGTAATGTAGCTGATTAACCATCGAGCATGTCCATGTCTGGTGAATCGGAGGAATGGAGCAGTTTGGAGAGAAGAGATCAAAGGGCGCTCGATTAAAGGAAACAGTAAAATGAGAAGGTTTACAAGTGGGAAACTTGAATAAGAGAGGGGCCGAGGAAGAGGACTGTAAGCGGGGTGAAGTTTTTCCTTCACCAGTTGGGTTTCAATGAGGTTTCTTTTAGTTCAAATCAAATAAAAGTAAACGTGTAGACTGGCCACGTTTTCCAGCTGCTTGTCGAGTTGATATGCAAGTCAAAGTGGCTTCTCATGTTATGTGGGAGTCAATTACACTTGATGTATTGACTTGTGGTCAGCAAAGCCTTTCAGCCACAGATGTATTGACATTTGGAAATCTAAAGACCCTTATCTCAAGTGTTTTCATTCAAGAAGACGTTAGAGACTTAAGAAAAAAACACATGCAGAAAACCCAGCGCTTTACAAACACGATACTGTTAGTCTTATCTTGTATCATAGAGTGCAGCACATTACTTGTTCTACCTCACACGTGCTCATTTCTTCATCCAGCTTCATCTATATATCCATCCGTTATCTTTTCCGCTTATCCCGGACCGGGGCGTTTGGGGCGGCGGGCTTAGCAGGGAATACCAGAAGTCCCTTTCACCAGCAACGCTTTCCAGCTCCTCCTGGGGAGCCCCGAGGTGTTCCCGGTTCCAGACAAGATATTATAATCTCTCCCCTCTTCTGGGTCAATTTCGTGGCCTCTTATCTTATCAGTTGGACATACCTGGAAAGCGTCGAGAGGGAGACGGCCAGGAGGCATCCTGATCAGATGCCCGAACCACCTCAGCTAGCCCCCTTTCAACAGGAAGGAGCCACTTGGAGCTCCCTCCGAATGTCTGAGCCCAGCCACCCTACGAAGGAAGCTCATATCGGCCGCTTGTATCTGCAATCTCATTCTTTTGGTTTTAACCAAAGCTCATGACCATGGGTGAAGGTCAGAACATAAATGGACTGGTATAGCAAGGTCTCGTCCTTCCAACTCAGCTTCCTCTTCACCACAACGGTACATTACCACACCCGCATCACCGCTGACGCTGCACCATTCTACCCTCACTCACGAACAAGACCCTGAGATACCTGAACTTCCTCAATTGGTCTCAAGACTTGGAAGTACTGTCTCTCATATTGAGCGCTTCATAACGGGCTGCAAACCGCTCCCTGTGCGCGCTGAAGGCCTCGGTCTGATGAGGGCAACAGAACCACATCGTCTGCAAAGAGAAGGTCCCAAAACCGGACACTCAGGAAAATGTATCCCCCTCGGGAATGAAAGTTATTAGTTAAATTCTTCAACAACAAACTAGTATGACACTTGTATGCCATGGAGTCTTTCCCATGAAATAAATCTAATGTTTTAGGCTTTTTTGTCTATTCAGTCACTGAACTTTTTCTGCCACTAAAAAGTTTGCTTAATTTGTTTTTGAAGGACTTAATAAATCCGTTTTGATACTTTTACAACAGCTAATAATAAATTTAAAGCAGAAGAAAGGAGAGAGAGGAAATGACGGCCACTTCCCGACCATATCTCCTGGAATTAAAAGCTAAACAGCACAAAGAAATCAGCGGCACGCGGCAGAGTCGAGGGGAAGTAGCTTCAGATTGATTTTAATGGGACGTAATAACCGTACAGTCATGAAACATCAAACTGCCTCTGAGTCAGAGAAATGAATGAGGAGCAGATACTGGAGACCTGCTAGGACTTTTTACTTTTTATGTTTGAAACAGAACTGTCATCACAAGAACAAACCATTCAACACATATACATATATATATGTATATATATGTATATATACATATATATATATATATATATGTATATATATGTATATATACATATATATATATATATATATATATGTATATATATGTATATATACATATATATATATATATATGTATATATATTGCAGGTTTAACATGATTTGCTTGAAGAAGACTGCTAGCAACTTAACCAGTTAACGACGAGTCGTAGCTGTTGGGTTCATTATGAAACTGTGGAACATTGCCTCAGACGCAGTCAGGAGAAATCGCCTCGTCACTGTTTAGCATTGTTTTATGAAAAACTAAAATGATGACATGTGGAGGTACGATGATGTGTAGGCTTTCTTTTGGATAATTGCTGGAATATAAAATCTGTCATTTAGTTTGTTAGCACGTCATTAAACATCTGGGGGCATATTACGGTTGTGTCGTTTCTGTCTGTATGTAATCTATAAAGTTTTGTAAGAACCGTGAATATTTCCAAGGCGAGATTCTGCCGTTTGACTTTGAAGGAAGTGCGGTTCTGATTGGAGGACGATCCACCTCGCCATCAACAGCGCCCTGCTGCCTAATGTGGTGAACACTACAGCAGCACCGAGCCCTTGAGCCGACTCTGTGAGTGTGTGGAGAGGCTATTAAAACAGCACTGACCTCCCAAAATGCACTAAGTGTTGCTGCGGAGAGCCACGAGGGACGGCGGCAGTCAAAGGAGACATGGTTAGAGGACCAAAGGGAAATTTAAATGGAAATCTGCAAAATGTCTCAGCGCTAACACAAACACACACACACACCGCTTTGGTTTTGTTTCATGCAAGACGAGTAATACGTAAACGTGACGACAGTGAATACAGGGAGAACAGAGTGATGTCGCTGCAGGTATAGGACAGACATGAATGAAAGGGGCAAATAACATAAATTACAAAATAATAACGTCTGTAAACATTTAACGCTGTAAAAATAACAAAAATATGAACAAAGCCAGGGGCAGCGTCGCCCCGTCCACTGGCAGCAAAGCACGAGCGGGTCACCGTCAGGGAGCTCCAGAACAGGTCGGCGACCGGGTCATTGTTTCCTTTTCTAGTTGTAATTTATTCGTTCATTTATTGTTTCTTAATTGTAATTTTTGTATTGGGGGAGCATCGCAGGGGAGGTGGTGGGTGCGGAAGAGGTTATTTGAAAGGGAAAAGTAACAAAACATAGAAAAATGAATAAATATATATACATACACACACACACACACACACCGCTGCCGAAGTCTGACTTCATCAAATCTGGTGTTTTATCCCATTTGTGTTATTGTTCAACAAAGTGCCTGCTGTGTCAGCGAATACTGAAAATGTCACTCACTCTGTGATGGATTTATTTACGTGGAGCGTGTCCCACATGACGAGTGATAAAACACATTCACAATGTAAACGACTGAAGTAAAAGCTGCAGCGACGGATTCTCTGGTTTAACTGAATATAATACGAAAGCAAACAGGAAGAGATGTTCACATTTCATGTATTCTCACTGAGGCATTATTAACTCTTTCATGGTTAGCCTGTGTTCTGTCACTTAGTAAAGATGTGTTGAGAAGGTCCATGGTGTATTCAGCCAGAGCAAACATCTCAATCAGAGCGTTTTAGTGGAATAAACTTAGCTACGCGTGGGATTCAGGATTCAAACTCCAGAGTCTAAAGTCCTGCACATTCTATGCCTTTGACTCGCATTGTTATGGCAAAGTTCATTAATGAATTCAAAAGTAGTGTATTGCGCACTCTTATTTTAAAAGTCATACCGCTATATGAACAAAAGTGTCACGATGAGGCTTCGCCTCTGCGTTCTGTGTGTCTTTATAGCTCCACACCCTCCTCACTCTACCTGTCAGTCAAATTCCCTTCACCTGCCTCTGATCATTAATCAAGCTCCTCCCCCTCATCAGCACAACTCCCCTCACCTGTTCAAACCTCGAACTCCTGTCCCGCAGTCACTCCCTGCCAGATCATTGCTTCATGTCTCCCGCCCGTTTTGCTCGTCCCGGTCCCGGTCTGCCTGCCCTGTTTCGGTTCTGCTGGATTTGTCCTCTTGTCTCGTCCGTGGATCCCCTGCTGTGTCCTGTATTGATTTCGTGTAATTAAATATCTGTTGCAAGCTACTCTGCCTGGTCTGCGTCTGAGTCCTCCACCATGCCCCGTGACAATAACATTTGGTTTGCAAACACTTTAAACAAATAAGGTTATTTTTAACAGCAGGATTCTCTTCACACAGCAGCAGTTCTATCTCTTCACTCGCTGTGCTCAGTGTGTGACGTCATGGGAAACGTTCACTGCTGTGAACATGAACAACATGTTTCACACGTTTCATCACAATGTCTGTCTTGTCATGACAGTCAGAGCATGTGAATGCAGCTCTACTCTTCATCACTATGATGATAACACTTTACGCACAATTTAGGTTTATTTTCCCTTTAACTCACGAGATGCAGGCAGCATGTTTTATACTTATTAATGTGAATATAATTCATACTTGTTGGCATCTTATTCTGAAGACCGGATGTTCGTCTGAAGAAACCGGATGTTGTCTCACGTTAATCTTTCCGCTAACTTTCAAAGTCCTTCGCTCGCTCCCGATCTGTGCCGTTTGAATGCGTTCACCGTGAATTTCAGCATAGAGGTGCACTAACATCTGAGTGTCTACTGACTTTACCGCAGTGATGTCCAGTAGTCTCCATTCCTCCACCGCTGCCAGCGAGCAACGGACTTTCAAAATAAAAAAGAACGCGCTATAAAATAATGGTCGGCGTTAATTAATTAATGCGTTAACTTGCCCAGCACTAATAATAATACGAATGAGTTTGCACATATATTGTGCAAAATTATTTTTTCTAACAGGCAATTAAAATTAACAAAATATTGGTGGGGACAATTGTGTCTTTCCCAAACTTTGGTCGTGACTAGTCCCTATGGACCATATGCAAACCTACGCCCTTGCTTTGACTTGACAAAAATGCCATATTTGAAGGTGCATTGTGGGATTCAGGGCATTAAAATATCATCAAATAACTATTTGCTGTGTAAAGATTTTCTTTTAAATATTTAATATGTTTTACTTTGATTAATATTTGCTTTACCTGTACCATAAATGCTGGTGTAGCAAAACAGCTTCCCTTTGTGGGATTAATAAAGTATCGTCTATCTGGTGGAGCGTTGCACTGCCTGATGCATCGTGGTGGAGCAGCCCGAGATAACTTATTTCAGCAGTTTGCAGTTATGGCTGGAACAGGATAAATGGTGTTAATAGTACATTTATAGCTTATTTCAAAAGAAAATGTTCCTCCAAAGTTTACGCCACCTTTTTAGCAGCCAAGCACATTCACTGCAGTACGCGGTCCCATCTCTGCATCATCATTTGCAGGATGAAACTAGAAACCAGTGGGCAAACGTTGGCCACCGGACAGCAGCAAAGAGGCGGCTGAGTTGCTGCTGGTGCGAGTTTCCAACTGAGAGCTGACAGTTTAGCGCAGTAGTTATTTCTGAGTCTTCATCTTACAGCTCCAGGGATGCGAACAACATCAAAAGTGTCTTTACAAGTTGTCGACGTGCTTTTGTCGAGGTTCGTTTGGCTTTGGTGGGATTATTGAAGGCTCGGGGATGGAAAGTCCTTAGAAGTTGCCAAAAGGAAAGTACTGTAGCAAATGTAAAAAGAAGTATTGTTTAATCTTGTGTTATGCGTTGTGCATCAGGACATTATTCATAAAATGTCTGTGTGCTAGTATGTGTGTGTATAAGGTGTCTCTTCTATCTTTGTGAGGACAAGTGCTGATACTCCCCTCCTTCACGTGATGGCGTGGGTATCGACCGGTATCAGCAAATCATCATTAGTCTGCTTTCAGTATTTCTACAGTAAATAGAAGTGCACACACTGAGCTTCATTACACCTGTAAGCCTTAAGTAAAGCCTCACTTGCTCACTTGCTGTGTCTTTCATTCTCTCTATTACCAACACCAGGCTGATTTCTTTCTCTCTCTCTCCATTTCCTCCTTTCTCTTCTTCCTTTTTCCTCTTCGTCTCCATGAGCCTGCAGGGAGAAGGGGACACCCATGACAGGTTAGTGGCTCAACTTGACCCCCCCCCCCCCCCCCTCCACCTCTAAGGAGTACTTCCACTTCATGCAGGCACCATGTTTGTACCACTTCTGGTCGTGATAGAAATCTCACAATTGGCTAAATAAATGGGACTTCAGGTAGAAACAGAGTGTTAGCGCCATGGTGCGGTGATGCCGTGTTCTCCCTCCCTTACCCCCGTGTTTCATTTCCTTTTCTGCTGTTTACTACTCTGACGGTTTCTTCGTGCCTCATCGGGCCCACTGGAGGTGCCATCGGAGCCCCATAACCACACTTTTCACCTCATTGATTTTCTTTTTTCGTTTGCTTAAAAAAATGAAAGTTGTGGGCGGCGTTTCATAGGTTCATGGAGCCACGCTGGTCCCATTGTGCATTTGAATCAAACCCTTTGCTTGACATTTAATGATCCAAACAGCATCACGGAGGTTCTCATTCTGAGGGCCGCCGGCATAATTCATCACCGCTTTCCTTGGTCACACTAAAAAACAGGAACCTTATGAAGAGCTTCTCAATCAGAGTTTACTGGATTCTTAGAGATATTGGGTTTGGGGGTCCTCCCTCAACAACATATGAAGGTTTTTGACTTAAAACTATGCAGTTGCACATCATTTTGGACCATTATTATTACTATAGATAACCCCCAAAAAGCGTAAAGACCAAACTTGCGTAGATTAATCTTTGTTTTATTATTTACACATTACACGCTTCTGGAAATGATTGCCCTGTAAAATGATATTCTGTAAATCAAAATAGCAGATTCAGAAAACCTTTTCACTCATATATCAGGACTTTTTATTTACCCATTTGATACAAACAATTGTATTGCTGCCGTGTTTACGCCTGTATGACGTTATTTGTAGTGTTGATGGAGCTGCTACAATGTTAGCATAGCATACGATCGATCAGAGCATGTAGCACACAGGCTAGCCCGTTCAAACCTGAATGCTAGTGCTGATCTACGCCGCTTTCAATCTGTGAGTGTGTTTCATTGAAGCATTTCCTCTCTCCCGCACCCCCCCCCTCCAGGTCCCCGTATTGGCCGTTTGTTCCACATGGCCGATGATCTGGGCCGTGCCATGGAGTCGCTGGTCAGCGTGATGACAGACGAGCAGAGCGCCGAACAGCACAAAGCCCTTCTGAAGACAGGAAATAAACCCGAGAGCCCAGGATGATCAGAATCCTAACAAATGAATTTACTGTTCAACAATGATGTGAACAGAGAGGATAGAGCTGAAACAAGTGGTGTGATAACCACAGATAAAGTCCATGCACACCAATTTCTCTTGTTAGAAGATGAGAAAAATATAATATTGTGGGTTTTTTGATCACTTCACACCTGAAGGAACTGAATTTAAAGCTGCAGGGCAATTCAGTGAAATTATTTATTTATAAAATGAATTACTTTATCTTAAGATGCACATTTTTCAAAAGCTTCCTGTCAGTTACTCTTTAATCCAGCCCTTATTTTACTAAGAACTTTTATATACAGTATGTATTTCTATGTATTATTTATAATCCATCCAGTTAAATTTGAAAACTGAGAATAATCATCGTCAAAATATAATTGATGTGTACTTTCTTTATTTGATTTGACAGTTGTTTACTACACAGAGACTACTAGGCTTCTCGAATATATATATATATATATATATATACACACACACAGTATATGGCACTAGATAGTGCAAGTTAGATATTATTGTAATGTTCCGGACCTTTGCACAAGGATATTTTCTCAATCTGGACCTTTTGGAAATGTAATTCAATACCCCTGCACTACAGAGTCTTAAGCATGATGGGGAAATATCAGTTCCTTGGCATCTTGGCCTGCAGGAATCCAACCTGCAATCAATCCCCAAAGCCACCAGGTTAGATGCTCCTACCTGTGTGAGCACCATCAGGACGCTGAGCAGCACCAGGCAGAGGGGCAGGTCACGGTGAGGTCGACCCAGGTCTGTCAGCACTGCGCAGGGAATGGCCGCCAAGCCCACCAGGATATCCGCCACTGACAACCTTCACAGAGTGAAACACACTTTTGATCCTTTAGATATAATAATAATACATTTTATTTATACAGCGCTTTTCAGAGTACTCAAAGACACTTTACATTAAAATCATCATATATAAAAGCTATACACTAAAAACAATAAAAACACACAATAATGGTCACACATTAAAAGCAGCACATCTGCTCGTAGTCTTCCTCAAACCACAGGTTCGTATGTCCTGATAAGACCTCTTAGATGGGGTCGAAACAGGTTTCCTCACCAGGAAGTAATTGGTGACAGTGCGGAGTTTTTTGTTGCGGCTGTTGACGGCCAGACAGACCAGGAAGTTGCCAATGATGGCCAGCACTGCGATGACGAGCTCGGTGGCGATGTAAAGCCCACTAAATGCGGGGTCGGTATCCGTACGGCATCTCTGCCGTACGGGCTGCCCGGAGTACGGGCCGCCACAGTCATGGAAAAACCTGCAGATAAGGAAACAAAACTTGAAAAAATAAGCGTTTTAACTATTTGTAAATAACATCTAATGCAAGAAGAGTACAAACCTCCCACTTCCTTTATGAATTATTTGTTTCCACGGTGATTACACAGACTGAGGAGGAGAAGAAAACACATGAATGGAGAGAGGAACAGTGGCTGTTATGAAGCGCAGCATGTGGCCTTTGTGCTGACCAACTGGAAAGGGACAAAAACAATGACACACACACACACACTCGCAGACCCAAAGTGTTCACTATTTACCAGTGGCGGACCGTGCATTTTATACCTGGGCCTTCACTGCTGAAATACCACCTTATAACCACATGATGGCGCCACAGCTAGGGTTATTATTCGTTTCTTGGGCTTTCTTGGGCTTATACTATCACAGTAGAAGTTATCAGATGTTGCCTACATCACAGTAGACGTTATTAGATTATTAGAACATCTGATAACTTCTACTGTGATAGTAGAAGTTATCAGATGGTGCCTGCATCACAGTAGATGTTATTAGATGTTGCCGACATCACAGTACATGTTATTAGATGTTGCTTACATCACAGTAGATGTTATTAGATTATTAGAACATCTGATAACTTATACTATCACAGTAGATGTTATTAGATTATTAGAACATCTGATAACTTATACTATCACAGTAGATGTTATTAGATGTTGCCTACATCGCAGTAATGTTATTAGATGTTGCCTACATCACAGTAGACGTTATTAAATTATTAGAACATCTGATAACTTCTACTGTGATAGTAGAAGTTATCAGATGGTGCCTGCATCACAGTAGATGTTATTAGATGTTGCCTACATCACAATAGATGTTATTAGATGTTGCCTACATCACAGTAGATGTTATTAGATGTTGCCTACATCACAGTAGATGTCATCAGATTATTAGAACAGTTTATAATTTATACTATCACAGTAGAAGTTATTCCTGTGCCGTTGAACCTGGCCAAGGTTCATCAAGTGCGATCTCATATACTGAGGGAGGAATTGAATGTTGAAGAGAGACACTCACTGTCTGTAGTTCTTCTTGGGGGGGAGGTTGGACATCTGTGAGGGAAAGTGAAAGGCCCAGATTAATGTCAGGTGATATCCGACACGGGAGGCAATGCAGTTCACAAATTCTCGTTCCTTTACTTTCATGGACCACAGCATCCTTTTTAAACCGCCCCATATCGCAATCTGCTCCTTGTAAATGGGATAGACAAATTTTTCTAATGTTTTGGAATCAAAATCGACATCCTGGACTTCGATCCACATTCTTTCAAACAGAAGCATAGTGATGACGTTCGGGTCTGCACTGGTCCAGGTATTATTTGGTTTTTTGAATATCTGCGAAACCAGCGCCTCCACGAATACCTGAACTGACCTTTTCTTTTTTGTCTCCTGTGCTGTTGCACCTGGTGCAAATTCATCGAGGGCGTCCTCATATACTGAGCCAGTTGTTGAAGGTTCGTCATTGAACCAGAAGTACGGATGATACTTAGGGTATATTTTGTGTGAGTCGATCTTAACCTCCATCTCTTTCATGAAAGACCACATTTTGTTCAGTATCTCAGCGTACTTGTCAGCGCGTGACTGACTGCAAGATGACCTGCGTCTGATTCTTTCTGGGAGGACCACGGGCGTCTTCCCATTTGTTAAGTAACTGAGGAGGTGATCCTTCACTGGTTTTGTGATTTTACATCTGACAATGTTTGGGCAATAATCACTCTCCTTTTGATCGATGTACGACATGATTTCAACAAATGTGCGATCTTCCATCATCATTCCTGATGGAAATATCTGTTTGTATCTCTTCTGGTCTTTCAGAATTAGCCAAAGAAATATTTTAGCAAGATCTTCAACCTCCTGATAGATTTCCCTTGTCGACAGATCAGACTTAATGCCCGTCAATGCCTCAATGATCTCGATTATTAAATCCTCAATCTCCATCAGGATAATGTCAATATTTTTAACCTTCCACACCATGCGTGGTAAGACCAAATGTTGATTGAAAAGATGTCCAGCGCATTTATCTTTGATGCCTTTGAATTTACTAGGCTCACCCGGTTTTAGCAGCCAATACATCATCATGTCACTGAAAGTATGACATTTGCCTTTCAAAGCAGAATACATTTGAATTTCTGCTATATTAGGCCGTTGAGAAATGATCTCCAGTTCGCGGTCCATATGGGATCTGTCTGGACATTTAAATTCTTTTAGCAAATCACAGGCTTCAGAGCAAATCACTGGAATAAGAAGGTTTTCAGTCCTTTCTTTCAGCTCGCGATAGGTCTCGTAATGTTTGAGATCATGCTCAAACGTACTTACTCGACCCTGGAGATGTTCAAAGTACTCACTAATTTTTTGAAGTTCTACATTAATAGGATGAATTGGTAAATGTGCCTCATAGGCTCTATCAGGAACAATGCCCGGATTAATTACAAGCTCTTCACTTGGAGCAATAAAGGGTTCTTCCTGTGCTGTTGCACCTGGCCAAGGTCCAGCAAGTGCATCCTCAGACACTAAGCTAGTTGAATGTTCGTCATTGAAACAGAAGAACGGATGAGCGGATGAGCCTTCATCAGTTGAACAGTCCCTGTTGTGTAGTTGAATACTCACTGTCTGTAGTTCTTCTTGGGGGGAGGTTGGACATCTTTGAGGGAGAGTGATGCCCGGATTAATAACTGGCTCTTCACTTGGAGCGATAAAGGGTTCTTCCTGTGCTGTTGCACCAGGCCAAGGTTCAGCAAGTGCATCCTCATACACTAAGCTAGTTGTTGAATGTTCACTTGGAGAAGGCTCTTCACTTGGAGCGATAAAGCAGAGGTTAGAGTTGACACGATGATGGACCAAGACTTCCTGAAACTCTAAAAAGCTCTTTGTGTAGTCCGGACTGGACTTCTCATTGCTTCCCCTGAGAGGGCTGACAGCACATCCGTCCGTCACCCTCTCCTCTGTATTTGAGCTTTCTGTTCTGTCCATGGAGTTTGTTTCCCGAACCTCCTTTCTATATTTGAAGATGTTGGAGATGCCTTTGCCCACACGCGAGAAGAACGTGGAGGTGGTTTTGGGCTTTTGGGGTTTTGTCAGGTGATATCCGACACGGGCGGCAATGCAGTTCACAAATTCTCGTTTGCTATTCATGGTCCTTATTCTGTTCTTCGATGCAGTAAATAATTCACGTGTGCTCTCTGAGTGTAACCCTGAACTAATGAAACCTGTTTGAAAAGTCCTCTACTTGGGTGTAGGGTGGGTACAATAACGCGTCAAATTCGTCACAGGTTCAAAGGGCCGTGACGTCACAAAGGCTCAAACCGAACGCAAACAAAAGACGCAAAAGACGAGCCTTTGTGACGTCTTTTGCGTCTTCGTGCGTCTTTTGCGTCGTCTTCTTCTTCTTCTTCTTCTTCTTCTTCTTCTTCTTCTTCTTTTGATTTCCCGGTAGATTGGTTGCCGTGAGACACTATGCTGCCCCCTATAGTTCAGTGTTGGTTACTGCAGTCCCACCGGTGCAGTCGAATGTTGTAAAACAGCAACAACTTCAGTCTTCAAAAGAGTCACGAAGAAGAATCTTGTCAAGCCTCGTGAAGCGGGAATTTGCAGCCCACTGTCATGGACTGGTAAATTACATTTCACTATATTTGAAACATGACCCGTTAGCTTATTATTTAGCCCGCTAGTGCGGCTACGTTACTGTGTTAGCTGGTGGCTAACGAAACCGTTCGTAATCAATGCTGATGCTAATCAGGCTAATTGCTGATTTGTGTACTGTTAACATCTTTTAACCAGCGCTAAACACGTGGTTCTCGGTCAGTTATTGGGGATAATATATATGTGTGATATGTTATTGATTACACAAAGTTTAAATTAAATTATCACCGCTGAATAAACTAATAACAAACAGCTGTTTATTGTTGTTAGTACAGTTGGCATTACTGTCTCTATCAGTGAGCACTTTCAGCTGTTAACTTAATGAATAGTTAGTTAATAACTAGTTAGTTATTTATTTAAGTGCATTTACTATTGTACAATTGTGAGGTACTTGTACTTCCATTATCTGCTGCTGTATACTTCTAACGTTTCTCCACTACTCTTCAGAGGGAAATATCGTAGTTTTTTACAGATTATTCATTCAAAAATATAAATGAACACATACATTATTATGTATTATTATAGTTTAAGATACTCAGCAGTATTTTTTAAAAGTATCTCCACGTTTAGCTGCAACATGACAGTGATGAACACATTATTGCATTAAAATAACTACTTCTTTGGTGAGTACCAAATGAGCCGGACGTTCACACTAAAACATATTGTTGTCAGAAGTATTTTGCACAGGATGTTCAGATTTGGGTTATTTTGTCAAATAACACTTGTTAGATTGGATTAATAAACTCTTGTCTGGGTGATCTACACCACAGAGATGAAGGTGAAGAACACCACGTGGGAGCTGGACGGCAGCACGGCTCCAGCTGATGCTACGAGCAGTTTGGTATAGAATCAGTACGACAATGACCATTTGAGCTAAAACTCTAAATGATCTCTGGGGCAATATTTGGCACGTCTACTATCTACCTTAGACGTATACAAAATAACAATAAAAAAATATGCAGTTGTGTGTAGTCTACTGTACTGTCTTGACAAGTTAGATTAAACATTATTTACATGTTTTCACCTCCCGCAGAAATGTAACCGTCAACAAAAATCCCCAGAAAATGAACAAAATGAAGGAATTAGCTTGTCATTTAAGCCAGCTACCTTTGTGTTCACTCTTCAGGCATCGCCGGCTGCACTGCATGACACACGCCCCCCCCCCCCCACCACCACCACACGTCCACCAGAGCCCAAGAGGTTCCTGGCTGAGGTCCACCAGTTCAACGTGAGTGGCGGCTCACGGCGGTGCGTGCCCTTCCTCCCCACCACCAGCAAGAAGATCCACGAGTGGGTTCCACCCAAAGCCGGAGCTCAGTGAACTCTTGACTGCACGTTTGTAACTGATGTCCTGAATAAAATCTCTACACAGACATTAGGATGAGAGTGGCAGTTCTTACAATAACCCTTTTAGACAATGGCAGTGTTAAATTACTTTAATGTGAGGAAAACAACTTGGCACACAAACATCTGCCTTCGTCCAGTTGTTTTACCTTTTTTTACCCTCAGACACGCTGCTACGCCTGTGTTCACAAATATAAGCTAGCATTTGCAAGTTGTTATTTCAACGTTTGGTACGTTACTTAAGAAACAAAGAGACGTATTTGGTACTTGAAAGCGGTGATAATAATACAACGCGAAGCCAGAATTAAATCGACCGGCCTGACGTTTAGGAAGCAGCAGATAAACATCACCCCGTGAGTGGATCGTGGAACATCTTAGTATGACAAAACAAACCCCCACGTGTACAACAGAGCTGAGACTACATGTGGTAACTTAATACAATTTACCACAAAGAGAGAGAAAATGGCATTAGGAGTTTCTAAGGTGCTGACATATGGAGAAGCATCTCCTGAATACTTAGTTTGTCCGTGTGTACACGCTTGTGTGTATATCTCTGTGTCTGTGAATTTTTTGGCATATTCATCGAACAATACGTTACATTCTTTTATTCCCTGTTCAAAGGTTTGTTTTTGGGGGGGGGGGGTTCCTTATTCGATGCAAGCTTCCAAGGAGAGAAGATGTTGCATGCTGTACGGATTAATAATATGTAGTTGAATTGACATCGATGTTCATTTTCAGCAGACATTTCAAATAATAACACGTTTGTGTTTTAATCAAAACCATATGTAGTAATATAAAATGGCCAAACTA
Source organism: Pholis gunnellus (assembly GCF_910591455.1). Classification (NCBI taxonomy): domain Eukaryota; kingdom Metazoa; phylum Chordata; class Actinopteri; order Perciformes; family Pholidae; genus Pholis; species Pholis gunnellus. The sequence continues at coordinate 1,897,757 of NC_136531.1, forward strand.
TGCATTATATAGATATAGAAGGAGCATTATACAGTGTTCAGCTGTATGTATGTATGTATTTATATATAAACGTAAGGGACCACATCTGGACTGAGGAGGAGTGACGTAGAGACGCTGTATACGTCTCTGGTAGCGACCTGTCAATCACTGTGTAGCCCCGCCCCTAAAGCATCCCCTGCTTTATGGTCTGTTTGACTCTAAATGGACCATCATTTACTAAATGAACATCATGCTGTATTGAAGAAGACTTGAAACTAGAGATTGAGACCATAAACTCATGTTTACAATGTTTACTGAGGTAATAAATCAAGAGAGAAGTAGAGTCATTTTCTCATAGACTTCTATACAACCAGAGGAGTCGCCCCCTGGTGGTCATTAGAGAGAATGCAGGTTTTAAGACACTTCCCCATTGGCTTCACTCGGCAGAACCGAGTGACTTTAAACACATTAAGGATCTTTTTGGAAACATTTAGAAAAGTCCAGTTAGAACACTTCCATTTTGATTTAGACATAGTGACCAGAACAAAGTATAATGTGTCTAATTCACGTTAGTAGGTGGACATTGATTAAGATTATTTTTGAGTGAGAAAACAACTTTTTCCCTGTTCAAGTCAGTCTCCTCCTCCTCTGGTGGATAACATACAAGCCTGTGTCCTCCCGGCCGTCACTCCCCCCTCCTCTCCCCCTTCATCTTACCCTGTTTGTGTTTTTCCTTGTTCTTAGTTTTTAATGAGTCCCTCCAGCCACTCTCCTTTGAAGCCTTAAGCCAAGCAATTAACATATAGCAGAAGCTGCATGCACAGATTTCCTGTATATTGAAATGGGCATGTGTATGTCCAAACTGCCTTCAAAGCAATCCACACAACACAGGGTGCACTTTACTTTTGAACAAAAGTGACATTTTCTTTTTTTTTTCACCCGCAGACTTCATAAGCGGCCTCTGCGCTGCGAGTGCTCCGGCGTTTCTCACGGAAAGGTTTTGTCCTCACACGAGAAAGAAAAGTCTCCTGAGTTCTCGTGAATCGTACAAAGAAAGAAATGCTTTTATCTCTCAGTGGGAGAGCGTCTCGGTGGAATATATTTATCTTTCCTGCCAACTGGGATCTTGATTGTGACGACCTTTCCATTTAGAAAAGCCTTTTTTTTGGGGCATCACCCTGTGCCACTCGGGCACAAACGTACATAGTTTAATCACAGACTTAAGAGTCCTGATCGGCTGAGAGGACGAAAGGGCCTTCTTCCATTGATGATCATGCACAAATACACACCAGGACAAGACATACATTTTGCAGGCATTATAGCGAAACATACACACACACACATATGGTCTTCCTCTGGCTGTGTGTGTGTGTGTGTGTGTGAGTGGCCATACAAATTGTGTTGGTCTAATGATGATGAGTCCATAAGACCAGACGTTGCTGGCAGTGATTTAAGGAGGAGAGCAACATGTAATATTAAGGGAAACAAAATAAAAAGTTCCATCACGGCATCTTAATCTTTCGAATAGAACTGATTTAATAATACACATTTAACCATGACATGTTAAAACTGAATAACACCATTCAACACATGCACTAACAATTCACACGGTGACTAATGTACGAAGTGTGAAAACCTTTTTTTGTGAGTTACGGCTCTTATATTCAATTAGTGATGTTTTTCTCGTCACTATTCGTCATTTTGAATCGGCCTTTCAACTGTTTTTCTGTCAGGACAGCAGCTCTGGTTGGTGGTTTGAGGAATCTCTTTCTGAGCTAATATATTCCAGCTGGTTGAGATCGCTGCATGGTGGAGATACACTGTCCATAAATTCAGCTAAATACATATTGAGGGCTGATGAACAGTAAGGTTAACCCACTATTAAAACCACTGTACAGCGGTTATTCTGACCGTTTACACGCTACGGTGCCTCTTGTCAGTCGAAGCTGTTCGGTCAGCGAGCGTAGCTGCGTGTTGAGCGTCAGACGGCCGATAACGCTGAAGCTGCAATAAACATGACAGAATGTCAGTCGTATACACAGTCACAGTGATGCAAACACCCAGTGATGTCACTGGTACCGTTTGCCATCAGAGCGAAGAAAGAAAAAAAATCACAAAAGGAAAATAGTAGTTGGGCCGCTGGATGTTCAGATCTATGAGCAGGTCCACAAGAAACGGAAGAAGAAGAAGAGAAATTATTATTATCATAGTTAATGTGAGGATGCAGCCATTTCATGCACCAGACGTGCACCAGAGACTCCAGTCTGCAATTTAGCTTCTACACTTCACTGACAAACCAGATATTTGCACAGTGACGTTGAGCTTCATGATCGAAAGAATGTTTTTGTATCACGTCGACACTTCAGTCCATACTCTCTCTCTCTCTCTCTCTCTCTCTCTCTCTCTCTCTCTCTCTCTCTCTCTCTCTCTCTCTCTCTCTCTCTCTCTCTCTCTCTCTCTCTCTGCCGTTAATTATCTGGAAACACTGATAATGAATGCGGTCAATATGACCGATATAGCCATTACAAGTTAGAAATACTCTATTTTATTCTAACATTGTTTTATATAGTTGCATGGTCTCTGGTAGAGACCTGTCAATCACTGTGTAGCCCCGCCCCTAAAGCATCCCCTGCTTTATGGTCTGTTTGACTCTAAATGGACCATCATTTACTAAATGAACATCATGCTGTATTGAAGAAGACTTGAAACTAGAGATTGAGACCATAAACTCATGTTTACAATGTTTACTGAGGTAATAAATCAAGAGAGAAGTAGAGTCATTTTCTCATAGACTTCTATACAACCAGAGGAGTCGCCCCCTGGTGGACACTAGAGAGAAAGCAGGTTTAACACATGAAGCTTTGACTTCTCTTTATAGAACAGGAGGTTGCCGTCTGGTTACAGTAAGAATATCATGGTAAGCCAATCAGCGGCAGAGTAGGTTGGGTCATGCCTTTGCCATGGTGGGAAAAAAATACTGCAACTGCGAAAGTCCGATGACGTCATTCTGCATAATAATTAGTCGTGCCCTGTGCACGTGTGTTTGTTGTGTTTATTCAGAGCGATGGTCCTTCTGAACATTGGAGATTTGTCGCGGGACGAATGGATTTCCGATCTAGTGGGACATTTTTCAGATGATCTGGGTTTCGGGCGTAGCGGGCCGTAGGAACAGTGACGCGGCTACTTGGAGTTACTGATCTGAGGGAACACAGACACGCTACCCTGAGGGGTAGTCAGTCAGTCAGTGCCCCCCCCCCCCCCCCATGTGCCCTCACCCATCCATCAGGACATACTATGTAGCCACACGGAGGAGAAAGTTTGCTGGAAGTCGGTTAAGCAACACAATAAACTGCAACTACACGTCAATGGGATCAATCCTCTTTATATCTAGGAAGGACCTCAGGAGTCAGAAGCTTACACGTCACACCGTCACACCGACTGCTTTTGGCGCGTTCACACGACAACGTGAGACGGAAGCGAACAGGGAAGCGATTAGCCGGGGGGGATGGAAAAGGAGGAGAGGTTGGAAAGAGAGGCAGATTATGTTTGATTACTCACGTCAGATCCAATCACATTCATACCACGGAGCTGATGAACTCGTACAGTTCCTGACAGCAGTGAAATTCCAATTTGAATATATTATAATTAAGATCTGAGGGTTAGTGGGTGTGTCTGAACCACGGTGTGTGTGTGTTTCTGGGGCGTAATCACAACATACTTTCGGGGGTCTGGACATATATATAGATATATATATTTATATAATATAATAACTTTTAACAAGCGTAGGAGAGACATCACCACTTGATTGGGTCGTGGCTCGAGACAAGAGTTTTGTCGAGAATGCAAAGTACAGTTAACATTATCCATGACCTTCATTCTGTAATATTTAAAAGCTAAACAGCGAAGCGGTGCTGGGGTGAGCGGGGGGGCCGGGCCTTTTTGTTTTTTGCTAGATATGGTGAAATGAAGCGATGGCGATTGTGCCTCCGGATGATGTCGTGAACCCGGACAGAACGTCGTTTGTTTTTTTTCCCGACATATGTGGGACTTCCACGACAGGAACAAAGCAGAGGTCATATCGGCCCGGGGTTGTCAGCATCCACGGAGATAAGCCCCTCCTTCCTCCGGTGCGTCCAGCGAGTAAAGCGAGGCGAAAAAAAGCCGCTCTGCGTTTTTGACGCGATCGCGTCTTAAGTCTGCGATCGTAACGGCTTCGCTGTTCTTTGTAACGCCGCCTAAAAGTCATCTCTGATTTTTTGGGGGGTTGTCAGAATGCGTCACAGCCCGGCCTGCAGCCCTGCTGTGTGCTGCTGACCACTTTCTGTGCAGAGGTACACACAAGCAAACACATGAACACAAACACCCTTTCAGCGACTAATGGAAAAACTCCACGTCTAATTAAAATTTGAAAAGAGTCTCCCCCCCCCCACACACACACACACACTGCCCCACTTCAGCATGCAGGTAGGGCACAGTAACTTCCATCACTGCTTTAATTAGAGCCTTCTCCCTAATTGTGTTTCAACCACCAAAGAGCGCCGTCTCCAGAGACGATCTGCTTCGCTTTATACTTGCAGGTGAGAGACGAGCTACGCTTTTTCGTGCATGCGTTGTTGTTTTTTAACAGTATATCTTGACGGCGCTCCTAAATGTGCGTGACAGTTTGTCAGCAACCATTTGGCCTCTGCGTCAGCATGAAGGCTCACAAGGTTAAACTAACATGTTCCTTTTTTTACCTCATTTCTTCTCCATTTGGCTTTCCTCTCTGCATGCACTCCATGTGCTGTTCATCCTCTTCCTGTCGTACGCTTTTCCTCTCCAGCACCTCCTTCCTCCTCCGTTCCTTGGCCTCTCTGCTAATTAGCTCCTTCGCCATCTACCGTTTAGAGACGAGAGAACCAGCGTTTAGCCATCGACACTCACGATAATAGTCATCTGCAGGCCTCTGCTTTATTCAGCGAGTTGAAGTGTCCGTTCACACACAATCAAAAAGGGGTTCACGGACGCACAGGGGGATGTTGACGCCGTGGATATCCAGCACACAAATTATTCACATCCACAACTGTAAACACACACACACACGCATGCACACACACACACACACACACACACTGCTGTCGGCCTGCGCTCACCACTTCACCGTAATGTGGACGGACCTTTGGCCCCCCGAGGGCAGACGATCGTGTTAAATAGCATCACTGTCAGAGTGCAGTCTGCGCTCCACATTCACTGGTCCGGCACACAGTCACACATCGCTGGTGCAGCAGTAAAACAAATGCCCCCCCCCCCCCCCCCACAAACACTCCCACCACCCGAGGCTGTGTTCTACACGTTGACCTTGATTCGACCTCACTGCTATTCTGATTATGTCCTCGTACGGAGGGCTGAAGAAGAACGGCTGGAGAGGTTTGGGTTGAAAGGCTCGACACGGAGAACACCGGCACGCTTACAAAAACGTTTCAAGGCTTAAAGACACTAAACGACTTCTGCTTTGTATATTTATCAGAAACTTTCACAAATCTGGATACTTCAATTCTCAGCAGCGAGGACTGTCTGTGTTTTAATGTTCGCACGCTGGCTGGTAGGATGAGCACAATGCACAAAAGGTCCACATCATGTTGTGCCAGAGCCCTGAGCCGTGTCCACAGACTGTGAACAGGAAGTAGACGTAGTCAAAACAAAATGAGACAATTAACTTTCCTGAAGTGAAATCACACCGTGAAAGGGTTAAAGTTGTAAAACACGGACAACTCCCACATCGGACAACGCTGTGGTAGAGACCTGTCAATCACCGAGTAGCCCCGCCCCTAAAGCATCCCCTGCTTTATGGTCTGTCTGACTCTAAATGAATTTACTAAATGAACATCATGCTGTATTGAAGAAGACTTGAAACTAGAGATTGAGACCATAAACTCATGTTTACAATGTTTACTGAGGTAATAAATCAAGAGAGAAGTAGAGTCATTTTCTCATAGACTTCTATACAACCAGAGGAGTCGCCCCCTGGTGGACACTAGAGAGAATGCAGCTTTAATACATGAAGTATCGGCTTCACTTGGCGGAATACAAACACTGTACGAGTAGAGACACTCCAAACAATGACAGAGGCATGTTTACTGTTTCATGTTGTCTTCAGGAGCTGAATTGTTGGATAACAGCAACCACAGTATATTTCAGGTATTGTAACAGTTAGGACTCAAACTTTTGCCTTAAATGTGTGCGTGTGTGTGTGCGTGTGTGTGTGTGTCACCTTCAGGGACTCCAGGCTTTGTTGGAACTCCTCCAGCTCTCTCACTCCGCTCCGCGTCCTCCCTTGAACCCTCTTCTGAGACTCCTGGAGCTGAAGCTGACAGACGAGACGATTAGAACATGCAGGTCTCTGTGAGGACCGTCTTCTCCTAAAGTAGTGTGTGTCCTTCAGGTGAAGGCTGTGTCCAGTGGTTATTGTGGTTTATATTGAAAGTCCTAAATGAACATCATGCTGTATTGAAGAAGAATTGAAACTAGAGATTGAGACCATAAACTCATGTTTACAATGTTTACTGAGTTAATAAATCAAGAGAGAAGTAGAGTCATTTTCTCATAGACTTCTATACGACCTGTATTATTTGTCTTTTTTAAAAATGATTGTGTGTGTGTTTGTTCTTTAATTTTCCACGTCAACTACACGGTTCAAGCTGCGACCGTATGATTTGGGAGAAAATACGTTTTCCTCGAAACATAATTGAGGAAGCAGCTCAGTTTGTATGGAAAAGTCATTTTGTAGTAATTTGAGTTTCAGCTCTTTTATCCTCCTCACAGGATGTGTTACTACAGAGATTGTGTATTTTGTTGCTTGAATGTGTTTGAGTACATACCGAGTGTCATTCTGTTAATGTTCAGACGCTGACAGAGGATGTTTGTTACATTAAGCATTAAAATAAGATTTCAGGAAGCAGTGCGTCGCTGTGAAGTGATTTGGGGTCAAGGACACGATGACATGCGGAGCCGGGTCCCCCGCTCCCCCCTACATGGGCCCCTACATGGGCCCCTACGTGGGCCCCATAGCCGCCCCACCTCTCGTGTAGGAGATCTTAAGAGTGAGGATGAGGTGAATAAAAAAACCATCAGGGTGAGAGACGGACTTTTTAATTGGATGTGCAGAAAAGTCAAACTAGCTAAAAAAATTATAATAATTCGACAAAACTCCGAGAGACAAGATGAACTCAGAAATAATTGCTGATCTTTGCACTCTGTCTGTCACTTAAGAGTTTAATTCGAGAAAGGTGCTGCGACACAACTAATGTTCTCCAACGTGAAGAGAATGACTCTGAATCAACTCTCTGGAACAATCCAACCACTTAGATGGTTCCAGGTGGGAGTGAGTTACGTTTTCTTTTCCCAGGATGCAGCAGAAAACAACGTGTTTACGGTCAACTCATCTGTTTGAATTGGTGGAAGAAAAACCTGAGAGAAAGATAGAACGAGCTTCTCTCGGAGTGAAACCAGAGTTCTGTTCATAACCGGATTGTAACCGACAGTTAGGTTGATGCACACGCATCATCATGAGTAACCCGGTTCATTACTATCTATTCCGCTGGAACTAAACACGGTTATTCGTCTGTGACGCCTGCACTGAAGCCACAGCTCTCAGTATGCATTGATGCCGTTACCAAGTACTCATTTGAGCTCCTTTAATATTCACAAAGCTGCTGATAATGAACACACGGGCACTGAGATTAAGACGTTGGCCAAATACTTAATTAAATAACTATAATATGATCCACAACATGGCTCCGTTTTGCAGTTCTTCGGGGCCCTCTTGGGTTGGAAATCTCAGAGTATGTTGCATCTCGGACCTCATGTGGTGGTCAAGTCATACCTGAGTTTTAGTAGTAAAGAGTTCCCTTCTCGTAAGTGGTGTTCGTGTCAATATTCTTCTTCTTCTGGCCTTCACACTGTGCACTCTGCCTTCTGGCTTCTTTGTCCTTTGGCACACAGCTAATGACATTCCTTTACAGTCGCGAGTCGGTGTTATATCCAACTTATTTTGAACAACATCCATTTCTTTGTCTTATTTTCTTTTGTCCCCCCACACACAGGGTACAAGGTCCACCCGCCACAGTCTCACAGAATCCTGTGGGAAACACTGAAATATATGCAGAATAAACTGGTCATGATTGAAGGCTATATATTGCAGTAAATGGCACTTTCACTGAATTAATGTTGCACCAACACTTTTCTCCTGTGGCGGTTGCATGTTTCCATCAGTTACATTGCAAACCGATGGTCATGAAGCAGACTGTTCAACTCATTACGACGGTGGTCGGTCTTTAAGAAGCGAAGCGCATTCTGTCTACTCTTTAGGAGTCTCTCTGTGGAGCCAGATTAAAGTCACGTCATGTGGTGATCATATGATTTGGTAACAGCAGAAAAGGGATTCTTCCAAACATGCCGGACATTGTTTGAGCTTTTAAAACAGAAACCCGTTAATGTCGTTTCGTCTTCTTGGTTAGTGAGTCTGATACAAGTTGATATTATATCTGCATCACAAGTCAGTGTGTGTTTGACTTTAGAGGTATGGGGAAGATGAGATATTTATGTGACAGAAGAACCCTGAAAAGAAATAACACATGTTCTCCAAGGAGCTTCAGGGTCCGTCCAGTCACACAAGAACAGAGCGGGAGTCTCTTTTAATTCACTGTGCAGGGATTCAGCTGTACTTAACTTATCACACAAAGGTCAAACAATAATTAGCATGGACAAGCCTCCTATCCTCCATTAACTAAGCATAAATAATGCAAACCACCTTGATATGCATTTACAAAAACATCCATTAGTAGGTAAGATCACAGGACATCAACTATGTAGAGGAGTGAGAGATTGTCTTAACTTCAGCTGTGACCTTTTCCATCCATCCAGTCACAAGATGTTCACAGCTAAAGTATGCTCTGCACAAGACAAGATACCACTTAAAAATGTGATTCATGAATTATTGAGGACGGATGAAACGGCATCAACTCAAGAAGAATGCTAATGTTGCATCACAGATGAGACATTATGCAAAATACTCAACGACAAACAAACACGGTATGTAAATGTCATGTTTTATTTAGAGGCGCAATATCACCAGAGTTCTATCGGTGCGTGCAACATGCAGTCCTTAGTGGATCAAAGCGTGACATTGGCGTTAATTAGCATCCTCATCCTATATCAGACTAGAGTTTTGAAACTTCAACCATTTCCCCTCCAGTGAGGTCAGCAGGAACCTTTTTACGTCCCCAAATTCCCTCAGACCCTGTTCAGGCGTCATGGATGAGACGATCCCAAGTGGACAGCTCCAAGTAGACCGAGACCCAATCGCTCAAAGAACAATGGGAAGTGGTCATGCTGTTTTGAAGCCTTGGGTTTAGGCATTTTGGCCGTCGCCATCTTGTTTTTTTTGCAACCAGAGAGACCGAAATACAACCAAACACTGAATATGACATTTCTAGGCTACAAAAATGTTATGATTATCTTTCATGAGGTGAAAAAACTGTGAAAGGGTTAAAGTTCTAAGACAAAAACACGGCCAAGTCCTAGACTAGACAACGCCGTGGTAGTGACCTGTCAATCATAAAGGTATCCTCATACAACAGTTCATATGATACGAAGCTTTACTCCTCATTTTCATGCGCTTTCCTACGACAGCCTGCAACATTTGTCAATTTCTGCTCGTTACATGCAAAAGGTCTTTCCAAAATAAATTTGTCATCACAGGAAACTTCGTCAGGTTTAACAAAACCACTTGGTTTCGAAAAATATCGTGGTTTCGTGGTGTCGTTACTTAAGGAAGCAAATTGACTTCTCGTTTCACACGGGGAACGAACAGCGGCTCCATCGCCGCCACCGTCCGCCCGGCGTGTGATTTAGTGTCTTTATACGTCCTCGTTCAAGATGATGTGGATAACATCCAAAATAAATTTCGTGGGAAATTGTAGATATTGCAACAAATGCTGGACCAGCCTGGTTGATCACCGTGTAGCCCCGCCCCTAAAGCATCCCCTGCTTTATGGTCTGTGTGACTCTAAATGGACCATCATTTACTAAATGAACATCATGCTGTATTGAAGAAGACTTGAAACTAGAGATTGAGACCATAAACTCATGTTTACAATGTTTACTGAGGTAATAAATCAAGAGAGAAGTAGAGTCATTTTCTCATAGACTTCTATACAACCAGAGGAGTCGCCCCCTGGTGGACATTAGAGAGAATGCAGGTTTAAGTACATAGCTTCCCGTCTCAGACTCAGTTGTCTGCCCTATATTACTGCTCATGCTAAAAAACCTAACCAACCCAAACAATGAAGGCAACGAGCTCTAGCTAAACACAAGCCTTCAAAGGAACTCTTAATGGTCTGTTTTGTGCATTCATTTTCGTTTCAGCCTCAAAAACAGTTACGGTGGGCAGCAAAGAAATATAGTGCCGTCCTCGTGAACAAAATGCAGAATTTTGACAGCAGCTTATCCAGTCATGTTCTACACTTTCACATCGTCAACCAATTAAGACAGCCACTGCGTCTCCGCTGCCTGTAAGAATCCTTTCTTTCCTCTGTGTGTCCTCTGCTTGAATCTTTTCTTTTCATGTCTCTTCCTTGCCCGTCCGCATGCAAAATAAGCCATTAGCCCAGAGATGGGGCGTAATTACTGGCAGAGAAAGTGCCTAAATTGACATTCTCACCGCCTCTCGGAAAAGGTCCTCCTAAGAGGCTTACAGCATGACAAACCCTCTGCGTTGATAGGTTAAGCCCTCCCTGCCGCCTTCACTCCTTCTACTCTTCGACGCGTTTGTTGTTAACGCACTCAAGTCATTTTCCACCGTTTCTTAACACTTCCCCTCCTTCCTTTTTTCATCCTGGCTTTCATAACGCAGTGCCCTATGTGCTGCCTTTTTTGTCTCTGGTTAATTAACATTTAACTAACACATTGTTTTCTTATTCTTCTTCTCTGCCTTTCTCCCCTCCCCTCCCCTCCTCCGCTCCCTCATTACTTTGTCTTCCCCTCGCCTCTCTCTCTCTCTCTCTCTCTCTCTCTCTCTCTCTCTCTGTCGTCTTTGATTTCAGCCCTGCGGCGAACTGGTGAGTCGTTGCCATCCTCGAATGGATAATTAGAATTACAGCGAGGCACTGTGTGATTGTGGAAGTGGTCCATATATGATTAATGTACCGCCGAGCTGCTTCCGTAACACTCTTGGATGCAAATATTCACATTAACACACCGTTTGGATTTCCATAGACTTTTTTTGCCAAACTATTCCGCTACTTTTTTCTCTCTTTTTTTTCACCTTAGTTGAGTTTTCTTGTCTCTGAGTTTTCTTCTCCGTGGAGAATAAGCTGCTTCGCTAACACACACGCGAACGCACGCTCTTCCATGCAAGTGCGCTTACACACAATGGTTGCTGTCTTTTTATTTTACTTTTTTAACCAATTGTCTCCTCCGTGCCTCCGCTCTCTTCCTCCGTCTCATCCTACCCGTTATCCCTAGAGCTCTCCTCTCCTAAGAGGATACACATCCATAAAACACACCCAAGCATCGCACAAAAACTCTCCGTTGATGGACTGGCTACCCGCGTGTTCTGTCCTTCATCTCCCCCCCCCCCCCCCCTGCTTGTTCCTCCTCCAGCTCCTCTTCCCAGACGAGGATTTACAACCAGCCGGCCTCCTCAGACTCTTGTCTCAATAATGTGATATCCGTGTTTTGTTGCATTTTAGCCCCCCCCCCCCCCCCCCATCCCAGGAAGCCATCCGCCAGCATGCCTCAGGAATCATTACGGCATGTTGGCCACTCTTATATGTGTACCCCTCTTATTGCCTCGCTCCGCTGAGGGTGGCGATGGCATCAGAGTCTTTTTATGAGGGAGCTTGTAGAGCCTGGAGACAGTGTCCACGGAGACCTGGGGTAACTTCCACCATGAGACCAGGTCTTGTCGCATTGAAATGATAGACTTCGGTTGTTACGCACTACCTGCTAACACAGGACGGGAAGGAGGGGGGGGGGGCTGTTCATGTCCCTCCTTTATTTTTTAGGGGGATTTTTTATTATTTCTACTTGAAATGTTATTATTGTTTTACTGCAGTACAATTTAAAAAAAAGTCTTCTCTTCCCTCCTACTCTCTTGCCCCCTCTTTTTAGACGTGTGTATATATATATATAATAAATAGGGATATTTGTGTAGATGTACAATATTTGTGTATTCATGTGTAGACTACGTAACCTCATTCAACACCCCTCACACTGACCCATTAACCAGATCACACATAGGACACACACACACACACGTCTATGTATATTTTGCTCAACCTCCGTTTCTCCCTTTTCTACTCTTCAGTCTAAAGCTGAATGTTATTCGTCTCAGATTGCATTTGTCCTCATGCATTCTGTCTTACTGTGTATCATTTCTTGGGTCACAGATGTGTGTCTATGTACTTGTCTGCACTTGTTTCACTTTTCTACACAATAAAAAGGAAAAGTTAACTTGCTTAACTTTACTTACCTAACATTACATCATGTAAGCCTAGCCTGCACACTGATATGCTATAGGGCTTCTGAGCGTGTTAAGAACTGAGGCCAAGGGGTCGTGACCGAGCGTCCATGTGTGATGTCATCTGTACTTTGATTCGAGTTCCTTCATATCTTTGCATGCTAGCGCGTTAGCAGACAGAGTATCTGTGCATGCTAGCCCATTAGCATACAGCATATCTGTGCATGCTAGCCCGTTAGCAAACAGCATATCTGTGCATGCTAGCCCGTTAGCAGACAGCATATCTTTGCATGCTAGCCCGTTAGCAGACAGCGTATCTTTGCATGCTAGCCTGTTAGCAGACAGCATATCTGTGCATGCTAGCCTGTTAGCAGACAGCATATCTGTGCATGCTAGCCCGTTAGCAGACAGCATATCTTTGCATGCTAGCAGACAGCATATCTTTGCATGCTAGCCCGTTAGCAGACAGCATATCTTTGCATGCTAGCAGACAGCATATCTTTGCATGCTAGCCTGTTAGCAGACAGCATATCTTTGCATGCTAGCCTGTTAGCAGACAGCATATCTGTGCATGCTAGCCCGTTAGCAGACAGCATATCTGTGCATGCTAGCCCGTTAGCAGACAGCATATCTGTGCATGCTAGCACGTTAGCAGACAGCATATCTTTGCATGCTAGCCAGTTAGCAGACAGCATATCTTTGCATGCTAGCCCGTTAGCAGACAGCATATCTTTGCATGCTAGTAGACAGCATATCTTTGCATGCTAGCCCGTTAGCAGACAGCATATCTTTGCATGCTAGCCCGTTAGCAGACAGCGGTACCTGACTCATTCAGACCTCGTTTGCACCGTCGCCCCACCTCAAAGCTCATCACTGAACAAGAGGAATATTAGCAACCCCTTTGTTCATCTAACATTATATATTAACATTATGCTCCATTCTATAATTGATGGTCATTAGTTTATGGTTGCTAGCCGGCAGTCGGGTGCACACACTGGGATTAATTAAGTGTTTCTCATCTCTTCTATTTAACAGCAGCCCCTTTAGCCTTTCCAGGGTCAGATGATCCCCAGCAGAAGAGGATTCTTTTTGTGTGTAATAGTAGCTCAGAGAGATGTTTCTATGACAACAATGTCTTGACATCACCACTCTTGACGGCCGTTGTCATCAACATCGTCATCTATTCTCAACTTTGATGGGTTTTAGAGCAAGACACCGAAGCCCTGACGGCTCCCCGGGCGCCTGCTCCCTATATACAGGGATGGGTCAAATGCAGAGACAAATGTCCCCCTTACCGGGATTAATATAGTATAATAAAAATAAAATATCCATATTTGCGACCCATAGATTCAGATAAAATTCATATTACATTCATTTTCAAATTAGGTTCTTCCTCAGTGTTCCTGGAAAAGGTCGTAGACTCATTTGTTTCATAACTTCTGAGCTCAGCTCTCACCTGACCAGGTGTCCCACCTAAAGTAGCCAATGCTCTGGGGCTCTACTGAACCAATTCATACATACTAGACTCACCCGTGCACTCTGAATTAAATGAAATGCTAATATGGTGGATTTGAGGGATTTCATTTAGAGATAAAAACATTACTCAGAGATCTTTATTTACAGGCCGGATCCAAACAGGTAACAGCAGTTATCTTCATAATCTTTATTGCCGATCCGGCTTACATCAAAGACACAAGCTTGCACATGGCCTGCAACGTCGAAGCTAAGGACCCCGAGGTCCTCATGATGTGGTCCCGTTCTGGTTTGGAGGACCTGGTGGGCATTCAGAGCAGCACTATACACAGGACACTGGGATTACGTCTCCCACGGACCATTAATTTCCTTCATATCTATTCAGATTCCCCCCATATTCAAGGCTAAAGCCCCTTCAAGCAGTGAGGTGACTTCGGGCTGTTACACCCCCAGTTCAACAAGGCCCTTGTGAACAGGTCAGAGACCGACCACGACCACATGGAGCAGGCGTCACTGTTTGTTGGTGGGATTGTGCCGAAGACGCCTTCAATCAGGGAAAGCTGAGGTGGTTCTTCAGCACCCAGCATCCGGCTGTGCTTCCCTACATTATTACCGTTTCATTTACTTTAGGACATGAAAATGTGTGATTTTATTTTATTTTTTATTTTGCATCCTTGATTTATGTGGCTGTGGTGCAAATGAAAAGAAGTAAAAAAGTAAATAATATTCAGGTTTTTTACTTTCTGTGGCATCAGGATTAAATTGATTTTCTCCAACCTGTACATTCAACATGTAGCATTTTTATAATTAAAGCCATACACTTATATCGTGTTACAACTCAGTTCTTCTGTATAACTCTGCACTGACTGTGTTATTTGCAGGCTTGCTAGAATACGTGTGTGTGTGTGTGTGTGTGTGTGTGTGTGTGTGTGTGCACGCCACCATGACCAAGGCTGAAACTCAAACTCTACTCTGTATTATAACCCACTTAATTCCCTGTTATTTCCACAAGATTACGATGACATGTGTCAAAAGACTAGTTTGGCAAATAACAACAGCATCTGCCTCAAAATCCTGCTAAGCTCAGCCGGGACTCAAGTGTGTCTCTCTCTCCCTCTCTGCACTCTGCCCGACAACAAGCCATTAGCTTGGCGCCGATTGAAGAGAGGATGCCAGGCAGACGATAATCATCCGCGGAGAGGCCAACAGGAAATTCGCCTGATGGGGTCATTAATGACACGGGTCACGTTTCTGCTCGCACACAAAGACGAGGTGATGAGAAGTGACATTGCGGGATCCATTGGGTTGACATGTTTGCCATTTAACAGATATTAAAACAGGTTATGTATACCCGGGGAAACATTTTTTATGCACATGTTATGAGGGATGTGCTGCCGATTTCGATTTGCAGTCTCGTCTGCTGGTCACAAATTTACGGTATACGTCGGACAAGATTACAAAAATGTCAAAAGAAAGTTGGGATATTAGGACCTGAATCAACCCTTTTAGGTTCTTTTATTCTGGTAGTTAATTGCCTTCTCCTGACATCACAGGGGTAAATTATTTCCTGATCTGCATGCCCTGTTTTACACCCGACATTAATATGTGTCTCGAGCAAAGATCCGATATCATTTCCCTGCTCTATATGAGAATAAACACGTACATGATTTTTGCGTTTGCAAAGACCAAATGTGTTGTTTTTGAACCGGCGGGAGGCTGCAATGCACTTCCTGTGCCTAGTCAGCCGGAAATGAAAGGAAGAAGAAATCGTAACAATTGGGTTTATTTCTAAGCACGTCGAGGCAAACTGAATCACCCAAAAATGTTTGACGTAATATATCTCTACGGGCTTTTCAAATTTTCATTCCGACCCACACCTCGTGTCATGAGCTTTGTAGGGACCGAAATGACTGATTTTCTCTGAATCACTTAAGACTTTCCTCTCTCTCCCTTCGTTTGTGTGTCTCACTCACTAACCCGAGTCACAATGCTGATCGGAATGCACCGATTTGATTGGCTGAGTAGCACGAAGTGAGAGGACGCATGCAATTAGTGCACGAGCTTCCTGGGCTGCTAGACCAGCACTGTAGAGTCTAGACAAGCTGTGACGGGTCAAATAGAAAAAGGTCTTTCAGAATTGAATAATTCTCAATAATGAATTGGTTACAGGTTTGGGTCCTGATTGGGACGGCGTCTGGGTACAGACCTGGACCTCAATGTTACTGAGAAGAGGGACATCTGGAAAACCCTGCTGTCCCACGACAAGTGGAAGAAAATACCTCAACAACAAAGCAGCTAGACAGAGAGAAGACTGTCAAGATTGTAAAAATATGTAAAATTCTATTTATTTTTTCCAGAGAGGGCAAAGGAGTCACATGCAATAATGTGCAATGGAGCTTTTTTTTTTTTTGTGTTATAGAACATGGAAGTTGATACATCAGCTATTCTGTGTATTTATTATTAATATATGTAACCCACTGACAATGTTAACTTTGGCACGTCACATTTCCATGAACTAAATCCACCCACACGAGACCCGACAGTCGGATAAATAATCTGTTTTCAGAGTCGAGCTTTTCTGACTGTGATTGAGTGTGTGAGTGGGAGCTTTGAATGTTAGCAGACCTCCAGAGAGTTGCATGTGTTTGCACACCGCACGCCTCTCGATGCTGATTCCTCGCACCGGACATAGATCCTAATAACCTCGACATCTCAGGCATTTCATTCGCATTTCTTTGGGCCGGGTCCAGCAGCAAAGTGATTTCATTTGACAGGAAAAAGAACATTTATTAGCTCTTTATATCCTTTGTTTTAATCTTTCACATTGTCCCCCGGAGTTGTTTCCGTCCGTGCACATCTGTCTGTCTGGTCAACCTTTGTAATAACTAAGCTGTACCACTGTCAGCTTGGATTCAAGTCACTTTGGAGTTTCTCGTAATCATATTTATATCATCTGAAGATGATGTTTGGATGTTCATGATCGGATGGTTTGGGTTAGAATTTGACAGCTTTGCAGCCTTGAGTCTCTCTTTTAAGTTCGGCTAACTAAGCGGCTACTTTGTAGTCTGCTTCATCATATGGTTGTTCCTGTTTCTTTACCTGACTTGACTTTCGAGGGTAAGATCAAAGCAGGCTGGTCTCATCCAGCATTCGTAGCAATACCTGCGAAAAATAATGCGCTGTAATTCGTAGATACCCCACGAAGCGTCTTTGTATGTTATCCACGTAGTCTATAAAAGGACGGCTAACTAACACGTGACCTGCGTATTCAGTAACGGCCGTTCCGTGGTTATTTTAACCCAAATGATGGTCTTTTCCTAAACCCAAGTAGTTATTTTGCCTAAACCTTACATAGTTTCCTGTGAAGAGAAGCTTATTTTGAAATGACTGTATGCACGTAACAAGCAGAAACTGACACGTGTTGCTTGACTTTGGTAAGAAAGCGCTCGAAAAATGAGTTCCTTTTTCGCAGGATCATATGAATCGTATGAGGATACATTGATCCAGGTTGGAATAAACCAGAATTACCAGAATGTGTCACTTGCAGATGTACTCTCATTGTAGTCTCAGTAGTCTCAGGCACAGTGCAGACTCGCGTCTCAGCTCCGTGTGAGGGGCGTAAACTCGACTAGAAGCTTTTATTTAGGCTATTTTTAGACAACAAAACCGGTGTAAACCTGAGGTTAATGCTCAGTAAAAACCGTGTCTCTCAGCGATGCACTCAGCTGTTGTTATCACCCCGACCAACCGGTTAATAGCAGGCAGTCAATTTGCCTGCATTTTGCTGTCAGTTTGCAGCAGCAAAGTGCGAGAAAAACGGTGGACAGACGCAACGGACGCACGCACAGATACGCGTGAGCGTTGGCATGATCCTCCTGACCGAGATAGTGATTAACTATAGACCTGCTGGACTGTTCATCTGGAATATTTCAATTAACCTCATTCATGTCCAGTGACTAATGTACTGCAATAAGTGTGCAGCGAGCCGATTATTAATGCAACCAACAATGTGAACAAAGACCGTGACGCAGAGCAGCGTGTTGCTCTGTCCTGTGCCGAGTTCATAAAGAAAGGCATTAATCTCAATGATGACGAGAGTTTATTATATTACAAACAATATTTCAGAATTCATGATAGTGTGTGAGAAGCATAGGGCTTTCCCAGTGAAAGGTGCAGTGAGACTAAGTGTTTTTGTAATCTTCATGGAAGTTATGTTCTCTTAGAAACACAACCGGGCCAGGCAGCGTAACACAACGAAGCCAATGTGCGGTTGGTGTCGTCATGCATGTGTGCACCCACACAAACCGGACAGTAGTGCCGTCAACTTTTAAGTTCTCCAGCAGGTTCTGCACACTGTCAGGAGACACGGCTTCATTGATTGAAGTCAGATACAGAGCGACAGCACACATTTGTACTCATGTTATATTGCCACACATTACAGCAGCAATGACACCGAGGTACGAGTCAGTCAATCGTCCTCAGTATCATGAAAAACAAATCAAGGATGCAGGAGAAGTTTTTCTTTTGATTCTGTTCAACAATTCAAAGAGTTACATGTTTGATAGGATCAATATTTTTATGGGAATTAAACAAATTTGCAGCAAAAACCAATAGCTAGGTTTAGGAAAACGATATCACAGAATCTATTGGTTTCGTGTACAGGGACACCAATTGTCTGGTTTCTTTTGTGTCGCTCGGGACAAAAGAAATCCTAATTTGTGATGGACACAAATAAAATGCATCCACGTAACTAAGCAACAGTCAGAGCAGGTGACCTACTTTGTGTTGGTGTTCGACAGCACGTTGTGGTTTTACTGTTGTGGTTTTGTTGCCTAAACCTAACTTTCGTTTTGAACTCTAATGCTGAAAAAAAAGTTGTTCCAAGAGACACGAGAAAATAAAAAAAAAGACAATCGGTGTCCTTGCACATGAAAACAATAGACTGCACTTCATGACTATGTCACGCGCTGCCGTGAGGTTAAGTTGTGGATTCACAAAGCAAACGAAAAAAGTCCTGTTTGCTTGTCCCGTCCGTCCTTCCCCTCCCACCCACGTTGTGCGGTTTTAAAGCTTCAAACATTGACATGGATGAGTTTACATTGTAGATACTTGAAAGCACGGTGCGTCTCGTACAGACGCTACAGGAGGCAGCGGTATACACGCCGTGTGTCGTGACAAAGCACCCTGGGAATGAGAACGGGCTCAGAAGAAGGCCATCTTTGTTAACAGCCATTCTGTCGAGACTATATTCAATATAAATACTACATTTAATCCTGTGAACATACCCCTATTACACCATAAAAGTGACAATCTTGGCGACGGCCTATTTACCATCAGTAACTGATATTACACATCCCAGAATACTGAGGGAAGCAACACAAACCATAATCCTTTTTAATAAAAAAGTCAAGACAAAAATTGCCGTTCAATCATCATTCAGTGAGTGGCGGTGATCAGATGTTCTGCTGCACACGACATGAGATGAGCGACAAAGTGGAAGTGGTTGGTTACTTCGCTCTGCAGCTCTCCATCTAACAGCTCACCTGCTGCTGCCGACTGTTCCATTACTCCTTGACACCTTTCAAACTGATCCGCGGTCAGTAAAGGACCAAAATGACCATTGCATCGTGTGGATGTGTGGGTGCATTTTTCAACGATAGCGCTCAGTGTCGTGCATGAAGATAAACACGTTGCATTTACAGCGATAGCGTCATAATAGAGAGAGAACTCGCTTTAAAAAAAAAAAGTCAATGCTTTTAGCTAATACGGCATTTTTATTTTTCTGGGAATGCCGCCACAGACACACAGTTCATAATACTGCAACTACACATTTCAGTCAGCAGGACATCGGCTTAATCACCATAACTCATTCTGCAATAGACCTAACAGATATTTATTTTAATGAAAATCTTCAGCATTATACTCTGTGTTATTATGTTGCCATTTTTAAAGCACTTGGTTATTTTTGTGGTACGTTAGCTGTGAAACCACAGAAAGAGACGTTCAGAATCTTCCCCCCAACCAACCAAAGACTCTCAGTATTTCTCATCAGCCGCTCAGACGGCACTAAGACAGCATAACACCCAGAGAAGGCAGACGAGTGCCAAGCCGAGCCGTTTTACCGGAATAACTTTCTCCCAGCGGCTCGCTGTGTGCATTCCTGACCACTGGCAGGCACAATGAAACTATGCACATAGCTCCAGGAGCTAATTATGCTGGTGCCGTTAATCTGTCTGGCTGCCTGTTTGTGTTGGATTGTCTTGTTTGTTTGGCCTTGAGATGTCTGCCCTTTGGCCTTGGCATTGAGTTGTAAAAGGAAAAAAAAACATTTCAGGGTATTTTGAGGTCTACTGAGACAGAGAGAGAGTTTGTTTAGTGCTCGTTTCTCATGACAGTCCTACGTACAAACTCCAAAACCCTGAATATGAAACAACAAATACGTTCACAGATCACGATCGTGGATATATTAAAAAGACCACTTACTGAACATTTTAGGATGGGATGTATGAGCTTTATTCATGTCACCCTTCATTATCCCTGGACCTTTCAACTAGCGCAATCATCATTATTCAACATCCAATACGTTGGTTTAGACTAAATACCTGCTAACTTAATGACATCAGCCTCAGCTGTACTTTATTTTTAAGGCTAATTAGCAACCGTTAGCATGCTAACGCACCAAACTAAGATGGCAGACATAGAAATAATCATACCTGTCAAACATCCGCATGTTAAAATGGTCTTTGTAAGCATGTTAGCATGCTGAAGCTAGCTCAAAGCCTTGACATAGACAGAGTAGGAACGGACATTCCCATTCAAATCAACAGAGTAGGACGTCAGAGCGGCGGCCATTTTTACATGTGACATTGCAAAGAACTGTGACAGTTGTAGCGGGAAAACTTCCATACAAACCAACCTGCAGCCAGGCAAACTTAGGAGAGGTTTTACAATAGCACGAAGCACAGAGGGGCGTCTTTTGTGCATCACCTCCGTTGCCTTGATGCTTGAGGGGAATTGAGCATTGCTGGATTCATGGCTCCATATTTCAGTTAGTAGGTCATCAAGACAGAGTTCTGAAACTAGTGACGAAGTACAGCTTCAACGCGCCTAATTCACATTCATTTTTTTGCAACATTTCAAGAAATAGCACAACTATAGTAAGCAAAAGGTTTGCAGTGAAAACGGCTCCGCTCAGTGTTTGTTGATGGAAAAGAATATTTCACCATCAGAAACATATCAGAGTTCTCGACATGCAGTTAAAGTTTTGAGCAGCCAAGTTGTAGCCTTCGGCGTAGCTACGCACGCTACGCACGTAGCCGCTATTAATCCCTTAACGCAGAAGCGTTAATTAAATTGAATGCCCAAAGCCTTGAACCTCAAATGAAGATATAAACTGCTGCAGTGAATGAAAAGGTCACACAAACAGGGCTTTTTTAGCAGAGATTCCTCATTTAGGCCATCGGAGGCTAGATAACGGCTCTTCTTTCTGTCATCTGAGATACTTCACTGGGTTCACCTGATGTTGAAGTTTAAAGTCAGTCTCTGATTAGATGGGAGGAGGAATGAGAGCTCTCGGTCATGAATCACTGACATTGAACGTGACGAGGACGTATCTGCTGCCTCTGCCAGTCTGACTTTGGTGACAAAAGTCACCCAAAAAGGACCATCATCAATCATCCCAAAGCTTGTTTTCAATGGCAAATGTGTTTTTCATGGCACCTTTCTAGTTTTCCGACCGCTCGCTGCGCTTCACTTCCCATCATTCACCCACTGATGGCAGAGGCCATGCAAGGTGTCTAAATTAATTCACATTCACATCCAGTCATATACCGATGGCACAGCAATTAGGGGTGATTTTAGATTCAGCGTCTTGACGAGGACCCTTCG
This sequence comes from Pholis gunnellus, assembly GCF_910591455.1. Lineage (NCBI taxonomy): Eukaryota > Metazoa > Chordata > Actinopteri > Perciformes > Pholidae > Pholis > Pholis gunnellus. The sequence goes on from NC_136531.1 coordinate 1,919,595, forward strand.
TCGTGGACTAGAGGAGCTGGGGTTCGAACCGCCGATCTTCAGATTGGCAGGCCGAGAGCCATGGCGTGAAACTTCAACAAGCATGCGATACATGATGTTCACGTGTACGCATCATATCATACCATGTGTTTTGTCCCGGTTTGTGGACTTTCATTTACATTCAAGCGGGATGAAATCAAACAAGAGGAGGGGGAAAGTTTGTCTGAAGGAGACTAAATTCACTTGTCTCGTCTTTCTCTTCACTCTCTCCAGCTCCCCCGGGTCCTCATCCCAGACTGCTGCCAAGGGAATCCAATTAGGAACGTTTCAACATGGCTGACAAACTTGTTCTTCACACCACTTCCCTTGGTTGGATTGAGCTCCCCGTATGGACGGATGGAGGGAGGAATTAAGCGAGAAGCAATTACCTTTTCCTCCGCATGTAGACACCTACTCACGTACGATCACACGTTTGTGCCCACACGCTCATAAAAAAATAGTTTGAACAGATTCGTACTTGCAATTAGGCGTTGTATGTATAGACTCGCCGACGTTCCACAGCCCCTACATACAAAGACACACACTTATGTTAACCTTGCGTGCTTGCTATTAAAAGCAGAAGACGGACTACACAGAGACACACCTTGCAGTAACCATGACGGCACAACGGCGAGGTGGAAAAATCCATTTTCTCCACATGACCAATTCTTTTTTCATTATAGATTATCCTCAAGCTACTGCAGCCGCCAGGAGCTGTAGTTCACACACACACACACACACACATATATACTGCCCATGCATCTCTTACTTGTAGCCTGATTAGTTTCCATAAAATGTTTGTGTCCCTCTCTGCTATGTGTGTCTCATTGATTTACAGAGTGAATCCAGAGACACTTTCATGGCCACCTACCACACACATCTCTCTCTCTCTCTTTGCAGAGGGGTCGATAGACGCTTCATAACGAGACCACGCTCTGGAATACAGATGCAGAGACGACGCTGCACAACTCATTAGAAACAGAGCTCCAAGACATGTTTGTGAGGTAAGAGTTTGGTGCCTTGAATTAAACCAGCAAGATTCACATCCACATGTTTATGGATGAGTATGCAGCAGTTATTCAACCAGGTGAAGAGATTTTTAAAACCTTTTCATGCCTCAGTGTTCCCAAATCTGCAGCATTCGTGATCACAGGTCCACATCAGTGGACGCTGTGATTATTTAACATTGTAAAATACTGGCGTATATGTGTGTTTGTGAGGATTGATTTACAGAAGTCTTCTAGGAATACATACAGACATAAAAGAAAAAAACAGAGTTCAGACAGCAGAAGCAGGTTTTTAAATGGTTTCTAACATTTCCAGATAGCGGATATTCAGGCTAAGACGTTTACAGTCCGATTAGCAACTTGAGACTCCAAAAAGTAGTTTGAGTCGAGACGACGTCTATGAGCAGCGGGTTTCACAAGCGGCCGGTTTAAACTGTTAACAGTTTATCTTTTAGTTCATAAAAAGGGAAATCATTGTCAGACGATATAGCCAACGGGTTTTACTTCTTTCACTCTCCACACAAGCTGTAACCTGCACCAGGCGGCAACCTCCGGTTCTGACGAGTGGAGTCGATGTGGAAGTGTCTTAAAACCTGCAAAAAGAAGTCAGGTTGTATGGAAGTCTATGAGAAAATGACTCTACTTCTCTCTTGATTTATTACCTCAGTAAACATTGTAAACATGAGTTTATGGTCTCAATCTCTAGTTTCAAGTCTTCTTCAATACAGCATGATGTTCATTTAGTAAATGATGGTCCATTTAGAGTCACACAGACCATAAAGCAGGGGATGCTTTAGGGGCGGGGCTACACAGTGATTGACAGGTCTCTACCAGAGACGTATACGGCGTCTCTACGTCACTCCTCCTCAGTCCAGATATGGTCACTTCATTTCAACGGTTGGAAAAACAACAACATGGCGACGAACGTCATCAAAGATGGCGACCAATGGGTAACATCACGATGACTACGTCCACGTCTTGTAAACAGTCTACAGTCTGACCTGCTCGCAACCAAAGCCAGCTCATTCCATGATTGGTCAATACTACTCTCAACACAAACAGAAACCAGAACGCTTCCGGTACCAACATGTCCTGTTGCCTACAGGTTTATCTGTTAAAACCTCTTGGACCCGAGCGAGCCACATTAGGGGTTCAGAGCGAGATATTTAATCGAAGAGAGCGTCGTAGAAATCAAAGTTCATAAAGATTATTTTATCGTAAAAAGTCTCAACTTAATCATCTAAGCCATTTTACACACAGCAAACACCATTATAAACTATTACACTAACTAACTAAGAAGATTGTACACAATATCACGTATTTCTGGCCACCAGTCAGGGAGCTTCGCACTTCGGAGAAGGCTACAAACACGGCGCTAACGGCTAGCATGGCCGACCAACACGGCTAACTGCAAGAGGATTAAATCAGGAATCCAGAGATATCTTCAGAATGTCTCTCCGTGAAAGCATTACAGAGATACAAGCCAACAAGCACCACAACACCAAGCCACTCAGCAGCAGAACAACCGTGAAGGTTCCTTACTTTGAGACGAATCATGAAGAAAACGTTCCGGTAATCCGTTCAAAGCTAACTTGCTATGTTGCTATGCTTGTCCTCTGACCCTGTGACGTGTTGACTCGAGAAAGGGGGGTCAGACTACCGGGAGGGACCCGGGGGAAGGGGGCCGAGCTCTGGGCGAATGGGATTTTACACACGGGCTTGGAAGGCGTTTCTTCGATTTTCAGGGGCTAAAGACTCTGTCAATCAAAACCAAGCTTCTATCCCCGCACTGCTGAGACTCTGATGTGTCCAAAATGGTCTCAATCTGGAAAATAGACCAATCATAGGCTGTCTGAGCTCCCAATACACACACATGAAGACTGGAGCTCAGATGAGAATCATCCATGGTTTACAGCCTCAGAGAGGATTCTGGCTCTCAAAATGAGGCCAAACTGCAGGATTTGGATGTTTGAACAATATTATTGAATATTATTGATAAAACAAGTGAAATAATTAGTTATATAGTAATACAAGTACAATGGAACAGCTGGAACACCTGGTTCCAAAATGATGATCTCGCCTAAATTCTCTGTACTGAAAACTCTCTAAATATATTTATTCTTTACTCTATCAAAGCCACATTTTTTTTAGAGACTCCTGACCTGTTTTGCTATGATTTGGGAGAGTTTTTAGGCTAGACATGGCCTCATAAAAAAAAATATTAACAATAAAATTGCTTTTTTTTCAGGCGAATTTAACAATTTTCAATTTGAGCTGTGTGCCATCTTCATTTACTATTAACCAGTAACATGTACACAACATTTACCCATCAGAACAGATCTCACAAGTGTTTCTGTTATGAAAAAAAAATAAAAAATTCAAATAGACCTTGTAGTTAGAGATTTACGCTCTCTTGAGTATGGGTAAGCAATTTTCGAGCAGAGGCCTAAAAATAGGCTTCTGGTTCAAGAGGTTAATAGAATTTCAATAAGCAGGTCGCCCGGCAGGATAGTGAAAGTTATCCATCACTGACAGCATATCTCCTTTCCAGTGTTTGGCTTTAAACACCCCAGAGAGGTGCGCTCACTTCTCAGCAGGTCTTCATCGGACACAGTGACGAAATCCAGAAATCCTCAAAACAGAAAAAATACTTCTCTTTTTGTTTCTTGTTTATTTACGGATGTAAGCAGGAAACTACACACACACATTTAAACACACATTTTTGTCTTCCGGTGACTGCATTACCAGTGCGTTAACAGGAACACTAACATATTTGAATGCACATTTTTAAATATCTCATTCGAAAAACGGTGTGGAATTGGCAAAATCGGATAAAACTAAATGGATTATGGTAATGCTGATTCTGTTGTCTGTGTTTTCCAGTATAGATTTACGAGCTGACATGAAAGAACAACTTAAGCTTGCCTAGTAACTAATTCCTGAAGACCTCGCTCAGTTTGTTTTCTTCTAGATGGTCAAGACTTTTGTTTCTGGTTCATAACTCTACTTCTTCTTCTACTCGTTTATACTGGTAGAGTAGAAGCCAACTTCTAACCGAACCACACTGTGGCTCCATTTCTTCGTTTCATACCAGTTGATGAAAAAAGCATTTCGTTTTTGTGACATCTTCAAAGTTCCCTTTAAGTTTGCTTTACAACCTTATGGAAACAGGGCTAATGTTATAAGAGTAGCATCACTGGTCAAATAGAGAGTCAGTAACCGTGTTACTAGTATTTATCATGTATATCGGGATGAATAACAGCTTCTCTGTGCTCATGTAAACACCAAATCCCAGATAACATCACAACAAGGAAGGTTCTGAACTTACTTTGGATAAACGGCCAATTAGACGTGTTGTTTTGAGACGAAAAGTATCCAAAGGGGGATTGTTTCACTCAAGCCAAATACCCGTTGCAACAGCAGGTAGTATATACGATTAAGAAAGTCCTCGAGGACACATTTCAGTGCACAGGTTGCTCAGCATGAGTACTGTTTGCTCAGCAACCAATTAGGCACATATAGCGTCACGTTACAGGATCAACGACCACTGTTGGATTGATTATTTTAGTGATTAAAGCGCGAGACGGAAATGGCCCTGTGTGTTTTTTCCTTCACTTAAAAGAAGCGGAGCATCACACACACACACACACACGTCTTTGTGAGGAAACGCTGAATTTCCTCCCAAGCCGTTCACGCAAGACTGATGCAATCTCGTGATATTCTGTCTGAAAAACACAAACAAACTGTTCTTCCTCTCCATCTCGGGATGCCTTTTGTATGTTTCCGCAGACGCGATGAGGTCCATTAATAAATGAGTGGGCTGTTTAATATTCCACGCTGCGGCTGCCTTACAGTGGTGTGTTTACAGCGCTCATAACTTCTTGTTTATTACAGCAATGCATAAAAGCATATTGTCCACTAAATCAAACTATACCCGTCAGATATATCCGTGCTTGTCTCTTGATTACTTCAAAGTGCCATTATTGCCGCTGCATCGCTGCAGCCATTTACTCCAGCGTGGGGCTAATGTGCCGGCTAACGACGGACGCTAGGAGGTCAGGGTAGCTTAGCTTTCTCCCAATGACTACAGGGTGCAGAGTTTGAGATGTTTACCATGTTAAAGCAGCTTAACCTCTTGAACTCTAGGCCTACTTTTTGCCCTGTGCTCGAAAATGTCCTACCCTTACGCAAAGGGGCTTATCTCGCTAACTACAAGGTCTATTTGAATAATTTAAATGGCAAAATAACACAAATAAATGTGAGCTTTGTTAATATGTTTTTTTGTGCCTAAAAAGCACTTTTATTGATTTTAAATGATGCACAGGCAGGCCTAAACTCTCCCAAATCATATCCCAACATGTCAGCAGTCCTTTAAAAAAAAAATTGGCTTTGATAGAGTGAAGTATGCCTGAGAAATCAATGCCGGTGTACAGGTCAGCTTTGGTCAGCCAACGTCAATTCTGATTTTGGAAGGCGCCGATATCGCTGTGTTATTGTACTTTTAAAAACTATATATCTATATATTTCACTTCTTTTATCACTAATAGTGTTCAATCTATCTAATACAGAAGTTTGGCATCATTTCGAGAGCTTTGGCTATATGAAAACTTGTAAAATATGGCTAATTTTCTTCAGAATTTCAGTTTTACGTGATGTATTTGAACCTAACACAGCCTGTGATTGGCCGATTTGCGCATGTGACATAAGCTTTGAACCGGAAGAGTGTGAGGAGTGTATGACGCGATCTTCGAGTTGTTTGACAGAATTTTAACTTGTTTTAATTATGAGGAGATGTTCTTTAGGTGCCACAAGGGGCTGGTTCTAACCACATGGCCTCCGTCCTGTGTTTATTTATCCGGTGTGTGTGTGTGTGTGTGTGTGTGTGTGTGTGTGTGATGTCTGTTAAAGTAAAGAAAGACAAAGGGAGCTATTCAGAGATGAAGAGAACACGTTTTTATGCAAACAAGGGGTATGAAAAAATAACACATTCTAACTCAACTTGTATCAAACGAAGAAGGAAGTCTGATGATAATCTGAACTCTGTGTGAACTGAACTCAATCATTTTAATCGTTCTTTCATGTCAGATACAATTGGTCATTTCTACATGATGTCCAGAGACGAAGACACGCTAAAGGAATATCTGATCGTTTGAGTTAAATGTTTTCTACATCACAACTTATTCAGCAAATAACATCTTCCACAATCTATGTAGCGCATCAAGTAGTTTTCTCCTAAAGTAAGCATTTGGTGAGATGCTAAGCCTTTAGTAATCTCGGAGACCACTTATCTCCGACGAGAGATAAGTGGTCTCTGCAATCAGCCGCAAAAATCCCCCCCGACGTCTGACATGAGCACCTATTTAGACCATTTTGATCTATCATAAGGTCATCTTTTTCCGCCGCATAGTCACCTGTGCGTTGCCTACCGAGGGACAGTCAGCACATTCAAATGTCACGCTCTGCGGCTCGCATTGTGCAATGCCCCGCTCATACTGTACTTGATCATTTATCACAGAGCAGGAGGCGTTGTGCGCGAGGATGAGACCGTGTGTACCGATTATTGGGTGTCTGGTAGGCTAATGACGAGAGTGGTAACCAGAGAGAGCATTCCACTGTGGCTAAATAGGTGACGGATGAATAGGTATCAATATCTTGAATCAATTATTAATGGCTTTGCTTGTTATAAATCACCCGCGAGGCCCTGTGCTCGCCTGTGTGTGTGTGTGTGTGTGTGTGTGTGTGTGCTGAGGGAGGGCTCTCTTCATGAATAATGAACATTCAATTCTCACCTCGACCGGGGATTTCACACCTTTCAAGCTCAGGAAAGTGTGTGTGTGTGAGAGAGAGAGAACAGGTAAGAAATGGAATACAGTGTGTTAACGTGTTTGTGTGTGTGTGTGTGTGTGTGAGACAATGTGCACGTATGGGACAGAGAAAATGCATTAAAGTGAAATCAGCCTCGGCCAGAGTTGTTATCCATTCATGTGTGTGTTAGCGCGCTACATGTGCAGGCCTCTGTCCACGTGTCGTTCTGAGTGTTGCATTATTCAGACGGGTAAGTGGCGGCTGAGCCGTTACCTACATCACGCTTTTTACCATTATGTTTGGCTTTGTGTCAGAATAACGGATTCCCAGATGAAGAAGCGTCTTCTCCTCGTTTCAACTTGTTTCTCCTGCATGCGGACAGAAAACGCACACCGCTGCCTGCCACGGGGAAAAAAGCCCATTATGGGATCAACCACGGCTGTTTACAGGAACATATCTATGGGGTCAGATCAGTCTCAGTAATTGCAAATGCACACAGAAAGACTCATAAATGCACACAGAACGATTCACAAATACATCCCAATGCACACATAAATAAATTACGATTTATATAAATGTAAAAAAAAAATAGTTTTGCATTTTTCTATTCGTGTGTATTTGTATGTATTTATTTGTGGATCGCTACACATTTGTTTGTGGGTTTTATGAGACTCCTCTGACGTCGCTGGATTCGCAAATGCGTTTTCTTCACCGTGGACCATCTGTAGCCAATCAGATGTCAGCCTCATTTTCAACCAATCACATGAGCACTGCTCCCCCCTCCCCTCCCCACGAGGCTGCCAGTGTTTAATGCTGCGTTCACACCAAACGCGGCGTCACGTCATTCGCGTATCCGCCGGTCTCTCAGGGGACTGTTTGTGTACAAATACGTTTGATCAAAGTCCACAGGGAGGAGGTCGGGGCGAAGGGTTGGGTCAAACAGGACTTTCACCCAGGAGACCGGAAGTCATTAGCGAGTTGATACTAAAACTAATTATTAATTATTTCAACACAAAACAATCTCCTACCAAACCAAGACGTTTGGTTAGCTTTGGTAGCGCCACAAGCGGTTAAACCACTAACGTTAATACACAGAAATGTTGATATGAAACATGTCTGTGGTTGAGAAATGTCAAGATTTAAGGAATAAGAAACGTTGAGAAATCTGCAATAGTAATAATTAGTAATTAGTAATTCTGTCATTTAGATCCGTCCTCTCAGTAGAATTTACTCGTCTTATTTTAAAATAATGACAAAATGTGCCTCTATATCATTTAAATATGCGATGTTACCGAGCCCGCTTATCTTCCTGCACTAATACATGATAATGTGACATTTACATTATACTGCTGACATTTAATACGCCCACCAATATATTATCTTAAATGTCTCATTGTCACATTGACAGTTTGTCATTAACCGCAGTGGCACAATATTGCATTTCTTTTTTTTTTAATTTCCAGAGGAGAACCTGCCTTGCATTTCAAATATCACAGTCCTTGAGCTAAGAAGTCATAAACCCAAGGTCTGGCTTGTCAAACACAAATATCACATGAAGTAAGTATTAAATGAAGTAAGAGCTTCTCTGGCTTTTAGCCTTTAAATCAACCCAGTCGCTAGAAAAAGTGTCGTTCGTTCCCGCAAACAACGGATGCGTTGAATGTCTGCCGTGAAATAAAAGTCATGCATGTAAAACAACGTCGCGTAAAACGATTCATGTCGGTGGTTTATAGACACGTACAGCATGTTTCCGTGCCGCTGGGCTGCCTGCAACTCAGCCACGAGCAGAATGAGCCTCCTGCACCGTTATTTAGATCATTCATGAGGTTCTCAATGCAGATTTTCACATCATGAGCTTCTAATATTCAAAAAGTCAGCGTTCATGCTGTGACTTACCCCCTCGTAAGAAGGAACTGAAAGGATTATGTTGACATGCTTACAGAAATAGATATATTTATCCTGTAAGCAAAAAAATACATATTTACACAACATGTGACCAGATGTGTTCAAGCCATTCACGTGTGCTTCCTTTAGATTAAAGATACAGTGAAGTGAAGCGGCTCCAGAGAAGCCATCGACCTTACTTCCATGCATTAGACATGTCTTATCACTTTTCACAATGCCTGCGAGCTTTCTCGAACATAGCTGCTCATACGTTGAGATACCAACAGATCAATGAGAAGCTTCAGAGAGGAAACTCCTCAGTAACCGCTGGCTGAGATTATTCTCCTGTCTGCCGGAGGGCATCGCTGCAGCTCTTCTGTCTTCTGCTGGAGTTGCTTTAGATTCAGCAGAACAACTTCCTATACATGCAGAGGACATTACAGATTGCTTCAAAGCAGAGTTGCATCAGCTAAAATCGGCTCTTTAGCAAATATAATGAATAGCGTGTGAAGCTCAGGGTGCTGGGCTTCTAGTGCTGCTACCAGCAGCCCAGTTCAGCCCTGCACAGTAGATGCCAAACAGGTTTATTGACAGACATGAGCCGTTCAATAAAGGCTTTTAAATTTGTTTGTGACGATAGGTTGTCCCGTCCAAACATCACCATCCTTTTTTATTTTAGGCTGCAGACATGTCAGGAAATCAGGAAGTCATTTTGCTTCCTTCTGGTCGTTTGAAAGTTTATCTCATATTAAGTGATCACAGAATACTCTGTGATAACAAGGAATGCCTGAACAATAAACATTACAAAGGCCATGCTGGACGGGTCAACTGTTATACACTTTAAAGTCTGCAAAGAAATGTTTGTTCTATACAGGAGATGGACTGTATGAACACAGCGCTTTCTCATGTTAAGAGATCATTTGAACAATAAATCACATACGGTTTTATAGAACTACACAATGAGATGTGGGGTGTTCAGAGAAGCGGGGAGGACAGAAGAGCAAAGAGAAAGAGCAAAGAGAGCCGGATGTAAGCTGAGAGAGAGTGGAGCGAGTGAAGCACTGAAGAACTAAGCTGTCAGGCCGACTCTGAAAGATGAGGCGAGTGTATGAGATGAAAGAGAAAGGGCTGGAAGAAGACAAATGGAGATGGACATGCAGCGGTCGAAGACGGGTCGAGAGACAGAAACATGAAAGTAAAGATGGAACGAGGGAGACGCAGTGAGGAAGGAACAGGGTGAGGGCAGCAGGACGGAGACAGTTAGGCAGGGCGTGCACAAATGAGGAGTAAGAAACGGGAGAATCAAAAAGGGGAAAGATGGAGATACAACAGAAGAGCACAGTAAATCCAATGGCAGACAAACGTTAATAGAAACACAGAATCAACGCTACAGATAGAGTAAGAGTAAAGGGGAAGACGGGGACTTTACTGAGGGAATTTGAGATATACGTATATTTGTATCACTCCATAAATCACAAAATAGTCAACAAAATGTTTGTAGTAAAATGTATAAAGAAGTGAAAGAGTGATGGACAGAGAACGAGTCACAAAAGAGGAACGCACCTCATTCACACTGATTTAAAAATCATGAAAGCAGTAAATTATTTGAATATTTACTGGACGCTCCGATGCTTTAGGCTCCTGTTAGAAGGAATATCAAATCTCCAAGATGTTGAAAAATGTATCAAAGATACTGTAGATGTTCAATACACTGACCAAGTTTGCAAAGTCTGCTAGATGTTTGATTGACAGGCTGACAGATGAACAGCCCAAAGGTATTACACACAGGGCAGCAGACAATCAGTCACTCAGGGTTCCTTTAATGCTCCAATACAAACAGACAGTTGTTCAGTGACCTTAAAATGAACGACGTGTGATAAAGTGGTATTCAAAACTTAAGCAAATGACCTGAATCCCAAAGATGTCTTCCTAAATGACCTGTTGCTTTTTTTTAATGTGAGTTTCCTGCTGTGAATGTGTCCTCTGCTTCTCCTTGTGTCCGTCTTTTAGAAGGTCTTCGTGATGATGACGATGAAGTCAACTTGTGTATTATGTCTGTTTCAGATCATGCACATCCGCACGCATATATCGATATATATTTATTTGCATGTAGAAATAAACACACAAACATGACCCAGAGTTACTCTCACTCATACAAAACAATGATTTCATTCTTTCACATAAAAACCCACATTCTCCCTCCAATGTCTGACTCTCTCTCTCTCACTTCCTCCCATTCAAACTCTAAAGAAAATGCCTCCCTTTGTCAGGATAATAAGAAGTTAATTGGTAGGTTGGTTCCAGTGGGGCTCAGGGCGGGTCGAACAGTCTGCTGCTGAGTCGCTGATATGGCCAAACACCAATTAGGCTTTGTCTGACCCAGAGACAGAGAGAGAGAGAGAGAATGAGAGAGTGGGCGACGGTTACAGGTGGGGAGAAAAGTAGGAGGGAGGTGAAGGTGGGAGTAAACAAGAGGAGGGAGAATATGAGGTATATCGGAGGATGTCTCTGTCAGGACATCGTGTTATCACCTCCCCCCTGCAGGGTCAGGCCTATGTTCCCTCAGCCATGTGTTCCCTCATGAACTTTTTGTCCTAAATTAGGCCCCATGTTCCCACAGCATCATCCTTGGCCAACACGCTAACAATATCAGATAACGGACGGATAGTCTGGCTCGTACTCGTTGCCTTCGTTTGATGGATTTGTTGAGGCATGAGGAGTGAGATTGGCTCTGAGGGTAAAAATATCAGATGCAGAGTAGGGCGGGTCATGCCTTCGCCATGGGAGGTAATATGGGAGAACCAGCGAGGTCCGGTGATCTCATTCTGCAAAATAATTAGCCGTGTGCTGTGAAAGTTTCGTTGTACTAGCGGAGCAATGGGCGTTTGATTTCAGGATAACAGTCCGATGGGACTTTTACCGGACTAGTTCGAGTTTCGAGGGTTTGCGGATCTCAGGGAACATAACGTTGAGGGAATAGAGTTGAGGAAACATAGGGTCGAGGGAACATAACATTGAGGGATTAGAGTTGAGGGAACATAACGTTGAGGGAATATAACGTTGAGGGAACATAACGTTGAGGGAATAGAGTTGAGGGAACATAGGGTTGAGGGAATATAACGTTGAGGGAACATAACGTTGAGGGATTAGAGTTGAGGGAACATAACGTTGAGGGAACATAACGTTGAGGGAATAGAGTTGAGGGAACATAACGTTGAGGGAACATAACGTTGAGGGAATAGAGTTGAGGGAACATAACGTTGAGGGAATATAACGTTGAGGGAACATAACGTTGAGGGAACATAACGTTGAGGGAATAGAGTTGAGGGAACACTGGGTTGAGGGAACATAACGTTGAGGGAATATAACGTTGAGGGAACATAACGTTGAGGGAATAGAGTTGAGGGAACATAACGTTGAGGGAATATAACGTTGAGGGAATAGAGTTGAGGGAACATAACGTTGAGGGAATATAACGTTGAGGGAACATAACGTTGAGGGAATAGAGTTGAGGGAACATAACGTTGAGGGAATATAACGTTGAGGGAACATAACGTTGAGGGATTAGAGTTGAGGGAACATAGGCTTGAGGAAACATAGGGTAGGGAACATCAGCTGAGGGAACATGCTTCCCCCTCCCTCCACTGTATGTGTTTGTTGTTGCATGTTTGTATTTTGAGTAGTTTACATTTCCATCGTCAAATATGTTTGTATAATGAATTCTAAATCAGTGTTCAATGGTATGAACCATATCTGCATAATGAAGACAGTTTGCTACCCGGAGGAGGAGGGTTGTTTTTGATTTTGTTTTTTCATTCATGCTAATGTAGGATTTGGTTTCTGTTTTCCCAGCCTGCAACCAAGTCATAATTTGATTGTAAATGTTGTGTAATTGCAACTCTTCTCATGATTTGCTGAAGGTGAGGGAATGTGTTTTATTCAAGCTTCCTTTCGTCGCGTCATTATTGCAGTGTAGAGGCTCAAGTCTAGTTAAACTGTGTGCATCATTTCTATGTAATTATACTTGATGCTTGAAGCCCATTTATCTCTTTGCTGGTTCTGTTACACAAAACCACGTGAGAAGCCGTCACTGGAAACTGTTTGGAAAACAGCTGTCAGGTGATTAGATGAACCATCTGTCAATCAAACTCTTTCAGAGGCCAGTCAAGAGAAGAACGGAAACATCTTTTCCATCAAGAAAAGCCTTCAGTGTGGTTCTTTGCTCTTCTTTCGATGAAGAAATATTCTCCAGTTCTGATATGACTGATGCTGTTAGCATCGACTTTAACTTTTGGGAAACTTGTCACTAATGATATCTAATAAGCGATAGCCGTTCACAGTTTCTGTTTTCTATGAAGGATGAAACAACTTTAACTTTAACATCCACCTTTCAAGCCTACAGGAGTGTTTGGTGCTAAAGAAAAGACAGATTTCCGGTTCGGTCTGACTGAAGGAGCTCCGTTGTTGCAGGATTCCTGTTGGCCTTAAACACATCGGAATTTTGGGCACAACATACTTGCCCTAGAGTTTTATTTTTTTGATAATTAAACCTTTACATCCCAAAGCAGAACATGCCCTGACTTTTCACTGAGCTACGACTTCCTTTTCTGACAGAGAGACTCATGGAAACTTCCAGCTCGACCGAGCTTTGAAACATGCCAGGAGCTTTTTCTTTGTCAGCACAAACGGCTGAAAAGTCATCCCTGTGTGTCATTTTCCATTCTCTTTTGGCCTTTGTCCCAAAGCCATTCGGATTGCATTCTGAACTGGGGCATCAAAAAATGTCAGAAAAACAAAAATGCACCTTAATTAGAAAGCGCAGTAGCACAAATTCAGCCTTATACCTCAACATGCAAATAACTCAATATCCGCTTTCAGTCAAGACTAAACACAAACCATCAATTACAATGATCGTCTGAGATCTATGCTAGAGATTAAAGTGTTCAGGCTGACCGAGCAGTGAAAAGATATGTTGTAATGTGTGTTATGTGTTGTAGAGTCAGAAGCTGAAATGCTCACCTGTTAGCTTATTGACCTCTGTATGACTGAATGTAGCTGCTTATTTATGTTAAATAATGAATTAGATTACCAACATGGCTGACATCAGGATTTATACGTATTTCTAATGACAGCAGCTCGGGGAAAAGTAATTTAACTATAAAGGCTCGCCTTGGATATCTCACCACCGATATTAACTCGACATTAACTCAGCCCGCTCTCACCGATGGATGCTTTTGGAATGAGCTGTTTAACATGTAGGTGTAACGATCAGGACGTCCACAAACCTCCAGACACACGTGCGTATGAAGCGTTCATCTTTGTGATACGCCGGTAATCAAACCGGCAGTCAGTAACATTTGAGATTCCGGAGGATTCGTGAACCACACCGGCTGTTGTCGGGCGGGGTCGGGCAGGGAAAGGAGACGAAATTGCAGGTGAAGTAGAGTCGGGATGAAGAAGAGTCGGAGAGTGCAGGGTGAAGATGATAATAAAAAAGGAGAGATAAGAGGAGACGAGTGGGGGGGAACCAGAGTGAAAGATGGGAGGAAGTGCTCCAAACTGATTTCCCCTGATTGGTATTACTCTCACTGGATCCCGCTCTCACTATCTCAGCATGGGAAGTCTTGTTTCAGAGCAAAAGAACAGACTTTGCACAATAAAGAGATAAGTAATCAGCAGGAAATACTGCTGGGTCTGCAATTAGTGTTTGGGTCAGAGTTCTGATTAATCCCTGCTCTGTGACTACGTGTGTGTGTGTGTGTGTGTGTGTGTGTGTGTAGCATTTGTGTGTAGAATTGATCGCACAGCCAGGTCAATGGCAGTAAGGTGATGGATCCCCAGGTGTGTGTGAGTGTGAGATTAATGTTTGTATCATAATGTCACTGTATTGGTATGTTTGATACACATCTCTGCCGAAGTGCTTAAAAGTGCAGAAGCTCAAACACAAAAGCTACACTAGCTTAGTACTCAGGTTAAGGAGCTATTGATTAGATCGGGAGCGTTTGTGTGGCCTCACACTCGGCTCTCAACATGGCGCCGGTCATTTGGAGTCTCTCCGGGATAGTTCTGCTTCTTTCTGTAGTAATTGTGTTCTTTTTTTGCAGTTGTTTTGCATGTCTTTGTGTTTCTTTGTGGTCATTTGGAGTTTTCCTCGTGGTTGGAATGCATCTCTTCACGGATTATTTTGCTGGTGAACGCCAGGGGGGGTCCCTGACACTTTAGGCCCCCCTGGTTACACACACCTTCAAAGGGGGGATGCAAATCCCAAATCCCTGCCGTGCTGATGCGCAGAGTCAAACCGGGTCAAGACGAGCCGGCTCAGTGTGAATGGAGGAGAAGCTTATGTGGATAACATTACTGGCTGTCAATCAGATTTTGGAACCTGGCGGCAGGGATTTGCTCCCATTCAGTCAGATGATGGATGATAAAGTCTGACTCACAGTCTTTGATCAGGATGGTCTCATCCAGCATTCTCAGCAATACCTAGTAGAACATATCGCGATGCAATTTGTAGATCGTGTGGTATCCACGTAATGTTGAACGAGGTAGTAGTCGTACCTCGTAGTATACAGGCCGCTATCTCACATACCGGGCGGGGGAGGGGAGGTGGATGAGTCCAACAAACATCAATCTTTCAGGTCAAGAGGCCGCTGTTCGTTCCCTGTGTGAAACCGAGAAGTCAACGTTGATTTATTTGACACTTAACTTCAGTAACGGCACCAAACCATGATCTTCCTAAAGCTAACCAAGTAGTTGTGTTGCCGAGACCCGACTGAGTTTCCCGTGACAAAGAGCGAATGCTTGTAACGAGTGGAGTAACCTTTCGTAGGATATCTTACGAACCGTTGTACGAGGATACGTTGCTTTGACACCAAACTCAGAAAACACATTTTATAGTAAATGTCTAATGACCCTTTGGATCTTGCACATGTTGAAACAAGGCCTCGTCCAAATCATGCTGAAAAAAGCCCTGACAGAGTGTGGTCAGGGGTATTATGATGAAACAATATGAATAAAACAACAATACATCATCTCATATGATGTGTATGATAACTTGGTTTGTGAGGATTTCCTCCCGTATCTCCAAGGACGAGCTCTCCCGTTGTCTCCTCTGCCCGGTTACAACCTTTCTGCTGCTGTCAACTGAAGCGCTGCATCATGGTCAGGCTGATGAAAGAGGTTTGCTTCTGACCACCTGTTCCAACAATTGTTCCCTGGGCGGCAGAGTCGCTGTCATGAGCGATCAGTAAGGACACGTTGACACTGTTTTTGACACTGTTTTGCGAGGGAGACCAGCGGGACAGTCACAACGTCTTCTACCGACGACGGACTCCATACGCGGTCAGACCACCGGAGGAAGGAACGTTTATATCTTTAACTCCAGCAACGGTACGTTCTCACTGACTTCTAACTCGTCAAATGCTGCTCTAGGCGCCCCTCTGCATGTGTTACTTTTCCAATGTCTCGATTTCATTGTTACGTGCACACACCGTCTTCTCAGTCTTCACAAGGAAGAACTTTGGTTTCGGCAACAAAACCACTTGGTTAGGTTCAGAAAAATATTGTGGTCTGGGTTAAAACGAGAACTTGTTACTTAGTTCAGTACGTTGCGTTGAGTTAAAACACTTTGTAGACTGTGGGCTGAAATAAAATGTTCATACCAAAACCTGGCTGAGTGAGAGATTATTTCCTGAGATAGATTTTGAAATGATACACTTCATATTTGCCTATTTTCACGATGGAGGCCATTTTCAGAGAGCAGTCGCGTATGTGTGTGTGTGTGTGTGTGTGTGTGTGTGTGTGTGTGTGTGTGTGTGTGTGTGTGTGTGTGTGTGTGTGTGTGTGTGTGTGTGTGTGTGTGTGTGGGGTCATTGTGGACCGATGGCCACATTAAATGTTTCAGGGTCTGGCTTTATAGCTGCTGACACAGCATTGTGAATGAACAGGTATGCACTTCCCATAAAACAGGACGGACACGCTTTGCTTTAACAGAGCCGGGTCGGCGCCGCGTCTGTTCGTCCAATAAAACAAACGCTCGACCTCTTTAATGGACGAACAATCAACACGTAATAGGACCGCACGTTATCTTTCACACTCCCACTTTTACATTCTCAGCACATTTACTGCTCTTCATTAAAATGAGCATAAAGAGGAGACTCAATCAAAAAAAAACAGCTTTTCTCAATAACAATTTATTGCAAATATAGAAAGAAATCTTTTTCTACAGAATTTGACGGGAGAAAGATGACACGGTGTTGTACTAACGTTGTACTAAAGGTACGGAGACTGAAATAATTGCTGCTGAGAACGTTGGTAGAAACTAATCAAAGGAACGCCTGCTGCTGTGAGCGTTTGTCTTTTTGTATTTAGAAAGCTTTGCTTATCACAATGTATTTTCCTTTTAGCCAATTGAAACCAAATGACTGGGTAGTGCTGTGTTGTAGTTTTGTTGCATCTATAAGAGCTGAACAAGATGCTCATTTTTTTTTTAGATTAAACATCATCCTGCAATCAACCGGCACGAGCGATTCCTTGAGGTTCCTTGAAGTCAAAGCACTGAATTAAAAAGACGTCGGCACAGCACATCCTCGCTCTGGTCCTAACAATGTGTTCCATGATGAGGACACAGCCCCCCTCATGCAACATAGATGACAGGTCCTTTCATAGAAACTGTCAGTGATGGACATGCTCTGTCTGGCCTCCTGCTGTGATGAACCCAATCTTGGGGACTATATTTTTTTGCACAGGTGGCGTGATGATGACAGGTGCATGATTGGAGGTGTCTGGCTCCCCTTTCCCTCTTAGGCGTGTTGTTAGTTCTCTGAAGGGGGCTATTAAAGGACCAATTTGCGCTGAGCCAAGAAGGAAACGGAGACAAAGCAAAATATCATCAATAGAAGCAGTTCACCTGGAGGGTGAACGCCTCCAGACTTTAAAAGGCAAAGGGCCGCGGCCCCCTCAAAAGAAAAGTAACTTTTTCAGCAGTTGGTCTGGATGTGCAGTGTGCAGTTGTAGCACAACGCAAACTTTAGAAAGTCACTTCCAAACGGCAACGGCAGGACAAGTTGAAACTTTGACATTAACAATTAATACAATTGATGTACGTTCAGCAATTAAATAATACAAGAGGCAAGCGATATAACATTGCTGTGTGTGTGCAAAGGACCATCATCGTCACACCTGCACCAACCAGTCTGATAAGACTGCTGTGTTATGTGGTTATTCAAATATATTTTGAACAGACCGTACGATTGGTGGGTTGGAAATGCCGGCTGAAGATATAGGAGCTGAATTACACAGACATACAGAATACAAAACATCAAGTGAGGTTGATTTATACCTCTAGATATTCTACTACTTAGTTGCCTGATGTTTTTCATGCAAAGATGGAAATGGGCTGCTAATGGACACTACTGTGAAGCACACATCTTAGGTGAGGAGAGGCCTACATGTGGGAGAGGTGCACATAGGTAGAGCACCTACAGGTGGTCTCTTTGGAGCCTATGGAGAGACAAAGTCTTGACATCATGGACCCCTGGTCTAGTCCATGATAATGGTAAAAGGCATTTCTTTTGGGGCCTGTCAAAGCCACCACATGTCAACATTCACACACACACACACACATTGATGGCAGAGGCTACCATGGCATGCATGGTGCAAGG
This sequence comes from Pholis gunnellus, assembly GCF_910591455.1. NCBI lineage: Eukaryota > Metazoa > Chordata > Actinopteri > Perciformes > Pholidae > Pholis > Pholis gunnellus. Next base: position 1,937,971 of record NC_136531.1, read on the forward strand.
GTGCAAAAAACAAAGACCCACCAGGCACAATAAACATCCTACAACTCCCACCAACACCCACCCTCCTGCGTGTTCTTAATGGAATCAATATGTCTCCCCCCCCTTGTCCTCTCCCAAGCCTCCAACAATGTTTCCGAGTCAACAAAACACACACACACACACACACACACACTCCTGATACTCCTGTGGGAGGTCAGCCTCCTCCTCCGACAGATATATTCCGGAGCACGGCAGGTGCATTGCAGAAGGCAAGCGTAGCTAATCCCTGAAGGAGGTGGAGTACAGGAGGACGGTCGAGGGCAGTTGGGTTGAGCTGAGTTACGGGGGAATAAAGACCGAGACGGCCGCTAAAGCTTCAGTTCCAACAAAGCGACCGCCCGAGGACACGAGTGTTTGCGGGCCCTCGGCTCTCTCCGTTCCTGCTCGGCCTGGAACATCTTCTGCTCAAAACTGTTTGTTCAGGCCACTGGTTTAGGACTCGTAGGTGGTTGTCCAGCCTTGATAAATGCCGTTTGTGGCAGATGCTGCAGTCTCCTGAAACAACCCACTGTCCCAGGAAAAGAGAACATTTGTCTCATTGTCCTCCATCTCGCTGTTGCGACGTTGACTTGAGGTTGGGAAGGTGATCTCTACAAACAGTTTGAGTTCAGTTGCCCATGTGTGCTATCTGGGTTGAGAAAAATTGTAAAATTCACAAATGTATAACACAAATATCACATAAAGCTCTATCACCTTTGGGTAACAGCTTGTTTTCTCAAATGGCTACCAAAACATGTATTATATTTGGGCTGTAAGAGCTGAACATGGATCTTGTCCCAATCCAAAGTCAAAGGACAAACTCGTGGCCAACCTTGGTCCCATTACCGCCCCCCTGATACGGGCAGAATGGACCCACATGGGTCCTGCAGTACACGGAGCAGATGGACAAATAAAAACAAAGTGCCCATGTGGTGCCCCCCATGTGAACATGTCAGCTCAGGACATGAAACAACATCCTGGGTTGCATTCAAACACAGGACGGTCCAGACTTTAATCCAAGCAATGCCCCCAAAACAAGCATTTTTTAATAAATTGATCAACAAAGTAACACAACAGTCGATCTGACGGTTATAAAAATAAATCAATACAGTAAATGTTTTATATGAACTACTTGAGAGATATTTGAAATTCTCTCTGACTGTACGACTCTCCCTCTGCCTCCTGTCTCGTTCTGTCTCGTTCTGTCTCTTTCTGTTTCTGGCATTTTATGAAGAGCTGATATAAAATGTCAGCGGACCGTCCGGGGGCTCGAATCCATATTCCCATCGCCCTGAGCGGCCGTTGCTTCTGTGGCCCAGATACCAGGTTTCTGCTGAGAGAGGGGGGGTGCACGCTGTGCATACTGATATGCAACTCTCACGCTCCTTCTTTCACTCTCATTAAAAACAATGGAGAGAGGGAGGGGGGGAGATACGCCGCAGTGAAATGGAGAGAGAGAGAGAGAGAGAGGGAGAATCACAGGTGAAAGATAGGACGTATTAAGACAGACTCAGCAAAGAAACAGAGATAGGAAAGGGGGAGAATTCATTTAACAAAACGCTGCTGCTGCTGCTGCTGTGCTTCAAATCAGCTGTCAGGTCCTCGGCCCTCACAGCCAGATAGGAGGGAGGAAAACAGCAGAGAGAGAGACATGGAGGGAGATATCGAGGGAACTTTAAAGGTCAGAACACAATGAGTTCCCATCAAGGAAGGAGGGCAGAGTCAAGTGCTCCGCATCCAGCAGCCTGTCTGTGTTTAATGCTGCAGGCCACCGGCGGCTTCACACCAGCAACACAACTCTCAAAGCCTCGCGGCCGTTCAGGACGCAGTTCAGACAGCAGATGTAACACGAGCCGCAGATTCAACAAATTCAGCTTTTGCATGATGGTTTCATTTTTATAGTTCAATTTCAAATTACGGTCCAATTTTAACGTTCGATAATATGAAAGCAATTAACACAAGTGTGGCCGCTGTTGGTGCTTATCTTTTAAACCGGTGCAGTAGCGACAATATGAAACTGTGCGTTTATTTAATTACTTTTAAATTGTGTTCTCCAAAATGAGATGTGAACGATGAGTCTCGACCGCTGTTCTCGGTCGTTGTTCGTGCAGCAGCCCGAGTGTCAGAGCCGCGTTTAGTCCCAACACAGCCTCAGACGTTTGTACCTGGAATGTGTGTTTTTACAGTGTTTCATATTTAGGCTCTTTTTTACTGTTTGTCTAAGTTTGCACTGAAGTTAAATCCTTTGTTCTTTCCATCCCTTCATCCTCAACCACAAACTGGAAGCATCAGTTGTCTTGACGTTGTTTGACTCGTTCTTGTGATAAAAGCAACAGAGAGCACCCGCTGCCCACTGCTCTGCTCACATCACTGTTATCTCTCATGTCTGGTGATGCTGGTTTTTTGGGGGGTCTAATGAAATGCAACAGCCTCTTAATGTTGGTGTAGTTGAAGTTGAATGAGCCATTTGTCACTTGTTGCTGTTGTTATTTTGAAAGTAGAAAGGCATTCAACAATGTACAAGGAAACCTTAAACGCATATGGGAATGCAGCCTCATCACTCTTCATATTAAAAGCTGCTTTTTCCTCTTTCACCGTCCACGGTTTGTCTTTGCATTTTGAGACTATTAACACAACAAATGCTGTCAGACTAATTTCTATACCGCAGTTCCACTTAGGATGCAGGAGCTGAATGATGTAACTCCTCCCTCGCGGCAGCCTTTTTAAAAGGGAAAGGTCTGGTGTGATGCATTTAGAGTTTTTCTGTGAGGTGGTGGCATTTGAAGCCTTGATTCAGAAATGTAAATCTGTTTCTCATGGGAGAGGGTTGAAAGGGGGATTTGTTAGGGTGTTATTTGAAAGCTCAGAGGAACAGGCCTTTTCCAGTGTGTGTATATACTAAATATACTCTGAGAGAGTGCAGCGCCGGTTGGAATTATCAAAGATCTCACACTTTGTTGATGGAGGATCAGATACCGCGGCGTGACGACAGTGAGTGCAGCCAACAAGAAACATCCAGCGACAGCTTCAGTTCGTCATAAAAGAGCTAAGAAAACTGTATATTTATATTCACAGAAGAAAGTGACAGTATTTTCATAATAAACACTTATTAATGTGATGTACATCGACTCAGTATACACAACCATAAATATCTGCTCCATGAAAATACAGGAAATCATGCAAATATAACACTTTATTTCATTTGTCATAAGGGACATTTTTTTTCCACCTTTATACCTTTAAGATTCTCTTAATAATTACAAGTCGTCATTGCACATTCCCCGACCCCTTTACAGAAAAGTCTCACCCCCTCGTCCCCCCCACCACACACCCCTCTCCTCCCACCCTCCCCTCCACCAGAGAAACATATAGAGATAACAGGCTCAGTAGAAAAACAGTCATTTCTTCCTACAGTTTGTACAAAATTCACAGATTTATCTTGTTTGTTTGCCTTTCTTCGTTTAGTTTTACACGCTGCCTCCCTAACAGGCAACCAAACCGCTGTAAAATCACACCAGAAATAGATCAAAGTACACAAAGTAAAAGCCAACGACAGTCAAACGCAAATGAGCCGCAGGCCGGAGAGAAACAGCGACCGCCACAGACGCGGGTCAGTGAACGTTACAACACCGGCCGTCTGTTAGTGGAGGCGGTGCAGCGGAGACCAACGATATTCACATTTTAGCTCATTGTTTGAATTCCATCCGTCGTCATGCGTGTCACACTACAGCGTCATGGTTCCCCTCTGATCTGTCGCTTCACAGAAACTCAACTGATAACATCGGGCACATTAACAGGATTTAGTCGTGTAGACTGTGACTTGTAGATGAATGAGTGTTAAAAAAGTACAAGAAAAATGTTTTAAAAAGGATGGAAACACAAATACTATCGTGACTAAGAGAATATAATGTTTGTCCACTTTCTGTGTTTGAGAAGAAAAAGTGTCCGGGCAACAGCGGACAACTCGTCTTGACGTTGAAATGAGGACAAAAAGGATTCATAATACACATTTTGTTTCATTTTTTCTGTGTCCACGGGACAAGAATTGCTTTTCATTTGTGTGGGATTGTTTTGTTTTTTTACAAGGTTTAGAATATTTTGGGGTAATTTGCTGATGTTGTGGTCGGCAGTTAACAACAGACGGAACAGAGAGCGAACACACGAGACCTGGACAAACACTAAACGTCATGTCTGAAGGCCTGTAGGTGCATATTGTCGACTCTCGAAAGTAGTTTCAGAATATTTGTCCACATCTGGACGGTGATCCACAGCAGTCGGGTCAGTTTGGGGTCCAGAGTTCAGCGGCAGTGACAAAAAGCGTGGCTTTAAAATGTGAGGCAGAGCAAAAATAGAAACAAAAAAGCGGATCAAACAGATGATATAGACCGGCAGTTTGTTTGTGCAAATAATGCAGAAGTCCTGACACAGTATCTCCAGCATGCTTCAGCTTGGGGCTCATTAATACAAAGACAAAACTAGTGGAGTTTTCTGGGTTGATCATTTCTACAGAAACAGATTTTTATGTTTAAAAACCAAAATAAAACTGAATGTGAAAGTATATGGCTAATGTAAGAGATGGAAAGATATTAAGAGAGATCTGAGGTTGTAAGAAAAATGGAAACATGAAATAATCTGTTGTGATTATGACTGTAAATAATATTAACACAAGACTGAACATCCCACTAATGATCCCTTGAGGCTGTTATGTTCATCAGACTAAACCTGTTTAGTCAGTTTAACCTGAGGACAAATAATATACGCTGTAACTAATCAATGAATTTAATGGAAATCTACTTATTCCATGATGACATTTTGATTACACAGGCAATATTTGGGCCTGTGGGCGGATGGATTGTCCAAATTCTTCATGGTTCATCCTCTGGGGAGCACGGAGGTTTGTTACACTCTGATATTTCCCATTTTTAGGCAGAAACTTTGTGGTTACGATGAAGAATGGTCGAGACGAACAAAAGGATCGATCTTCTGGGGTTCATGAATATCGACGGTAAGTTTAATGGCACATCTGGTTCGTGGTTCTCAAAAATGTATGAATGAACCAACCTCAGAATGAGTACTGAGTCAGAATGTAAAAACAAATTACAATAAAAATGTAATCTGTCATGGTTACATTTGTTTACTTGTGTTAAAGAATGGACTCAGGATTAAAATCAGTATTTCTTTTTTTTTCCGTCTCCGTCCGTTTAACCATCAAGCGTTAAATGCGTTAACGTTCCCCCCCCCCCCCCCCGACTGAAACAGCCTCAGCGGAGGAACAAACAGCTAAAACATTTGGCCGCGTGTCGGATGGTTAACACAGCTAAATCTGATGCTAATAAAGGCAGACAAACATCCAACAAGGCATTGCCAACAGTGTGTTTGTGTGTGTGTGTGTGTGTGTGTCTCCTTTTGCACGACAACAAAAAGCAGTTAACTGATCTGTCTCCCATGGCAAAACCACGACTCTGATTCCTAAATTATCTCACCTGGCACGTGTGTGTGTGTGTGTGTGTGTGTGTGTGTGTGTGTGTGTGTGCTATTCCAGAGTGGGAAACTCATGAATACGTTTCATATCAGATTTCTATCACGCTTGCAGAAATGCGCAATGCCACGTGGATAAGACGTTTGGAAAGATTGGTTCGGTTTATAGACCACGATTTGTGTTCAAATAATAAAGTGTCAACATAACGTAACAGCAGAACTATCGTCCATAAATAACAACCACCCTGAGCGAACTTTTTTTAACATGTTACGCAACAAGCTTAGCACTATTACGTAATAAGGCAAGTCAACGTTTAACTTTGACGTCACACAGACAGCTGACTCCAGGGTGAAAGTCTGTATTGTTTCGACCCCTCTCACCCGCTCTCTCTCACGGCTGCAAGCGCAGACACATACAGGAAATAGCTTCTGCATGACGTTACATGCAGTTATTAAGATTAGGGCAATTAAAGTAAACACACAGGCACGCCATTAATGTAATGTGCATGTAATAGTCGTCCACACACACACACACACACTACCATTGTAATTCGGGTGATTAAGAATATACTTCTCTCTCCGTCTCTACATACGCTCATTATTTTCCTCCCTCGCCCCACTATTCAAAATGCATTAGATTTAAAGCAGCGCAAAACCAGAAGTCGCCATCTTGGAATAAGGACGTCGCCATCTTTGCCTTTTGCAACCGATGAACGGTGTTACCGAGTCATGTTCTCATAGACTTCTATACAACCAGAGGAGTCGCCCCCTGGTGGTCATTAGAGAAAATGCAGGTTTTAAAACATGAAGCATCGGCTTCACTTGGCAGAACCGGAGGTTGCCGCCTGCACAAACCACATTTAGTTAATTTGGTGACCACTAAGTCGGGGTGAGGAAAAGCATCACGGTTTAGCTTGAAATAAGTACGCTTGTAACTGAACTGACATAACGTTGTCAGTAAAAATAACTTAGTTTTCTTTGGGACACAAAGGCCTGTCCTATCAAAGCAACAAACTCAGATGAGTTCATCTCAGAATTGGTAGATTACCTGCGAGTCCCAAAACGACAAATATGATGATTGGAGAGTACCAGTGACACATGGTTTTAAACGCTATGTATTGAAACACAAATACTTGGGTAGGTTTAGGAAAAGGTCAGGTAGGTTTTCAGTTCAAAGGAAAGCGTTTGTTGCGTAACTTAAACTACGTTAAGTTCGCAAGTCAACGTTGACGTTTGGTCGTCTGACTTCCTCTTTTGATCTCACCATAATTACACCGGCAACTACAGCTCACTGCCTCACTATAAACGGATGTATGGGTTGTAATAAACCTGCTTGTAAAGACGACCTAAAGGGGATTTTTTGGGGGGGAGGACGGTCTCTCCATTTAAAACAACTTCAGTTTATGCATAAAAGAAAATTTTAAATATTAGATTTGTTACGTTTTGAAACGTTGGCAGCGATTTGCCTTCGTCCACTGTTGAAGACGAAGGGGCATAAATGGAGGGCAAAGAGAGCGGCTGGAGCGTGACGCTGCCGGAGAACGACGGAGGAGAGCCAACGTCCGTCTTGGTCGCTCGAGAGGCAGAATGAGCCGTGAATAGCTGGCAGAGAGAGAGACGACTCTCCCCCAAGACGAAGGGCGGGGAATCTGTTTACTGGCTCGCTCCGCAAATTATCCCTTCAGAGAGACTATTGTCGGCCGCTGATTGAGACGGGGGATGATCTCTCGGCAGGCGTGAGAAAATGTGGCGGATGGATTTGGAGTCCAGACCGGCGTGCCACCTGGGGCCATCGCCATGGCAACAGCTGGTGGATGTGCGCGCTAACAGGACTGATTAGAGTTTCTATGATTAAAGTCATACAACAGCTCATAAAACATAATTATGTGATAGCGTTTCTGAGAAGCGTTTTCTTCTGAGGGAGGAATCTACTGCAACTCTGGAGACAGAAATCACTTAACGAGGGAGCGTAATCGTGAAAAATGACGTCTGGTTTATGAAGACGTCCGCGATGCAAATTGGCGACGGGAGCACCGGGTCTCATCTGTGCGCTGGGGGAGAATGATAATGTGTAAATCTTATACCGATCAATTTTTCCCCCCCAGCCCAATCCATAAATGGAACCTGTCCTTTTTTCTCTCCGCAGAGATTGAGTTGAGCTGCAAGTATTATTGGATGACGAATTCAGTTGATACACATCTTTTAGACTCAATATTTCAGCTCACTATCACTTGTGGTTTGGAAATGACTTGTGTAACAAATATGTTTTACCTCCTCGTCTCTCCGCTGCGTTCCCGATTCTACGCCTCTTCTCGCAATTTCACGTTTTGATACGAGCGCGGCAAGCCGGCGTCGTTCTGCTGTTTGGTTTCGAAACACGTTTTAACGCTCTTATCGTATCGTGTATAACTGTCACAACCATACGACGTGATCTCACGCGCTGTCAGAGGCAGAGCTAAACGTGAGAACGCATGGTTGTAAGGGGTGACAGCCGTGGCTGACGACACTGTTAATGATGACAGAGGCAGCTGGCCAGTTGGCTCTCATTGCTCGATAGACAGTAGCAGTGAAGAGATGTGCGTTAGGCTCAACTTATCTGTTGGTGTAAAAGCAGAATGTCATTTTGCAACGGCTTTAAACTGACATTTAGGGCAATGTGTGACCCGTTTTACGGAGAGATTTAAGGTACCTTCAGATTATATCAACGTCACCTCACCTCGATGCAACTCAAAGCGAACCACATTGAAACTTTGTTAGCCCCGCCCCGCATAAATATGATCTAATTTTTAGAATAACGAAAAAGCGATTTCAGAGATGAACAGAACATTAAGGTCTACAATATGTAGATGTGTCTTTGAAAAATGTACCCAGGATGAAAGCAGGTTAAAGGATGAAGATAAGACAATGGAATTAAGGAACAACACTGTTCTTGTAAAGCTACCTTCAGTGGCTAGCGTAGCATAGAAGTGCTAATGCTAACGTACTCTGCTAATGTTAGCTCCACAGGGTTCTTAGGTAGAAACCTCTATCTCCTTCCAACCTCTCCGGGTATCACTACGACACAACGCTTTTAACCAACGACGAGCTCCGAATCCACTGAACCGGCCTGAACAGGAAGAACATCTGGAACCGCTGATGAGCGTCGGTGCAGCAGGACCCTGGTGGGCAGAGCTGTGCGTTACACGCCGCGGCACTCTGTAAAATCCCAAAACCATCCATCACCTTCAGTGCGTCCGTGCCCGTCTGGCGGCGTGTGTTTTGAGGACATCGCTCAGCTATCTCCCTCCTGCCCCTTAACAACCTCTATTGATGGATCGGCCCTCCAGTCCACAGCACGCCGCCCTGCGGTTTTATCACTGTTTATTCTCTCCAGCTCCCTCTCGCCCCGGCCTCTCTCTCTCTCTCTCTCTCTCTCTCTCTGTTCATTAAGTCCAATCTGGGTAAGTGGCTCTCAAAACAAGCCCCGTGTCAAGATGGACGGGAGGATCATTGATCAACTGAAACGCCCACACACGCTCGTAAAGCGCAGGAAACTAGGACTGCACACACACACACACACACACTTCCAGTACGCCCCCCCCCCCCCCCCCCCCCCCCCCCCCCTGTGACGTGCACATCACACACACACTAAAGGAATAACTAACGTGCTATCTGTGGCACTATGTGTTTTCTCATGAGGACGTATAAAACCAACACACACACACACACACACACACACACACGCGTTTCCTGGTCCCATCAGCGATGCCAGGCACATTCTGATGAAACTCCAGCGAGCGCGTGGTGTCATTTCAGCTGCAAAAGAGGGAGGAGAGGGGGGGGGGGTTGTGGGTGAGGAGCAGGAAGGGGAGAAATTGGTAGGGAGGCTGTGACAGAGAGTGACAGATGAGGAGAGAGAGATGGGGGGGGGAGGTGGATGATCGTCCAAGTGGTGCTCCGAATATCGTTTCAGGAAAATCTCATTCCATCCGTCTCCAAAGAGCTGTCCCGTGCAAGCTCTCACTCTCTTCACCCCCCCCCCCCCCCCCCCCCCCGCTCTGCCTTCACCCACCACCTCGCCGCTTCCCTTCTGCCTGCGGAGCAACGACAAGCTGCCTCTGTCATATTTCATAACATCCTTCACGCTTTTCCTCTTTGGGATTCTTCAATGCCTCCTTTCCTGTCCTTCCATCCTCCTGCTGTTCACTGGGACTCAATTTAAAGGATTCAATCTGTGAATCCAGAGTAATGTCTTTTTATTTTGATGACTATCATCAAAAGGATTACTGGCACATTTTTAGAAGTGTGGCGTGTATTTGCCAACAAGTCCTCATACCCAGATGAGAAAAGGTTTTTATTTCAAATGATGATTTCCAGTGTTTGGCAAGTTAGTCGGAAAATCGAACACATATTTCGGGATATTTCTGTGATTTAAACGGCCGTCAATGCAGATTATGCTTCAATAAACGCAACAAAAGAAAGTAAAATAGTAAAAGAAAATGCTAGCTTCGCCCCCCCCTGACTGCACAAACGAGTCAAACGTCACTTCAACACTTTTGGTTTCACACGGGACACAAACAGCGTTCTCCTGGGTGAAAGTCCTGTTTGTTTGACCTGCTCACCATAAGCAGTCTTTCGTACCTTTTTATATAATGAGTCACTTCCTCTTCTTTGCTCGTTCTAACGTCATTAGCTCTGAGTGTAGCATATTCAAACAGGTGCAGTCCACACAGATTCAACTGGACTAAATGGCGTGAATTGACACACGAGAAGCAACGGCGTTGTGACAGCATGCAAATTAGTGAAGAAATTGTCGTGTCGTACACCACAGCGTCTGAGACCCCCCCCCCCCCCCCCCCCCCCCTCACCTTATCAAGACACAACCGTACAAACAATCTTTCCTTTCTGTGTTCTTTCCTTTGAGAGACTCTGAATGTGCTCTTGTCATTCCATCAGCTAAAGCTCTCGGCTAACCCTTCTTCCTTTCTCCATCTGGGTTTCAGTCTGAACACCTCTTCTCTTGTCTTCCTCTTCCAACACTATCTGTGGTTCCTGTCCTTTCCATTTCCCTCTACGCAGCAACTCGACACATGTCCTTAACTTTTACTCCCAATATCCGCCTCATCAGCCCTCCTCCAGTATGAAGCGGAGCGTCACAGACTCTGAAACGGTAACTGCTGCACATAAAGTGAGAAGATTTTAATCAAGTTGTGGGATCGGCAGGAAGACAGCGGTAAAGTATTTAACCGAATTGCTCAAATAAAACCTGTGTGTGTGTGTGTGTTGGTACACAACATGCTTGACACACTGCATGCTCGCTCTGCCCCCCCCTCCTCTGTAAGCCAACAACACAAGTCTTTGGGGGGGGGGGGGGGGGGGGGGGGGGGGGGGCTTAACGTCCTCTCTCTGAGCTCCAGCTAAAAGGTTTTATTGAGCTTTTATCCAGCCACAAAGTGACACCGGGCTGTGCGAGACAACTGTATCTTTAATAAGCGATGATTCACTTCAACAACTTGAGAGCGTCTTAAGTTGTCATGGTGAGACGGGGGGGGGGGGGGGTAGAGTCAGGACAACAAGACCAGCCGGGTAAAGTGAGGCCTGAAGAGTGTTCCACCGTTAATCAGGAGGGTTACGCACACGATGATAGCCGGTATATTGCTGTGTGTGTAATCAGGCAGGTTCCTACCTCGGAGGAAAGACAGTTGTTCATTTAATCAGGCTGCCTTTCACATAATACGGGTTCATGAGAAGACAGATGTACACTGTTGCTTGTTTAGTGAGGAACACGGAGCGCATCTTATCAAAGCAAACCATCCAAACGCTCAGCCGGAGGAGGAGGAGGAGGAGGAGGAGGAGGAGGAGGAGGAGGAGGAGGAGCATGCAGATCATGTCTCTGGACCGCAGCTGATGGAGGACGACATCGCTGGCCCGGAGGCAGACATTTTCTAGAAAATCATCCGAAATTAGCCTTCCGACTGTAAAATATAACGACGCTCACGTTTCATCGCGCGGAGACGCATTTCAATGAGACAGGTTTCCTCGGGGCGTGAGACCTTTGATGTTTGCCTTCTTTGAGGTTCCAGTCTGACATTTTCACGGCTGTCCAGACAGGTTTGACGCCAGACGGGCTGAAGAAAATCACATATCCCGACTGTGGCTCATGTGAAACTCTTAGCATGGCCCATGTAATAATAGTCATTCATTATTATTATCATGAAGATATGGTGCCTGCTCTACAGGTCTTGTAGAAGTAAAGGAGGGGTTGTCGCATCATACTTTAAAAATGACTTATTTCCTATTATTCTTTAATGTTTCTGTGCAACCTCTCCCTACTGCCGTCCTCTCACTCTCTATCTGCACTCTGGTCATTAGATGATTAGGTGTGTGTGTGAGCATACACATGCTGTATGTATGTATATTATACACTCGTTTTAAATGACTCCACATGAATATGTAACGCTCAGAGCTAGCGGTGAAGTTTAAAGGGTGAAAAAGACTTCGTATGGGTCAAACAAACACATTCCACGTTGCATGTGTCAAGACATACAACCACATGGGGGGAAAAGTCGTCAAAGAAAACAGAGATTACTGATTTTTTGCTCATTTTGCATAACGGTGAAATAACCGTAAACTCCTCTCAGCACTCATTGCTGCTCATTGCTGATTTTTTGAGAGTGCACCAAGAAATGAGGAGACAAAATATGCAATAAAACGCAACGAGAAGTTAGAGAAGGAACATCAGCGTAGCCGACGCCAGAGAAACACACATGCAGGACAGTCACGTGCACTCTCACATGCTTTCTAGACCCTATAGACATCTGCTACCACTCTCACTATTTGGATATTTGGATGCCCGTTATAACATTTTGCAGTGTGTGTTCTCCCCCCCCACACGGGGGAACAAGCAAAAGCATAAACGCATTTCCCTCGGATCACTTTCCAGAGTTAGTAATTGCTAAAGCGATTGTTATTTAAGTGGTGCTCGAGGAACGAGGGGTGGCGTGCTGCTGCGGTTGTACACTACTGTTAATATTTTAATGCACCGTGCTACATGCTGCTGGGACTGAACTACTCCGGTGTTGTCAGACGATTGGATCACGCGGTCCCCTTTTTCTTTGTATTTTTGGGGACGTCCTCTGAAGTTTCCAGCACTTGGGTTCCTCGCTAGTTAACGGGGATTTGGTTGGGAATTGTTCCTGTTTCATGTCGCTATTATTTTTACCAAACAATATAACAAAGGGCGGCATTTTGATTCAAACACTGGAGGCCACATCGTGGTATTCCACACATTGGGATTTACCCACTCAAATGATACCCCAACTCAACAGCTAATGTTAAACGGCAGCAATGACAGCATGTCAGTAACATTGCACTGACTTAACACTGCTGGTTTTTGTCTCTTGTCTAACTTAAAATAGACATTTAAAAATAAGACTGTTGTGGTGATTGAAATCATATCTGGGATACGGCTCCAGTCTGACCCGCGGTGCATGCTTTCAACTACAGTGCCTTGCTCAAGGACACGTTAGACTCCCAGTCAGCCAGTCAAACTGCAGTACTTACTGTGTACAAAGGTCGTTCACACAAAGGGATTTAAAGGGGACATGTTGTGGAACAATTCACTTTTTCAGTGCTTGTGCACATATGTTTGGGTACCTGGACTGACTACCAACCCAAAAACGGTGAAATAAGACAAACCCCCCCGAATCCACTTCCGTAATTATTTTAAACCAAATCACGATCTTTTCCTACAACTAACCAATTCCTTTTGTTGCCTAAACCGAGCCAAGTTGTTTCCTTTGACATTCGTCGGAAAAGGAGCAAAAAAATGCAACTTTTCGTAAGATATCTCAAGCAACACGGACACGTTGTTTGAAAACTACTTTTGCAAACATTCACCGTATTTTTCTCGCTAGCCAATCAGAGCAGACGGGGTTTTGTGGGAGGGGGGGGGGGGGGGGGGGGGTCTTAAAGTGACAGGCACTAAAACGGAGCCAGAAAAATAAAGTTTTTTTTTGTTGTTTTTTTACATTAAATCATGCAAACATGTTCAAAATACAAGTTTGGACCTATAAAGGAGGATGAGTTGTCTCGTTAAACAGTGTGAGATTAAGACGACCTACGGAGCGTCTAGCCTGGAGAATTCTTTCTTCATCTACAGGTTTTTTCTGTTCGTCACTTTCTTTTCTTTTTCATTTCTGGTCATCTTCTTCAGTCTCTCCCTCCTCTTCCTCTCCCCTTTGTCTTTCTTTTCCCTCGACTCACTGAAGCCAGGAGTCCCTGTGATACTAGGGTATTAAAAAAAAAGCCTAAATTCAAAGCCTCTTTACCGAGCCCAGGTTTGTCTGTCAGACAATGTTAATCAGGCATCAAGGGGCAGGAGGGGCGGGACTAAGGATTCACTCAACCAGGAGGAGGGTGCATGCATTGAATAGGGATGGAATTATGTATGAAACAATATTCCTGTGTTAGGGAACAGTGTGTGTGTGTGTGTGTACCTGTGTACAACCAGTGCTTGTGTGAGACATGAAATCTGTGTATTTGTTCTGATTGTTTGCGTTCAGAGTGCGTATGTGCCAGTGAACGGTGTGTATGAAATGGGCAGCATGCAATTACAATCCATGTGTCACACAGAGAGAGAGAGAGAGAGCAAGAGAGAGAGAGTGTGTGTGTGTGTGTGTGTGTGTGTGTGTGTGTGTGTGTGTGTGTGTGTGTGGGTCAGAGTGACAGCGAGCAAGTGAGTGAGCTTGGCCTTATTGGAGAGCCCTGCAGACTGAAAGGCAGATTAATTGAAATTGCTTCAGATCCCCACTACCCAGCCGTCACTCCCGCGACCGAACCGACAGTCAAAACAAAATCTCAAACACACACACACACACACACACACACACACACACACACACACACACACACACACACACACACACACACACACACTCACACCATTATGAATGCTACTCTGTTGAGGAGGCACTCGTGCAGAGCCGCACTGTCAGACACGACAGGTTATTTGAAATCAGGAATGCTCGGACACACGCTGTCGCACACGAAGAAAAGTACACCAGCGCTGACGACCAATCACACACACAGACGCACACGTCAATGCTCAGGATAAGACGAATTCCTGCATCACAGCCAGTTCAATCTTCCAAAAAAAGGACGCCCTCAAACTCTCCCCGCTGTTTTTCTTTTCTCCGGCTCTCCTGAAAAACAAGGCCCTTGAAAAGGCCAGCGGTGACAGGCGTGTTATCCAGCTCTTCAACAGTGTGTGTGTGTGTGTGTGTGTGGATGGACAAGCCTGTCTCCTGCAGAATTACCTTCCTATACTGCTCAATTACATTTCAAGGGGAAACCTATCTTCTCCCAGATTACGGTTGCAGCTTTAATACATGCGGTTAACGTTCATTGAATCAAAACACACTAAACTACTTTGTTAGATTTGGTAAAAAAACGTATTCTGACCTGAATGATTACGAAATTGATAGAAAACAAAAACTCAAAAGTATTTGCTTCCCGCAGGTGAAAGCCCTGTCATTCCTCCACCCTGACCTCCTCCCTCTGTGGACCTCCAGTGAAAGTCTAAAGCATGTTATATGTTACAGACGTGGCTGGGACGGATGTGCATGTATCCGTAAAGCTGTGGACATTTTCTTTTCTTTTTAAATCTAAAACTTTGGTCGACTAAAAACTTGATCTAATCGTAAATATTCACGTATAAATACGGTTCTAGTTGGATAAAAATTGTGCTAATTGTCAGCTCATCCAAATACAAGATGTCCCCAAAGCAGAAGCTTCTTCCGCTGTGGTTGGATGTAGTTGAACATGTGACTGCTTCCAGTTGTGATTCTGAAGTCAGACAGATCAGAAGAACCCATGAGAACTCCACATGTGACATTCACAACCAGCAATTTCATTCTAACACACACATCGATAACAGTTTTGAACAAATCATGGGAACCATAGTGCTGAAAATAAAAACAGTTGAGCAGAAGAATGCATTGATTATACAGAGAAATAAATACACGGCAAAAAAAACAAAAAAATACACACTTAGGCTTTTAGTCCTGTAAAGACACTTAGTTCATTTCTACAGATGTTTGGTTCCACTCCGCCTGCACATAAAACTCGCCGTTTTGGCACTTTTTA
The DNA here is from genome assembly GCF_910591455.1 of Pholis gunnellus. Taxonomy (NCBI): domain Eukaryota; kingdom Metazoa; phylum Chordata; class Actinopteri; order Perciformes; family Pholidae; genus Pholis; species Pholis gunnellus. The sequence continues at coordinate 1,953,592 of NC_136531.1, forward strand.
AGACCATTTGTGTCTGTAAACTTGGATAGAAATATTCAGTCCATATTTTGTGTAGGCAGGTGTCATTGTGGTTTGTTTAGTGTGTGTGTGTGTGGGAAGGTGTTTGTGTGTGTGTATGTGTCTGTTATGTATACTTAGTTATGCATGGGAGGGTATATAGTGTATGTGTTCTCACATTTCATGTCCATATAGTGTAACTCTAATCTATTCAAACACGTACAGTATATTCATTGATTCTCTACATTAGTGTGTGTGTGTGTGTGTGTGCGTGAGAGTGAGAGTGTGCGTTTGTCACAGTTGGCCTCCGGTAGAAACTCCTTCACTTTTGTTGCATGTTGGATCCATGAGGGAACTCCCTCCGTCGTCAGTCTTTGCCATTCGGTTGACGGTGAGTCAAGTGATCAAAGGATCAGGTCAACCCGCAAAACGAACGGACAAGTAAACGACTCAACCTCAACAGCAGAGAGACGGCAATGTTCGCAGTTAAAATCAGAGTCCTGCTTCCTCTTTAGAGCCAGTGAAACTAGCCAGGGCCAAGGTCAGCTCAGCTGGTCTCCTACTGTAGGGGTTAGCGGTTGAATTCCCTCTGTAGCTTTTGAGTTAGATACAAACATGTCACTCTGGGGGCAGAGCATCTCGGAAGGGAGAAAAGGTCCTTTCTTTTAGGCAGAGCCAAAGAGTAACAATGTGTGAGACCATCCGGTAACTATGTTCAAGTGTAGAAAACAGTCAATGCGTACATACCTCTGCCAAGGTATCTGTTATGTCCACAAGGTAAATCTGGAATATTGAGTAGTGTATTCCGGCAAAAAAATGCTTTTAAAAGTTTGTGACAAAAAGAAAACAGAACTGAAAACGTATACTCTATGGCAGAGGTAAGCAATGACTATTCATGCATTCACAGCCATACCATTAATGCTACCAAATGGCAGGCCGGGCAACTTGAATTTAAACTTAAACTGGCTTAAGTAGTTGTGAGGAGCTATGTTTCTGGGGTTCCAGTGTAGCAAGTGGAAATCCAGGCCAATGCTTCTATTTCTGTTTACGGCTCTATGTTTAATGTCTAATTAGCAACGTGAGATGCAAGACAGGAGTTTGAGTTGAGAGACAACTGGAGTGGCCAGTCTACAAGCTAAGTTTAAACCAATGGAAAGCTAAAAATTCTGCATTTCGGCCGGTACATTCCGCCTCTTTCGCTCTCCACATGGACCGTTTACCCACAATGCAACCAAAGTCTGCTCAGACATGATTGATCGGTACAACTCAGAACACAAACGGAAAGCAGAGCGCTTCCAATACCAACATGTTGTTCTGCATATGCATTTAGAATCTGTGTACAGATTTAGTTTAGTTTGCAGCTAAACTAAACTGAGAAGGTCAGTTACATTAACTCCGGTCAGTTTGTGTTTCTCAGTTCATAATATGAATTCTTTGTGCCTGACTTTGACGCCTCCTAGACGTTTGGCTCTGCCTATCGAGATTCATGACAGCCCAAGTCCTCCTCCAAAAATAAAGCAGCTGTCCATTCATGTTTGTTTGACTCTTACTTGTTGTACTCCTACATGTGGCTAAAAGCTGAAGATACCGTTTTGCCACAACTAGTCCCGTACCATAATTGGGTTAACCTTATTATTGTCTTTATAAGGCATTGGAAGAAATGCATTATGTAAAATGAACTGCTGATAACTATTCTCCAAGAGCAGCAGGATGCTAGAGAACATTTTCAATGCAATAGCTGTAATGTGAATTTAGCCCTGGCTATCCCTGTTGAGCCCTATAGTGGAAAAAAGGACCGTCCCACTATAGCACGAAAATATGTATCTTCGAATTGCACCAAACTGCAGCTTCTGAAATATATCTGATGTAAAAAGGTAGTATATTTTACAGGTTTACAACATAAATATATTATTCTGTTTTGCAGAACAAGGGGAGATAAATGTACCAGGGAAAAGTTGGAGATCAAAATTCTAGGGACATTCTGTTGGATTCCCTTTATCGCATAACTTCTGTCCCAAGACTCCCATTTCTGTACTGATATTGAACTCCAAGAGATGTGACACAAAGATATGTTAACGGCAGAGCAGGGTTCAATGCACCGTTAACTTGTTAATGGTGAGGGAACAACGGGCATTAGGGGATAGGAAGAGGAATGCTTCTGGGTTTGCTCCTGCAAGTGTGGAGCCAGCCTCTATTTGGACGGTATTTTCATGCTTACAGCATTAAACCAAAGTCCATGTTTCCACTGAAGACCTTATCGTATGGATTCACAAGTTTAATTAAACAGGAGCAAAGAGACCTCACTGCCATTCCCAGGGAACCATTGCATTGTATACAGTTTCTATGCCAAAGGTTTGCACTCCAAAAGCAGGCAATCGAGAGGGTTATGTGATTTTCCATGACTATTAATTTCTGTTTCTCAATAAGCCCAAACTGAAATTAGAAACCAAACTTGTAGCAATGAGTCCCCGAGGCAGCCAGCAATATTGTCTAGAAGAGTGTAAAACCCACATGAAATAGCTCGGGGCGAATAGAAATTATCTACACTCGTTCTTCGATTAATAAAAAGCTTGTTGCCTACTCGCCAGAGCTGTTCTGCCCAAAGTACCCGTTAATCACAAAGACCGCTATCTTGACGTTAACTTAAAATTTCTCTGCAGACTCTCTGTGACCCACAAGTTGGGGAAAACAAGAGACTCCTTGAGTGGTTTTATTATTTTGTTCAAAGCAGACTCCATGCCTGGTGACCAGTTCCAATGGACCTCCTGGGATTCACAGCTCTGGACAGAGAGGCTTTGACTCCGCTCCTCAGAGACTGCCACAAGTCGTAGCGTCTCAATTGTTCCCGGTTATGTTTTCCTCTGGAAGCCTGGGACTGACAGCAATTGCCTCATATTGCTTCATCATTGTTGTTAATTGGCCAGACTGGAGGGAAGACACACAGGCAATCCCTACGGTACAGTTAACTGTACATCCGTCAGTCTCAATTTGTGGATTCTGGCCCCTGTGGACTGGAGTCAGACTCCTCTCATTGGCTGTCGAGTGAGAACAATATATTCTGTGGATGAATACATACTAAGGAAAGAATATATGAACTGAGGAAGAGGAGCAAGGCTTGGCTGTGTTGTATTATAGTCGTGACATATTCCTTTAGAAAATCAATCATGTGGACACCAGAGTAAAAGCTGTTTGAGTGTATAGATTTAAATAACAGTATTAGGGTTCAAATAGGAACACTGGACCATTGGATAGAAATGAGTAAGGCTCTCTAGCAAATCTATGACGATTGGACACACTGTGCTTATGAATAACTGAGCTCATGTTATGTCCTACATCTAGGGAAAACCCTTTGGGGCATATGTGTAGGTAACCTCGGCTCTATTCCCCCCGTTCTTCCAAATGAAGCCATTATTTTAAAAAAGCTTTCACCTCTGTATAGCCCGTGGTACTAATCTAAAACTAATTGATCGGAGATTCCTTGGACCTAACACGTGGGAGAGCTGCCAGTGGAATTTGAACAATGGGGCAAAATAGAAAACTGGGCTCTTTATAAAAAACTGAAAGCTGTCCAACTGAGCGCCCGAGGGAGATTGCTCTGGTTTGTTTTTTTTGGTCCTACCCGCCCAAATTAAGTTCTATCGATCCGATAGCAGAGTAATGATGCACTTTCGACATCCCATTGTGAACGCTGGTGGGTCTATTGGATAGGCTGCCACAGATGACATAGAGAGGTCAGAGGGGAGTCATTATTCATATGAAACACAATGGAATAACAAAAAGCAGAAGCAAAACCAGTGGCTAGATCACTACTGCATAATTAAATGGTTGGTTGGTGCAAATGACTAACATATTTTCTCGTTTACCCCTTGAGCTATCGAGCCGTTCAGATGGTTTCCATTTTAAATGGCCAGGTTCTGAGATTTCTACCACTAAGGCTAAGGTATTGTGTTCTCACAGCAATGAAACTTTATTAAAAAACGATATCCTGGTGAGCAGGGGTAACAGACCTTGCTGTGATCAGCTCTTGGTGGAAATACGTTCTACTCCAAAAATGTAATATACAGTTTAGGTAAAAATTTCCAATAAGCATGCTCTTTATAGACACAGGAATATTATCGTCTTCTTTTACTTCACAAAAGAAAGATCTGCTGACCTTCTGAATAGACCTTCTGAATGTTGTAGACCGAGATCTTTAGAGGTCAAAGAGTAAATGCCACCTTACGCTTTCACTTTCCGCATCAAACTCACACCTCAAACGGCAGGTGAATCCGTGCTCTGCCACAACGATAACATCAGAGTTCTGCCCGTGGAAAATCAAATAGAAATGCATGACTTCAAGGCCTGGCAGACTGGTACTTCCTGAGCGATCTGACTCAAAAGAGAAAAAATAACGCCCGGGAGGTTAGATCCCAGACTAGCTCACCTTCGCCTACTCATAACCTGCACAATCATGGTGATGCATAAGTCTGACCTTAGTTTTTCTGTCTGTTTTACTGAGGATCACTACTGTCTGCAAGAGATAGAGGCAACAGAAAGAGGTGGAACATGGTTAAGAATGAAATGAGAGAGGCACGGACAAAAAAGAAAGGCAGACGAAAGCAGCCGTCATTAATTTCAATCAGGCTTCCAGTCTGGCGGAGTTAATAACATCAGCACGCTTTTCTGACCTCAGACGATGCTATGGCATCAACCTCCGCAAATTACTCATTAATTTACCCCATTAAGTTAGACAGAGGTGGCAGGCAAAGGAAAAAAACACGGAGGGGAATGAATTAATTAGACATTTTAAAACTGAATTCATACCTTATTTCAATTGAGATGTATCACATTACAGAAAGAGAGGTCAGGATGGCAGGGGTGAGGATCGAAATAGTGGGCAGGAAAAGAAATAAAGACGGCCAGCTGACATTTATATTTCGACAGCATGGATGTTGGTGCAGAGTGAGTGCATGAAGATAATTTATAGGAATGAGAAGTACTTATGTTTTTAGACAATCTAGAGCATGTGCACGGTTAGAATCTTCAGCATGTGCTCCTCTTGTGTATGAGAACACTGTGAGAAAAGCAAACTCCCCATATCGAAGCTCTTGTTTGGTTTGTAATGGTACCAAGCCTTGCTCCTATTTCTTTTCACAGATTTCATTGCAACGTGAAGTCAAACCCAAAACTCAGATAATAAACTAAAATGATACCAAAGCAATTATGTTCTTGCTCATTAGGGCTACATTAGTCTATATTAACCATTTTGGAAAGGAAAAGCCAATATAATAAATATAATAGAAACTTGTGAAATCATACCTCTGAAGGGCACTTTGGTCCAAACTCCCGCCCGGAGCAAAGAAGGGTCATACTGAGCGGAGAGTCATGCAGTCGGAGGCAGAGTGTGTCCCTCGGGTCTTCACCCTGCTTACCATCAATTGTATCTCACTGTGTAGTGCAGGGAGCATTTGACATATTTTGAGTTTGTTGCAACCTTGCCCTGAGCGGACACAAGGACCGTATATTGTCTCCTGACTACGTGCACGCTCAAAATGAGATGCAGCAAATCTCTAACCCGCTCTCAATCTGCCGCTACTCCAAAATGTGATTACCGGGTTCTTTAATATAGGAGCTAACACCTGTCTTGCCAACCTGCACAACCCATCCAGCATGACTCGCACTATTGAAATGTAAATTTCCTACCTCATAGCTTCCCCTTATCAAAAGAAATTTGCTACACCTGTAAATAAGAAATGGGCCAGGAGACCAAAATGCCTGCAGGTCTTGAAGGGGTTTACTTCACGCTATCTAGATAGACAGGCAGGTTGGGCCAAACATTCATATACACACACATACACACACATCTCCCCAACCTGACTGTTATCTATATGCAAAGCATCTCCACTAAGCTATCCACTTAACAACCATAGAGGAGACTGAGAATAATGGGCGACTCAGCCCCAACCCTGTTCTCCCACCCACACACAATCACTCACACCAGCATGCACAAACTATATGCCCACACACCGGTGAACATATGTAGTTAGGTGTTTCGAATCGATAAGCATGCTTGACACACATCCTCCCCGACCGACTCGTACACTGGCTAATTGCCAGGAAGAACAATTAGCCCGATAAGTATCACTTAATGTCCTCCCCCAAAGAGGGAGATTCAGGCTACTTTAAAACAAACGCACCTAATTCCTCATCCTGCTCCCTCCCTCATTATCTCCCTAAATGATGCTTCTATAGGAGAGCAGGTGTTGGCGGTGCAGTGGAATGATTGTTTTGTGAAAGGAGGTTTGATGGGATTAGAAACGGGGGGGGGGGGGGTTAAGCCAATGGGGCTGCCTCTGGTGAGATAGCAGTGCTACAGTGTACCAGTAATGAGGTAGAAGACATTGCCTCTTACCACTTTTTCTGTGCTCGGGATTCAGCGGGCCTACGGTAGCCTGCGAGGACCAAAGTGCCCAGTAACAGCTAGTCTGGTGAAGTGAACAGCGTGATTCAATTGAGTGATTCAATCACTCAGTATTGTGGTGAACACAGCCACCATCAGAAACAACCTTTTAAAATATCAATGTATTATAGAATCTTTTTCGTTTTTTAAATCACCCAGAGAATACCTCTTTAACTCTGGATCCAGCAGGGGAATGAACCGTGTCACTGGACACCTCAGAGGAAATCATCGTCCGTCTTGCTACATTAACATCTAGTATTCTTTGTTAGTCTGCTGTTGGCATCCAACCTCACAATCTCCCTTACAGCATTGGACTTAGCTTCCTCTGCTCACAGCTTCTGCTGGGCAGAAACTCCCTTCCAGTAGTCCAAAATGTCGTGAAGGTCCTCGTCCTTGGCAAACTGCACCTTCTTACGCAGGGCATGGCCTGCTGCTATATACGATGCTTCCTCTCTGGGGCTCTTCTTGTAAGGCCGGAATCGCTCCCAGATCCGCAGTGTGCTCTCAGACGAATACTCGGGACTGGAGGAGTAGCCAGAGTTGTAATTGTGGTGGCGAGAAGGTGAGAGCTGGGAGTAGGTGGCTGTGGCGTCCCTCTTGGTGCGGCCCAGTGGCTTGAGGAAGGAGGCCTTTTGGGCCGGTGAGGGTGAGTCGCTGCCGCCCTCATAGTAGAGTGCAGGAAAGGAGTGCCGGTGCTCGGAGCTGTGGTAGTCTGGCTGAACCTCCAAGTGGTGCTGCTGCTGTCCAGGGCCGACACCTGCACCTCCACCTCCACTCCCATTATTACACCCCATCCCGCCCCCATTCAAACTCACCCCACCGCCATTTATGTTTCCCATCCCATTCCCATTGCAGCCCCCACCTCCTCCACTTCCACCCCCTCCGCCACAACCCACAGGGCTGCCTTTTTCGTTTGGGTACTTGGGAGGATCACTGCGCTGCTCAGGGATATCTACACTGAACACCCTGTTGCTCTTGACAGAACCCGCAGCCGGGGCACCACAACGGTTCTTCACCACACCAGTGTCCGCGCTCAACTGCCTCTGAATAGGCCGCACTGCATTAGCCGGGGGTGGGTCACGGTAAGGAGGGGAGAGGAACCCCCCACCACTGATGCCCGGCCGCTCAGAGAGGGGCATGACAAGGGGCACTGGGGCCATTGAAGGCGGGTGAGGCGGCTGATGTAGCTGAGGATGAGGATGTGGCTGGGAGTGAGGCTTTGGATGCACCTTTGGAGAGGAGGCCATGATCTGATCTCCAGGGTGGCCCGGAGAGAGGGGCAGGAGGTTGCGAGGGAGGGATGCGATGCAAGTTTGTGGCTGGGAGGAGGACACAGGGTTGCCATTGTCAGCCGTGGTTACAACATTAGCAGAGGCGTCCAGCTTGAGGGCATCAATGCAGTTGTTGATGATCTGGTTCACCTTGTCCACCTCCTTGGCGATAGTGGAAATCTCTGATGCCGAGCCACGACCATCGTCATCCGAATCCTCCCTAGCCTCTGTCCCATTCTCAGCACCACCTCGCCTATCCACAACTACTTCTCCTCCTATCGCTGCTCCTACAGCTCCCACCCCACCCTCCCTTCCTTCCCCTGCCACTCCCGCCGTCCTCACATCCATGTAGTTGCCCTTGCCTCCCATTGCCTCAGAGAAGGCACTGGCCATTTTTTCCACCTGGGGCAAGGTGGAGAGGCGGGAAGAACTGGTGTTGGCAGAGCCGTGGAGCATGCCTGTGCTCGAAGAGGCAGACGGGGGCAGCTTGCCTCCTGCTCCCCCTGAATGGTGGTGCTGGTGGTGAGCTTGCTCCTGGAGACGCTGCATGGCGCCTGGATCATTAGCCACAGCAGCAGCAGCCTCAGGGCCGTACCTGAAGAATGACAGATTAACTTTAACACAAACAATACACTCAGTTTGTATTATCTGATCTCACATTGTGTACATCATTTCCCACATTGTGCTTAACAGCGTGGTTGCAAAATTGTTGAACCTTATACTTAGAAAAATATAATATGTCCTCTCAGTGATGCCATGGGGTGACAGAATTCTTGCTGTTTTAATTAAAGCTCAAAGAAACTATAAAACAAATAGCATGGCCCAAAGCCTCAATAAAGAGTGTGGTTGAGGAAAATTGTTGAGAAATTAGGCTTTTCAGGAATTCAAATAAAAAACAAAAAGTAGCGGTGACACTTGAACAATTCATTGTCATGAAAAAGGATTATAACGAGGCCCCTAAGACTTCCCTTAACAAACACCAAAATGTGTCTAGTACCTCATCTCCAAAATAGTTTTCTTCACACTTATAGCCTTCTGCTTCTCTTCCTGGATGCGTCGCCGTCTGAGACAGTAATAGACCAATCCAAGCACAATGACCATGCCAAACAGACATCCCAGGATGGTCATGATGTAGTGGGTAGTTGTGGATGGATTGGCTTGTGGGTCCTCTGGTCCCATTGCGCGTGTGGTAAAGGACAGACAGGTGTGATTGTAGTGCTGAGATTTGCTTACAGAAGCCACACAATATGTGTAGTTTGTGTGTGGTTTCAGTTTGTCCAAAATTAGCACCTCCTTCTTTTTTTTAAGTTTCTTGATGTCTTCACCAAAGCTATGGTTGTACTGGGAGAGGATGTACATCTTGCTGAATGGTCGCGGGATCTGCACCATTAGAGAAGCACTGTAGAGGGAAACAGTTTGAAGCTTCATGGAAATCTGATGGTTATATGTTGGGTCAGCAGTGGACGATATGGTTGGTTGGTGGTACAGACCTTGGTCTGGGTTATCAAGACCCATGCCTGAGCCATCTTGATCTGGTGTCTGGGAAGTCATCCCTGGAATTATCACACCATCCCGACACATGGATAAAAGAGTGTAACGGGCATTTCTTCCGTGTCCGGGCACCGGGCTCAGAAGTGGATAACCGGTCATTTCCAGAGGGGTTTCGCACTGGAGGCGGTCGTAGGTGTGGGTGACGTTGTTAAACGCCTCCAGCCAGGTGAGGAAGCTGAAGAGCTCACAGCCACAGTGGAACGGGTTTCCTGCTAGCTCACACACCAGCAGCCTGTTGAGGACGGTGAAGGTAGAGGGGTCCAGACGGGCCAACTTATTGGAAGATAGGTCCAGGCTGCTGAGGCTCGGGCACTCCCAAAAGGCATTGGTGGCAATGACCTCAATAAGGTTGTGTTGCAAAAACAGGCACTGTATTCGACCCAGACCTCTCAACATGCCCTCAGTCAGGTTGGTCATCTTGTTGTAGCCCAGCTGGAGAACCTGAGACAGAAAGAGAGAATTTCTCCCTTGACATTTGTATAAAACATGACTCAACACAACTAATTGTTATTATTTGGTGGATGTTTTCTTTAGGTATGCTCCTCCATGGCACATGTGTTATCACAACTAGACACATCATTCAGTCAAATTTATATAACTCGCTCAACTCCAAACTATTGGACAGCATTGTGTAACAAAAACTGCCATGCTAGTAAATACAATCAGACTCAATTTAATTGAAGCTAATTAGCGTAATTTCGGGAGCAGGACCACACCTCTAACACGCCTCTTCCGGTATTCCTACAAATACCTCCCTAACCCACTCTTCCTGTCCCGTTTATGCATTCCAAACCCCACCCTCCCAACCCCTTTGTCCTCTTCCTCTCTCCCTCCTCTCTTTCTATCTTTTTCGTAGGGTCCTGAAGGGGTTCGTCGTGCCCGGGCGCCACGGCGGATCCTCCGACGTAGCTCCCCACAACCCATCCGACCGACGGAATCAACTAAGATTCCTCTTTCTTTCACATCTCGCAAATAAAATCGTTTGGTGTGGTCCTTGCTAGTGAAATAAATAATTAAATAAATACTGCACGCCACAACTACTACAGACTCCTAAATGGTATATATATATATATATTATAAAGGCAACACAATATAATACACAACATTTGTATGAATGTATGAGCATGGCTTGAGAAGATTGTTTGACGTTACTATGATTTTAAATTTGTGAGAAAGAAATACGTGTAAACAGAGTTGTGTTCCGGGCTGCAGACCTGTAGGTTGGCCTGTCCAGCAAAGGCCCCATCCTCGATGTAGCTGATCTCGTTCTTGGTGAGGTTGAGGTCAGTAAGGTTTGTGAAGCGGTACATGGAGGTAAAGAGCACGGCCTTCAGTTTGTTCTCATTCAGCCTCAGATCGTGAACCTACGGGAGACGAGAGAGCGGGTGACTTTCGGCGATGCCTTGCACTCTCTGGCAGCCATAGAGGAGAACCTAAACTCTTTGCCAAACATTGCTGCCAAGAGCATATTAGACAGCAAACTTGTATGTTTGGAGGTGCAACAAGTAATTTCCCCAATTATACATCATATGAAAATGTGTTTACTTAATCAGAGTCTGTTTTGTAAGCAGCTGAGCATCCCACCTGAGATATCTAGCAGTGGTAAATGTTGCTTGTTAATATTTAAAGCACCCAACGGTAATGTTTCTCATTTCTAATCAGATTCGCAGTAAATTGCAGGTGGTAATTGACTTGGCACTTATATTTCAAAATGTTACAACAAGCCGCTAGATAAATAGCATTAGCTAACATAACTTGTCTGAGCATAGATGTATGGGAGGTAGATCGAGCCTCTAGTTCTTGCTCTAACAACAAGTTTCTTCCAGTGTAGTAATCTTACAGTGGCTGATCTGGAGGTTGAAGTGCGGCCCTGGGGTTAGTCTTGTCCGCAACAGATGCCGCACAGCTTTATACTGTATGTACTTTGGTTCTTCCATACAGGTTAGGTAGCCAACAATCACAGAAAACTACTGTTGGTTGTGGTTGATGCATCTGTTCTACGTCACCAGCTTAACTCTGCAATTATCATCACAGCCGCAGAACAATTTTACCATCACTGCTGAAATTGTCACTATGATTGGACGTATTATCATAACCTGCATTTTGAATGTTGTATTACAGTCACTGTCATAGTAATCACTGCAATCAACATATTATCACGAACATCAGAATCCCACAATAAACCACAAGCGTTATTATACTGACTGAACAGAAGATTAGATTCCCTCGCAATTTTGCAAAAGCCACTATCACTATTAATGGCATGTGCTCTTTAGCTGACATATCTTAGCGCAGAGTGCGTGAAGGCATGCGGTTTAATAGCGGTGGCTGTGGTGGCATAAAAAGGCCTTCGGTTAGATAAATTCTTACTGACCGTGCTGTTGATGTGCTGGGGGATGGTCTCGTACGGAGGCTGGTTCTGACTGCAGATAGCCAGCCAAACGTAGCCTTTATCCCCTTCTATCAGCCAGCAGTCCCCCTTCACCATGCCGGGCAGGTGGAGGAGCAACAGCGCCGGGAGCAGGAGGGGGAGAAACAGGGTGGACGAGCGGAGTCTGCTGGCCATGGTTTGGATAAAGAGTGTTCGAGATCGCCTCGGTAGAGAGGAGGAAAAGAAAGGAGTTGAAGGGAAAGGAGGCAGCGAGCGAGCGAGCGAGCAGCAGTTTTCAAATCAGGAAGAGCTGCAGGTCAGGGGCGAGCGGGCCAAGTCTAAATGGAGAGCGAGGTGAACGGAAAAGGGTGTCTTCACGGCGATTACAGCTGAGCCTGCAGCATGGAGGCAAGTCCTGTCCCCATTTTAGGTGTTCCACGTCAAAGGGTTTTGTAGAATGTCACCCCAGCAGCTACTCATGGCCTCCGACAACTGCACGTCTTGACAACACAGATGAGGAAATAGTCCCTGTCAGTGGAAGGCAGGCCTATAAAACACAGAGAGAGGGAGAGAGCGAGAGGGCAGGGGGGAGAGAGAGAGAGAGAGAGAGGAGGGGATGTCAACATTCATAGTGATAATGACAAAACGATTAAGAGTATGAAGAAAATTGTTACACCGTTCACATATCCCCAAACGGTTTTGAATTAATTGACTTTAGGTCGCGTTTCTAAAAGCACTGTGTAAAAGAGAAAGGTATATGAATCTAATCCCCATGCTGCCCAATCCCTTCAAGCTAATGCACCATGGTAATAAATCCATTAACTGACATGATTATTTAATTTGGTCTTCATAAAGCCCAGAGAAATATATTTTGACTTTTCAAATTAAACCAGGTTTTTTTTTGCCATGAAAATAACAGCTGCAGCTGCTTTTCCTACATTAGCATATGATGCACCAATAAAAATGGAAATTGCCAAGACTATGAAAGCAACACCGCTTTTCTTCGGTTTTGTCATTGTTTACAAGGTTCGCCGGCTTACAGCCTCGGTTCTATTATTTCAACTTCGAGGTACATAATGAAACAATAAAAATGTAATAGCTGCAGTTATATAGGGGGGACACTGAGAGACGGGCTAAGTGGAAGACAGAGGAGGGCTGTTGTAATTTGCATGTTTAACACGATGCTAGCTGACATTTAGCTATTTACCTCTCTCAGGGGATTAACCGTGGATTAGGCTCTAATCCAGCATAAAATATGATGTACCTCATCACCACAGCTCCCACTCTTTTAATTTGTTTCCAAAGTTTTGATTTTCCTCTCAGGAGAAAAAGGTATCGAGTCACATCATGAATGACAGGGAATCATGGTCGGAACCACTGCGGAATAGACTCTTCTTAAAGTGGCAATCCTTCAGATATCAATCCTCTTTGATTTAGAGAACCCGATCTCCTCGGGAGTAATGGACGCCAACGTTGGACGCCTCAGTTAAAACTGGCCAATCCCTAAGAGCTTCTTCCTCCTCGTCCTCTGTCCTGACTTGCACCTCGGTTAGCCTCAAACCAGTCACTTCTCATTTCTGCAGAAACACACCCCGAAGCATCCCTCAGTCCTCTCTTCAAACTCCTCCATGAAATTGATATTGACAATTCAATTCCTCCACCACAGGCCTTCAATTTGCCTTCTGACCCGGCGCCAATGTCGTTCTCACAAAAGCCCGGTGGAACAAGAGCTCATGTGACCCCTTGATAATTATGAAAGTCACTCTATAATAAAGTGTTATGTGTTCAGCTCTGAAGCTGATTTAGTTCACTGCTGTGTGTGTGTGTGTGTGTGTGTGTGTGTGTGTGAATTTGAGCATTAGTTTGCGTCACGTTGTGATGAAAAGAAGAGAGTAAAATTAATTATTTATCAAACGACGAATTGGAGAGTGATCACACCGGCTCACATCGGCACTCATTCTCCTCTCTTTCAACCCGTTTGTGAATTCCTTCTCTTCTCGCACTTTGAAGACGACTCCAGGTCCACGTTCCCGATGTAGAGATACAACGCTCCGTACCCTTGTTTTTAAAGGAATGCACCAAAGTCTCTGACACACTTTAGCAATTTAAGAAGATCTTTGGAGACCGCTAAAACAATAATGACTGTTTCCCCCGTCGGCAGCTCATATTTACGGCGTATCTGATACGGCGTGACCGCTACCTTGACGTGGTGTTTACTGTGCTGCAAACATGAAAGACGAGTCAGTCAAGACTCATTTCAAAGCTGAGTCCAGTCACGACAGCCAAGATCAGCACAGCATTTCTTTACTTTATAATGCTGTAATGATGATGACCACACTAATCCGGTCTATTTTATCATCTGGGTCATTCTCCCGTCTCTCCCTCCATCTGTTTTTCTTTTCATCTGTCTGTCTTCTTCTTTCTCCTCTTTTCTGTCCTGTCTTTTTTCTTTTCTTTTTTTTTTTTTATCTCCGCTCCCTTTCAACTAGAAACACAAATGAATATGCTTCATTGCCAAAACACAACCTGACACCTTTTGTGTGCTATCACATCGCCCTCCTCGTGCTTTTATCACATTCTTGCCATTGATTTTATTTTGTCAGGAAGCCAGAGGATGAGACAGACTTCACCCCCCCCCCTTCGAACCCGGCTCTCTTTGTGTTTAATTATCGTCCCTGATAGCTCGGCTTTAATTAAAGCTTTGCGTCTGACAAACAACACTAATGATGTCAGGTCACGGAAACAAATGGAAAGTTCCCAAAGTAAGCCCGGGAGGAAAACTAGTGTGTTTGTCCTCATTGGAAAATCCCAGGATACATTCAGGATTTTACAGTTTAGATTGATGTTGAAAGTAATAATCTACTGTAGTTTGATTTATTTATATTATATCAAGTGTTAATACAACAGGGATTCTCTGTTTATAGGTAATGGAAGCTGTAAAAAACTTCACGTCAAAATCTACAATATCATCTTCAGAACTTAATACCACAAACCTCACAGGCCCCGTTTGATTTGCATGAGGAAAGTTGGAAAGTTAGTTTATTTTCCTTTATTCTGCAAATTAAAGGGATCTTAAAACATCAAACTGTGCTATCATTAAAGTTCCCATTTAATGATAGCACAACACAGATCCCCTCTGAAATTAAATAAAATAAATTGCCGTCCTATTGAAGCAGAAATAGTGTGCTCCTTTATCTGCTTTTTTATGTTTTTATTACACTCTCAGTAAATTTACACAAGGATGCGTATTAAGACCAAAATGAACAATAACATTTTCCTCGGTTTAATCCTGTGTAGCGGCAATTATTGTTCATTTATCTCTAGTTATACGCCAAATATGTCAACATTTATTTTTTCAGTAACCTCGCTTTTGGACAACCATCTGCGGACCGAATCTTGGTCCTCAAAAGGGGAACCATTCATCATTCATAAGTATTATTAGGACGTGATTTGAGGGTTAAAGTTAGTATTAGTAGGTTAAAGGATGCTGAAATCCTGTCTCTGCAAGGAAGACAACAGTAGCACCCAGGCCATGAACCCTTCTACCGACAGACAGGACAGTATAGAGGGAAGTGCTAGAGAACATGACACCCAACAGATTTTACTATAGTGTGTCAGTCAAGGGATCAGCTAGTGATTCAGAATCCATTAAACCATCCAGGAAATCCATCTTCAGTCTGTCAGACCCAAAAATCAGTTTGTGAGCCATCAATCCAGTCCATCAGTCAGCAGGCCCAACAAACACCGAGCCCGTCAGACGGACAGCAGGTCAATCCGTTGATCGGCCAACCAGCCAGGTACCAGTGTGGGAAGCACCGCGGACGCCGAGCTGAGAATTTAGGCCTATTAGCGCTATCTTTGCTTCCCAGCTTGCCAACCAGCCAGCCTGCCTGCTTTACCTTCAAAGCTGCTGCACTGTTTCCTTCAAATCCATTTTTCTCGCTCCCCGTCTCCTCTCTCTCTTTTCCTTTCAAGCTTTCATGAAGCAGCTGCAAGCGCTCCTTCAAATCCTGTGCACACAGTATATCCGCCATCTTTCAGTGGGTCTGCCGTTAGTCTCCATGCTTACATGACTCTATTGTTTGCGTCTGGCTTTCTCTTCTCTCCCTGGTTTCCAATGAGACCCATCTCTCTCTCTTTGTGTTGCAACTACATCGACGATGATCA
The DNA here is from genome assembly GCF_910591455.1 of Pholis gunnellus. NCBI lineage: Eukaryota > Metazoa > Chordata > Actinopteri > Perciformes > Pholidae > Pholis > Pholis gunnellus. The sequence goes on from NC_136531.1 coordinate 1,969,388, forward strand.
GTCATTGCTGTTTAACCTGTGCATGGAAATCAATGCCATTTACAATAATGACATATTAAACATTTTACTTTTCACAAAAGGTAAACAGAAGAGGCATTAATCAAAGATATTACAGTTCAGTAAAACATCCTCTAACAATACTTAAGAAGCTTATGAATCTTTCAACAACAGCGTCTTTGTGGTAATTAAATAACAGCGATACACTGATGCAACTGTTCTTTGATTTCCTCTCTCCTCCATCTCAGATCGACTGATCCAGTCTCTCTTTCCTGCACCATTGAATTCTCTCCAGTTTTGTGTAAAGTGTACAAAACATCTGTTGCCGTCTGCAAGACAAACTCCCAGACCAGAGCAGACCGGAAAAGCAAGTTTTCAGCTGCCGAGTGCATTCAGCTGCTCGCTGTGTTTCTGCGAAAGCTTGGCGGATTTTTATGTAAACTGGTAGACAAGGGGAGCATCGTGGGACAGCGGAGCATTTTAGACGGGGAAGTTTTAGGCTCAGCTGCATCACCAACCCCGTGGCACTGTCGACCATGATGCTACCAACAGGAAGGAATCACTTTAACAAATGTGCTCTCGTCCTTCCATAAACGGTCTCATGAAGCCACATCTAGGTTTGCAATGCAGTGCATGGCTCAGAGTCTTTGGAGTCAGTTCACACAAATCAAAAAGACACAATCTTTGTTTCCGTACGCTTACTGCAGGTCTCGGGATATCTGCATCTGAGATTTCTGTCACCACCCGAATATAATAACAATACAAAAAAAGCAGCAATTTAATATATTGAGAGCTTTCCTAGATACTGAAGGATGATTTATAAAACATTACAAAAAATAATCAAGAGAGCCAAAAACATACCGAAGGCACGATGTAGCACAAGACATTCAATCAAACGTTAAAAGCAGATTATGATGGAAAAAGTTAAATCGGGGTTCTGAAAATATCTAAAGAGCAAAATGTTTTCCTGAGAACACGGATGAGATCCAGCTGTGGAATATTTATTTATACGTCTCAGTTAATTGGGACCTTAAGTCCTTGGATGGACTATTAAACATCACCCATTTTACAATGATGTCCAATTTACGGAATTGACTTCCCCACTTAAACTTAACCTGCTTCATTTACACTTACTCCAGTCAGTGATTTCCTAAATGTCCTAGAACAACTTTAAGCAGCCCTGAGAGACGAGCATGGACGTTTAAAACAGTAAGTTATGTACATCATGGGGTTATATAGAGAAGAGCTGAGCGAGCAGGGGGTCAATGACGCCGTCTTTACACCGTTTATGAGAGTAAAGAGGGCCAGACGTGAGCTTTTGAGGCAAAGCCTGAACCAGTGCTGTGCGCTGCCAGTTCTTCGGCTGCTTCCTCACTCTTGACTCAAAAGAGTTAGATTTTTCCGAGCTTTTGCACCGCAAAATAAAGGCATCAACCAATCGCATTGTGCAGAACCTACATATTAAAAATGCACACTATTGGTTCTAACAACCATAGACCGTTTATAAGAAGTGGACGTCGTCACACATTGGTTTGTGGCCGGCCACTTTGAAACCTCGAGTTCCGCGATTTGGACGGCGCCTCGTTGGCTTTTTTGCAACCAGTAAACGGAAGTTGCAACACTTAGAATGCGGAGGAGAGACGTGGTATACGTTAGTGGCAGCTTACTGTCTATCACAGTGTAGCTCCGCCTGCTTTATGGTCTGTGTGACTCTGAATGGACCATCATTTACTAAATGAACATCATGCTGCATTGAAGAAGACTTGAAACTAGAGATTGAGACCATAAACTCATGTTTACAATGTTTACTGAGGTAATAAATCAAGAGAGAAGTAGAGTCATTTTCTCATAGACTTCTATACAACCAGAGGAGTCGCCCCCTGGTGGTCATTAGAGAGAATGCACGTTTTAAGACACTGCTGCATCGGCTTCACTCAGCAGAACCGTGTCTCTGGATGAAGCTCTAGCATGCTCAGTTGTGTTCTCATAAACTCAGCCCAGAGGCATGCCCGAAGCCATCTTCCTTAATAACCTGTGAGTGACAGTCAGAGTGAGAGTCTATACACCGGAGGCAGGGCCTGTTTCATTCTACTGTACACCGAGAGTGTGTGTTCTTCTATCTTTGTGAAGACCAAATGAGTTGGAAACCTTAATAGCAATTATTGTCAAGCTATGATTGGTCAGGGTCCAAGGTGTAGTCTGCCTTGCCAAGAATTTATGATTGCCTAATTTGACACCAAGAGGAATGTAGTGGACGGAAGCACAGCGTGGTCTGATACCGGCTTACGCTTTGAGGCATCGGTCTCGGATTTCACTCCCAGATTTGACAATAATTACATTCAACAAAATCAACAGCAATTTTTCTTGGCTCTTCTAACTAATCCTCAGCTTTTCGTCGGAGTTGATTGGACGCCCGTGCTCAGATTTCTATACCTCAGACCTCACGAGTACAGCAAGAGGCTCGCACACATGTGGGCAAGTAATGAGATTCTTCAGTTTGGCAGAGAATGCATTAAATCTAAATATACACAGTTACCAATAACTCAACAGCCTTCATTATAGTGACTCGCTGTGCTTGTGTGCGCACAGTACAGTATGTGCCTTAGTGTATGTGCGCCGCCAATAGACTTCTGCTTTACCTCTGTGTCTTAATTACTTTAAAAAACCCCATGCAGAAGCTCTCCCCTGCAGCTCTACTCAGCAGGTATGTTGAAGAAAGAGCCCTCTATGGGAGATGCACTTTCCTTGCCTGGGAGGGAGGCAGCAAGGGGTAGAAGTGGAGAGAGACAGAGAGTCAGGCAGAAGAGGGATAACCGATGACAGCAAGGTGGGATAGAAGAGGGTTTGTAGCATGAACTCCTTCATCAGTTGTAATTCAGCCTCTCGTTATTCCAACAGGTTAACCCAACCGAGGTCGACCTTTATGTGCACATGAGAGATCAGAGTAAGGGGGAAGGGGATGAGACGTTTTTTAACCTTTATTCAACCCGGTAAGTTGAAAGAAACACACATTTTCACATTCCCTTCAGTCCAGGGAGGAGAGGATGAGGATGTCTTTAGGAGGTACTGCAACACTAATCCACTATGAAAAGCTACTAAAGCTGTTTTTCTCTCTTTATTGTTTTGTTTGCAGTTATACCAGAAGGAGGGAAGGGTTGCACATATGCACACATTCACACATGGAAGCTTTCCAGTGTAAGCGCCGCCCTCCTCTGTGTTGGCAACTGGAGCGGCTCGGGGCTCGGTGCCCGGCTCCCAAATAACTTATTACAGTTTGCTGTTTACTTCAGCTGCACGGGGAATTATTCACACGATCATTTAAAAGGTTCATCAAAAAACAAAACACTGCACATACCTCAGGGGGAAAGTGACCAGAAACTCAATACATCGGTCATTTTCTAAAATGCTTCCATGGTTTATATTTCCTATCTGCCGCCAACACCGACGTACAACACACAGACTGAACTTGTGTCGCCCATCACAGAGCCTCGAGCTCTTCCATCCATTATACTTTGCACTGAAACCATTCTTGTACTCATCTAAACCACGAAGTGTACTGAAGGTGTGTGATGAGCCGTCACACAGCAGCTTTCTTCCTCTTTAAATTAAGTTGAATATATTGATTTTGTGTAATTAGATCAGCTTCGTCGCCAGGAACACAAACTGTTGGTGTCGGCATAGTTTCTTTCTGCCGACCACAGATTGTGACACTGAAAGTCAACGTTTTTTGCATTCGGTCGGAGCAAGTGAAGTAGTACATCTAGCGGCTGTTATTGAACGTGATGTGGTATACGTGTGGACTCCTGTATTACTTTTGTTTTTCCACGGATGTGAAAATACATTTGTAAAGCAGAGCGGATGAGTCGTTCATTCAGGAGGCCGCTGTGTTCGTGTCCCATAAACAAAAGTCAAAGAAGACTTATTATTGAAGTTACAGACGTACATTAACTGTCTGTAACTCAAATAATGGATCAAACCATCATTTTTCAAGTAGTTTTGATGCTTTTTTGTTTCGTTGCACTTTACAACATTAAACTGCGACAGTAATCCAGCCAAAAAATGTTTCCGAGCTGAAACCGAGCTGGTCTCATCCACCATTGGTGGCTACACTTACAAAAAAGAATGCGCCGTAATTCGTAGATAGTATCAGGCTCACCTGATTGAAATGCTATCACAATGACAAAAATCTATCCACAGACAGACAGGAGCCGATTCATTGGTAGTTCCTGCTACAGCAGCTTCTCTCCAGGAGCAGATTGTTGCCGTGAAGACACTCAGACTCACTAGGTGATAACAAAACCAGCGCTGCTGTCGGGGCCGGTAAAGATCCATGAGACTGTCTGCAACGTTGGCACCATTTGTCGTTCGACTACATACTGTGTAAGAAAACAGCATTCTGACAATTGTACACAAGCATCAGCCCGTCAGCAGAATCACCACTTTCACATCAAACGAGGAGCTTGGCACCGTAAAGCTGAGCGCTTCCCCACAAAAGTGTCGGCACCAATCGAGGCGTCCGTGGAGAGACGGATCAAAGCGATCACTTCGGTCCGTCTCACAACCAGAGATAACGGGTCGAAAAACATCAGGAAAGAAGGAGGCCCGATGCAATCACATCACCGGGGACGAGCACGGCTTCGACTCCTCCGCAACACGCACGAGCGCAGGAAGTAGAGACGCAGGGGGGCGAGGACACGCCGATAGACACGATGGGGTCCAGGTTGAGAGTCATCAGTCACCGTAATTGCATTTAAACAGACTGAGGCGTTCTGTCTCGTCCCGCTAAACGCGTGGCAGCAGCAAATGCAAACACATCGTTCCTCACGAGGCTGCGTCTGTCTGAGATGAAGAACGAGGGGGAGGAGGAGCCTTCATAGAGGAGGAAGTGGAGATGTTAGCCGTGTGATTTTGTCGTACCGGTGGCTCCACCATGAAACCCCTGACTGGTTCCAGAGGCTACAGTGTCTCCCCTGTACTGGCCTTTCTGTAGTCCAGTACCAGGACCGGACAGCCCTCACTGAGGTGGCTGATGTCTACGCTGCCCAGGAGAACCAGTACAAAGCTGTATGGAAATATGTTGAAGGCAAGATCTTCTGATCATTTTACTCCAATGCAGTCCATTTCATTTTTAAATGCTTTAGAAACAAGAGATCTTAAAAACTTATAGTAAACATTTTGCAGCCAAATGAATTTGTTTACAGGATGTTCAACCTTTGTTTCTTAAAATGCATTGAATACTTGACTTGTTTCTTTACGGGGTTTGTATGAAGGTAATGAAGTAGTTATTAATATGAGATACGAGTTTACAGATCATTACAATCCATTTGGTTTGTCGCCCGCTGGCGTTTCGGAGAATAAAGCAGCGCATTGAGCATGAACGCCTCGCGCTGCGGCGCCAAGCGTCAGCATGGACAAAGCTTTAGACAGTAGAGACACTGACGTGCAACAGTCCACCTATGATGTGTTCACACTACGAGCGAGGAAGCCGGTGACATGAAGCAACAACCTCAATCAATCAATTCAATCATATGTTTTAGTTTGACCCTTGTTCCGTTTCCATGTACAATAAATGCTTTTAGCCGGTTCTCATAGCTGTTTAACTACAAGTCAACGAACGCTTGAGCAACACTTCACCATCATCTTCATCATATGACGCCTCAGCACTGCTGCTGTGCAGGTCTGAACAGAAAACAACGGGAGACGCTTCACGTTGTTGCGTAGATGACGTAGCAGCGGACTCTCAGGCTGCACCACCTGCGTCACAGTCAGCCGGATAAACGATTTGCACTTCACAGCTTCCGCTATCAAATGCATGTGACCAGATTAATGCCAAGTGGAACTTTGCTAAAAAAGAATTTTTTTTTTAAGAAGGGTCCTTGAAGTGTTGGATTTAATGTAGGACAATATAGCGATAAGGAGGGAATAACAGAGCGACAGGACATAAAAGCTGTTCAGACATCAAAGCACGGGGGTGAGCAGGCTGAATTATTGGTAATTCCATTTTATATGATTGTGCAGCTTTAGTATGATGAGTAAAAGTGGGGGGAGAAGAGTGAGTGAGTGAGTGAGTGAGAGAGAGAGCGCAAATCAGGACACAACATGAACTCCTCAAATACTAGAAGTAAGTAAAAAGAATCAGCGATCAAATCAGCCTGTGATTTGAAGGCAGATCTGATTCAGAGTTTCCAGGACTTTGTTAATTGGAACATTAGCAGCTTCTACTCGGATGCAGTTTTCCGTCAGATCCTCATCGGCAGCGGCTCAAACAGAATCATGGACGCTGGAACCGTCTCCTCGCAGCGATCCAACGGCGCTTTGTGTTGAAATGGAAATGGTGACCTTCTTACAAGTTCTTATTAATTCTCAGATCTTCACTGAAATGCATATTTTAGTTTCCCATTCAGAGTTCGACCGTGATCCAACTGCACGGTGAGGGTATTTTGGGCGTACTTCCTCTTTCACAAAAAGCTCATTCAAAAGCTGGTTTCCTGCGTCCTCTCCGGTGTGCCGGGAGAAGAAACATCCGGCCGTGATCTTCGCCGCGTTTGAGGTCTTGCGGCTAAAGCGCTGCTTTTTAAATGCAGCATCTCCTTTATTTACTAGAGTGTGCCACAAAGACGATCGGACTCTGTGTCAGGGAGCAATCGATGAGAAGCTTTTCATATCACAAGCATGACGTGATTCACTCTGACAAACTGAACCCTGGTTGTGTTTCTCATTTCATAGAAACTTCATCCGCACAGCTGCACCGTGAAGAATTGTCTCATTTCTGTTTTCCTGAATAAGATGGAAACATTGTTTACCCGGCTCGCAGACGGTCACATCCATACAAGAAAGCAGCACGCTGTACTCTCTGTTATATCAGCAGTGGTGTATTTCGTCCTGTGTCTGCTCACTGGTTGTTGGGAGTTGAACCTGGCCCCTCCTGCTGTGAAGCGATGGAGCCTTCCACGACACCAGCGTGCAGGCCACTCGACCACGTGTGCTGGGCTGGAGCGGGGCGAAGCTGATTTACAGATTAATATCTTAATAAAGAATCGAGGACAAATCTGAGTTGAACGTGGTGATGTGACATCGGTCATATTTCACTTAGAAGCTGTGCTCACTGACAGCCGAGAGAGAGAGAACCCTCACGCTCTGCTGCTCGAGTGATTGCAAAGCCTTTTTCCAAAATGATGTACTTCTTTTATTATCTCACGCCAATGTAGCAGCTTTGAACTGAAGTTATTTTAATTGGGAAAGTGACTGCAGGAGAGAAAGGTGCAGAGAGAGACTGACACGCAGGGCGTCTTCAGGTTCCAGAAAAGCCAAATTTAAACTTGTGAAGCTAACAGACCGACTTTGAGAACACTTTGGAAGCCAAAGTAATTAAAGCTGCTGGCAAAATGAAAGTACTTTTTGTTTGAACGTCGCTAATGAAAGTGATGAAACGAGAGACGGGCAGCAACAAAAAACACAAAACAGGAAATGGAATGGTGAGGGAAATGAAGACACTGTTTTTAATGAAGCAGATTTAATCGACTCATTAAATCACACGTTAATCTGTCAACGCAAGAGCTTGTTGCCCACGTCTGGTTGCTTCAGCGAAGGGTGAAGGCCGGTTCTAAACTTGAAATCGACCGAACTTTAAGCGCAGAGGGAAGAGATTCTGGTGGTTTTGGTTCATTTTAGGTCACCCAACTTCCTCTCTCTTCTTTATTCTTCTGTATTTTTCCATAAACACCCCACTGTTCTTCATCTTGGCCTCCAGATTCACTGCTCCTCCTTTTGCTTTTTTTGGGGGAGATTTCTTTGCAGCATCCCTCATCTTGGCCTGAAGACTTCTTCGCTTCTCCTCCCTTTAGCTTTTTCTTCCCTTTCTCATTTCTTTATAGCTTCTATAATTACCCCCCTGTCAGCATCTTATAAGCACAAGTCATGACTTCTTTTCCTCTTCCTCTCTTTTTTTTTCTTTGATTCCCTTCAAGCCTCCAAAAAAACACTTTTTTTAAAAATCTCAGCTTCAATGTAGGTGACTCTATCGTCTCCTCTTCCTTTCTTCACTCTCGTATCTCCCTCTCTCTCTCTCCTCACGTCTTGACTGTGATTCACTACTCCTTCTCTTCTTCTGTTTTTCCTTTCATCCCTCCACAGCTTCCATGAAAGAATCTTCCCTCACTTCTTCGACCCCGAGATTCGTGACAACTCCTCTGTTCTGTTGTTCCTCCTCCTTCTACATTTCTCTCTTTTCGACTCCTTGTAAAAAACTTTCTTCCCTTTTGGCATCAGTATCTCTTCTTTTCTTTCTTCTTCCTTCATCTCTCCTTCCATTTGGCCAGCTCACAATACATTCATGGGATTAACTCATGATGACTTCTTACTGATCCTCCCCGAACCATATATTAATATAACACAGATCAGAGGTTTTCTATGTTTTGCAGACAGAGACTAGAGAATACTCGGTAGAAGATGCAGAGATTGGAGAATACTCGGTGAAGATGCAGAGATTGGAGAATACTCGGTGAAGATGCAGAGATTGGAGAATACTCGGTGAAGATGCAGAGATTGGAGAATACTCGGTGAAGATGCAGAGATTGGAGAATACTCGGTGAAGATGCAGAGATTGGAGAATACTCGGTGAAGATGCAGAGATTGGAGAATACTTGGCAGAAGATTTAATTTAAATCCCGGTCTCCCCGGCTTTCTCAAGCACAACCACATGCCCGGACGGCTGCTGTGGTCTGAGAGGTGTCAGGCTTAACAACCAGGAGCTGTCTCTAAAAAGGGAAAAGGTCACGAGACAGGTCAGTGGAGAGACAGGAGACGAGAAGGGACCGATGGTGAGAGGGACCGAGCGACGGAAGGAGATGACAGCAGACAAGAGGAGCTGAGAAGCTGTGAAGTGGTCCTGCACATGACTGACCTCGACACCTCTCTACTTTCCCCTCATCTCTTGCATGTTCTCTCTCTTTCTTCCTCTACTTCTAACTCGTACTGCTTCACCTGATCCTCCATCTCCTCTCGTCTTCCCCCATGAACTAATCCTCTGGTCTCTTGCACTTCTGACTGTCCCTCTTGTTCCTGCCTCCACCCGACCCTCCGAGGTTTGTTTTCTACTGTAAATTAAACCAGTTCACTCGTGTAAGACACCAATAAAGAAAGCGCTCTGCGAATGAACTGTGTCTGTAATTGTATTTGTGTATGTAAGGTACACACATGGCTGAGTGGGAGTATTAGTATTACTGAATGTGTGTTTTTATCTGCCTACAAATATTTGTCTTTTCAAACTAGGGAAGCTAAGCCTTGTACAGAATCATAGATGCAGGCTACATGGTGTCTAATTTAATCCAATCTAAACGATAGAGTCCAGGAAAGTCAATTTGGGCTTTAAAAATGAACATTTCTACAATTCAAAAGTAGCAAAGTAAGTTAGCTTTCCACCCCATGCACCACATTAACAGGTTAAACTAAAGCGTAAACTGACGTTTCACTGCCATTCTAGACCAGCGCTGAACGTTATTACACATCAGATTATTCTCATAGCTTGTTAGCGTACAGCAGTGGGAGTGACCGAACACTTAAAACAGCCCAAACACAAACAATAAAAAAGAAAGATCTACAGTGACTGTAAAAGTGATGAGAGTCTGGAACAGGACTCAGGTGGCCCACACACACACATGAGTGCTGATTGCATTTTGAAGGGTGGAACAGAAGTTTGAATCATGTCCAAACCGACTCCACAGACTCTCTCCACAACTACATGACACCATACAAAATATTACAGGAATCAACAGATCAAAGCTTAAGAACACAAATTAGCAGAAAACTTTGAAAGTCATCTGCTGCCAAAAGAGCAAAACAAACTTGTTCTGGACCTCTGACCAGCAGACGGAGTGAGGTCTCTAAATGTACTCCGTGCAGTGAACTGTGAATATCCCACGAACATTAATAACTGATCTAAACCAATCGGCTAATCAGGACACGGCTGGGTTTACGTTGGAGTTAGCCGTTATCAGACGGCAAGGGGCCGCTCTGTATTTTACAAATGCCACTTGTATTTGTGGAGTTGTTTGTGCGTCAAGAGGCCGTGTGTGTGTGTGTGTGTGTGTGTGTGTGTGCGTTCATCACTGTGTGCGTTTGTATTCCAGGACGGACCAGCTGAAGGGCCGCTGCACGGATCGCCTGATGCGGGGTTTCTCCGTATGAACCGGCCATTTAAATGTCAGAGCACCGGGGGAGGTTTTTCACCACACATGTGATTACTGGAAACATCACTGCTGAGGGTTGAGTCGGCAGCACAGTGTGACACGCCGGCCGAAGGCTATGCTGATGTTTTCTTACAGTTTTACACACATTTCATGCAACTCAAGTGTTTTCACCGACTCAAGCCTTTTAGTTTAACCATCATAACCATGACCACATATGTGGAGTGGTTATGATGGTAGTTGGCTGGTATATATATGCAATGCAATTGCATTCCAATATAAAATCAGGCATCACTCATACAGTAATATGCATTTGCATCATTTCTTAAAATGAGGCTGTGTGTCATGTCTTCATGTTGCTGCAGCCAATCTGTTCACTGTGGAATATTCTCCTCACTGTGAGAGCGTTTTGATTGCTTCTCATATTTAGATCAGAAATGTACTCTTCCTGTGGTTTTCGATAACGATAATAAAGGGTTCAAGCTCCGACGGCACATTTTTGACATCTCCTCCTGAACCTTTTGGTCAGATTGCCTCCAAATATTCTGTGGATCAGTATCGGGGGTTTATTTAAATGTATATTAAACAATGAACTCAGCACGACAATAGACTTCACAACCGCTGGACCAATCATCACCAAACTGAAACATACCTTGAAAGTTGCATTCAGCTCGATCACAAAAAGACTTTACAAATGAAAAAAAGAGAGAACGGGCACAATAAAACACAAATCAAGACTATAAATATACGAAATTCTTCGTCCAATCATTACAAAACTCGCAGGACATGTTTCACAACAATGTTGAATCACGAGTATAAAACTATATCGAATTCGCTCAATAAGTTAAACGTGCATGGGACTGGCACAAATGTGACCATAAATCCATGACAGTTTGTCGAAACATCACCAAACTTGCTGTAAAATGTTGATTAAGCAGTTGAAACACGTCCGCAACCTATTTTCCAAATTGACCAATAGGGGGCGACGCAATTGCAGAAGTAGAGCGTGGCCCCAGCGCACATTAAATGAATGGGTGTTGGTCCGATCGTAATAAAACCTGTTCGTTAACTTTCATCGAGGGAGATCTCGACCTCTTGCAGCTCTCAGTGTCTAACGGTCTGAGTTGATTTGAACCCTGAAATTGAATGTTTGCAGCTTTAATTTCATTTTGTTTTTACTATTTTCAACAAATCCCATGAAAAAAAGAAATGGCACCCAACAGTGAATATACCATACTGACAAATAAGCTTTTTTTCTCAGTGCCATTGAACTGTGTTGTCCAAAAGCTGTTTGGAAGAGAAGCCTTGGATATCATATGCCTTCACAGCAATGACAACAAAGTGAAGTATGTTCTTCTTGGCCTGCAAAAACTGGCAAAACATGTGAAGGCATCTGCAAGCACCCTCAATAAAGTCACATATGTATGAGTTGTTCTCTGGCGGATGGGAGGGTTTCATTTAACAGCCTTCAAACTGGATAATTTCCTCTTTTACATTGAAACGGGGACGATCTGAAAGAGCAAACCCCACGAGGGAACATTAGAGCATCCGTCTATATTTATATCTCCTCCCCCGCTCAGCGTGATCTGGAAACATGAGATCAGATGAGATCAGATGTGGTCACTGTTGCTGCGAGGTGTGTGCGCGTCTGTAAACTCAGTGTTTCTGTATGTGTGTGTGTGTTGCTGTTTATGTGTCCGAGGCGTGCATCTTCCACACTATGTACCTACGACGTCGAGATGCAATCTCGCTTCCCAGTGTCACAGACAAATAGCAATCTCAGACTGTGTTTTGGCAGAGACGGGTACCCGTCGAGTGAATGTAAACTCAGCCAATTCCTCATTGGCTGAGCTTCATACGAGAGCCAAGCTATCGCACCAAGCGCCATCATTACTATGGCGATGATTCACTGCTTGTGTGTGTGTGTGTGTACGGAACGAGGCTTAAGCTGCATGACAGATGATCGTGTTTACGTTTGCATCAAAAGAGACACACACACACACACACACACACACTCTTACATATGCACAAACAGGCATCAGTTTCCCACACTCAAGCATACACACACACACACACACACACACACACACACACACACACAGCTATATGCCCCGGAGCTCTGCAAGTGAATCATAGATGGAACAGTCACAGGTTTCAAATCTAATCCAGCTCGCATGAAATCTTCAAAGTGAACTCGCTGCTGCGAGTACGAGCAAACGGCGAAGGTAAAGACACCGCCTGAGGCTACAGGTGGACAACACTCCAAATTCATTCATACCGACAGTGAATGAGGGTAATTCTTATATTCATAACCGACCATTATGCTGTGCAAAGGGCATTTCACTCGCCTGATTCATAATTTATCTTGCGAGCTAAATACTGCAGCAAAAATGTCTCCTCGGGGGGATCAATTACACAACCGAAAGCAGGGCTGGAAATTAAATCAGCTGCAGTTCGTGGGTGAATTATTCTACCGAGGCAAACCCCTAAAGTATGTAAAAACCAAACCACTGAAACGATCGGTTGTGAACAAGTGTTGGCTGTAAAGACCTGTGACCTTCGCTTAAAAAGGACAATCTATGCGAAGACAAAGGCCCGGTCCCAGTGTCCCCCCTGAAGCCTGGATCCCGGAACCTGTTAAATGGTTGAGCGTGAGGGACTGTAAGGGCTTGAAATGGTGTAAATACGAATGGGACGTCACTTTGCTGCGACATATCGCGTCACCGTGAAGACGTCGTAACATCTGTACGAGTGAGAGGATTTATTCTGTACTTTTTACTCTTCCAGGACCTTCCCTAATGAGATGACAGGTAATTGCCAAATTATCTATTTACTTGTTCCAATAACAAAATGAAATGTTTGATGAATACATTTGTGTAAAATGGTCTCTGCTTTCATGTGTTTTATGGTCCATCTTTAGTGTTGCAGTGTAAATGTAATATGCCAGGCGTGCCGTCCTCTTTGTTTACCAGTTTTTTGTGTCTCTGGCTTCCACTGGGAACCCCGTGTTTAACGTCACATTGCTAAGAATTGTGGGTAATTCCATTAGGCAGATCGTGCAGAAATGCGGACTTATGGAAAGTGTTCATAAAAGGATTCAAAGTGTCAGAGAGAGCTAAACCCTCATGCACTTTACGGGAGCGAGCCTCAAAGTCCGGGAGTGTTGGAGATTGGGATGGAGAGAACTTCCTGCTGCACATTTCAACACAAGTCTTAAAACCGAATCACTTTGCTGTTTTTCTTTGCCTCTTATCAGAGAGCTCAGGTGAGGCTGTTATGAAGCTGTCACACTGGAAAGAGAAAACCCAATAAGCAGCCCATCAATAATCCAAGCGCTCCGAGGATAGAGGACGGTGTTGAATATTCATGCCGGCGTAATGAATAATCTCTGAGTGATAAGCAGACAGCGGCTCGGATGACGCTCATTAGCAAGGCATCGAAATCACAGCCAAGCAATGAATAAAGACAAAAGACGAGACGGAGGCGACGGGGAGCCGACAAACACTGCAGCAACTTTTTGTCAGTTTGGGTTCTTTCTGGAATCTGTGAATGCAATGTCCACAGTTTGTACATTTCATACGGTTCATTGGGATAATGCCAAGGCTTCCAAACGACACGCATAATATTTTATGTTGAATCCGATCATTTCACAGCACCCAACTGTAAGTAAACCTCATAAACAACAGTGACATCATATACATGTGCACTTTAGGTGACCTGCCGTTCTGCTGGAAGAGATTCTCTGCTGCTAAACAGAAACATAACAAATGTGTTCCCTGTAACTGAAGCACTGACAAACCTTTTTTATGGTAATCTTAACGCTGTCATTTCCTTTGTGATGGTGCTCTGGTGTGTTCACATCGGTGAAATACACAGTAGAGCATCATTCCAGACAGCTGTTCATTTTGTTGTGCAAAACAATTGCAAACAATGCAAAAGCCACATCTGCCACCATAAGTAGCGGCCGTATCGATCCACCAGAACATAGATCTACGTTGTTCTCGACTGTGAATGTAGTAAGCTTGAAGAAGGAACACTGAGATAAACAATGGATACCAATAAGGCTTTGTTCACTCTGTGCTACAGTCAATACACAAAGAGTTCATACTAATTGGAGCTGTTCTTACCCATGCTGCCTTGTCTGTGGAGTTCTACAAGGAGATTGTCTGGGGCCACTTCTCTATTCAATATTCACCAAATCATTTCTTTTTGACATTAAGAACATAGCCACCCCATGATAGCCATTTATCTTGGTCAGAACAAAAATACTGGCCCATGGGTGTCATGAACCACAACACCCTCCCTCTCTCACTTCACTGCCCGTCACCTCTCTAATGATGGAGATCCAATAAAAGGCATAAAAAGGACCCGATTAGAATCAACGCCTTGAGATCGTCTGCTGCTGCCAATCAAGGTGACGTTTCGATCCATTACAGTTATTTAGCAGACGCTTTTATCATAAGTGACTTACAATTCACATTTCTACACCGTAGGCACAGCTACGGGAGCAATATCGGGGTTAAGTGTCTCGCTCAAGGACACGTCGACACGCGACTAGCGGAGGCGGGGATCGAACCGCCGATCCTTTGATTGAAAGACGGGCCTGCTCTCCACTTAGCACACAGTTGCCTGTTTAAAAAATTGTATCTCATCATTTGTGTTAAATTGTCATGATGCATATGAATTCTTGAGTTATGGCCAAAAAACACGATTTGTGAGGTCACAGTAATCTTTGACTGCCAAAATATAATCAGTTCATCATCGAGTCCAAGTGGACATTCATGCCAAATTCAAACAAAATCCGCTCCAAGTACTCCTGCGAAACCACGGTCACAAGAGTGGATCTGACAACCAGAAACCACGAGGCCTCCGGACACTGATGACAACAATGACTCAAACAGTCGTGGCAAAAAGGAACAGGAGCAGATTGGAACCATACAACACAATATGGGAGCTGAACTCATCATTGGCTGTTCTGTCAGGTATCGCACTGTTTAAACGTATGGCTCACGACATTGCAAGACATCTGAGACTGTCTAAAACCATCCACCCCTGGTCCCCCTTCCTCCAAATCCCCCTCAGGGTGTGGCCTGCCTTCAGCAGATCCACGTTGACTTGTGAGTGCTCGACTAACCGTCCAAACGAATAGAGAGGAAGGGTGGTGGATCAAGATAACTAAGCGAAAGAAGCTGTTAGAAAGCAAGAGGTAGGAACGAGTAATCACACTGCTCCAGACAGAAAAAGACTACACTGCAAAAAAAGAGACTGATGGGAAAAAAGAGAAGCAGAAGAAGTGCGAGATTAGTCTCACAGAGAGATAATGAGATTGAAAACGGGAGTAATATTATATAAGAGGATGCTGGTTGGTAAGAGGGAGAAATAAGCTATTAAAGAGCTTAGGTTAGCGGGTGATACGTGAGATATACCATAAAGGAGGTTGATAAAAAAAGAAAGAAGCAAAAGGCCAAGTTTACATTCCCAGAAAGAGACGACAGAGAGAAGAGGTAATTATAGAGGTTGATGTGGGAGAGAGCTGTTTGATTGGATAACCTTTTCTTGGAAATTGCAAAAAACTGACTCGGCCATCATTTTCCCGTCTGCAGCTGCTATTTAACTGTAAATCTGATTTAAAGGTTGACATGACGTACACTTAGGGAAAAAGACAGACAAAGAGATGGCTTCTGTAATGAAGACAGAAAAAAAAAGAAAAGGGAGCGACGGGAATCCCTCCGAGGCCTGAAGAGCTGAAGGCTTCAACTGCTGGGCTTCGACGGCGCTTCGTCTCATTATTGGGCGAGATGAACGAGTCGGGGTGACGGAGTTCGAGGTCCGGTGTCAATTGCAGTGAATGGATTCGGTATCGTGAAGATAGACGAGGCAGACAAGGAGACCGCGGATGACAAGTTGAGGAAGACAGACCGTGACTAATGAAGTCTGAGTTCACCAGGTACAACTAAGCGTTTTAACGACAATACAAATGTCAGAACCCCTTTACTCATATCCATGCAACACAATATCCAATTAGAGCCCTTTGTTTTGCATCATTAAGTGGATCAGTTCCGCTTATTTCTGTGAAACGGTTACAGCTGAGGAACAGTCATCTGTTCCGATTCCAAGCAGAACAGTGATGCAGACATTTGTATTAATAATAACTTTATTTATATCGCACCTTTAAAAACAGAGTTTACAAAGTGCTTTGACAGACAAAAGCAGCAAAAGCAAGACAATAAAACACCAGAAAAAATGAATTGTTCAAAGAACAAAACAAACCATTTCAGTAGTCGTGGGAGGAGACACGAGGAAGCATACGTTTGGATAGTAAAAAGGAACCGCTGGTCGTTTCCAATGAGACAACCAGACGGCAACCTCCAGTTCTGCCGAGTGAGTAAATCACCAAACTGGAGGCGTCATGAAGTCCGTCCACAAACCGAAGCGTTACGTTGGTTACGTCCACCTCTCATATATACAGGCTACGGAATCAACCGGGTAAACTCGCCACAGCCAGCTCAGCGGGAGTTAACCAAATCTTCCAGTCTGTGTTTACGGCACCTTTTTATTTAGGAAAAACAATAACCAGTTTAAGGTATTCAACAATAATATGACTTAATTGATTTGCTTTTTACAAAGCTTTTCAGGTTTTTTTTTTGAAATTCCTTTCACTGATTCACACAAAAAGAAGGCTGCGAAACATCTCTAACAGCAGATTAGCTTCGATCTAGAAGTTCTGTAAAGAACGAGTAACAATGCAAGGTTCCATCATTCTACCAATGTTCTCTTGAGTGCTGTGAAAAAGGAAACGCCATCAAGCCACAACAAAAAGAGGCCAAACGTGATCTTGGTTTGTTTTGTGCGGCGCTCGCTGCCTCATTGAGCTTCTTCTCCTCTGCTGAGGTTTCTTGTCTCCATATCCGGCTTTCAGACACATTTGGGAGCCTGGCACATACTAATTAAGGCGTAAAGTGTCGGTTTGATTTGGCTATTGAGCTAATTAGGACAAAACCTCCTCCAGTACAAGTGCTCATCACCATCTTGCTGGCCAATTACTAACTACAAGAAGTATTTTGTTGTTGAGTGTTTGTGGGCCTGCGCTTCTTTGTGCGCTTATTGATTGCATTTGCATCAATGCATATTTGTGTAACTACAAATCCTCTGTCTGCTGCGTGCTCTCTGATGCGTACTCTCTGTCACCAGCCCTTCCTCTATCCTCCCATCGCTCTCTCAGCTGATTCTGCTCCCTGCAGCAGAAACGTACCGCCGCTCTGGCTCATCGCCGACGTCGGCCGTCACTTTCAGAGGCACAGATCTGATCGTTTAAAAAGGAACACACTGCCCCCGGCTTTCTCTGTGGTTTTGGAAAGAAGAAGAATGCATTTCTAGTCTTGAGATGCATGAAATTTGCCCTGGGGAAGTGAGTAAGTTAGGTTACTCTGCTAAAGTATCATCCGACCAATGGTAGAAGAGCCGGACAGCTTTCTGGACTCAGAAAGGTAAGAAAGAGAGACAGTAGTTCTGAACAACATGCCCGGCAAACCTCCTGGATCCAGAAAGATATTAAAGAAAAGTACTTATCAAAGCAGACAGCAGGGATGCTGCAGGTTGAACGCTCTCTCCCTGTAGAGTAATACGACATGATGGCTGAACTTAAGATGCACTTGCTGTTTGCTTGGCATTGAATGCTGATACAGCCATTCTGACATCCAACCATCTAATGCTGTGTGTTCACGAGGAGCCGTCAGGCTTTGTGTGACTGTGTATGGAGCGTATTAAAAAAGGAGATGTGAATATGCGAGAAGCTGTGTGTTTGTGTGCAGACTCACATTACTGCATATCCAAACGCACGCAGACTGACGGCGATGGTTTCATTTCTTCTCGGAAACCATCCGTCGGATGGAATCACACAACGTGCCCGAGACAGAAGAAAACAACAACAACATCCCATGCAGTCTCCATATTTATTCAAATTAATACCAGTAAGTGATAAATCAAAAAATCTAAATGAATTATTTAGATTCCAGGAGTTTTGTTTTGTTATTTCTTTCTGACAGTTTATTTTTTCCCGTAAAGCGAGAACACGAAATACATTTTCTGTGCTGCTCATCAGGAGGAAAAGTGGAATAGAAGTTATTAACACTACGCTAATTCTGCTCTTACAAATCAGCGTCCAAACTTGTGTCCATATTTGCTCAACTCTTGGTTCTACGTCAGAGGGTTCTGTCGCTTTGCAGTGGTGCTGCTTATGGATTTGTCACGGTCTTTGTTTGTTTGTTTAGTTGGTTTCCTGTTTAGTTTTGTATTTCCCTTCCTCTTGTGTTCCCATACAATGAGTCCTGGTATGTTCCCTGCTTTGCTCCCTGCTCTGCGCTGCCGTGTTCCCTGATCAGTAGTTTTGTTGTTTTAGATTTTGTCATGATTAGAACCACCACTGGATGGATCCTCCCCGTGTCTCTCTGTGTTTGACTCCATCTCCTGCTACCATGTTTGCCTGAACCCTGACGGTATTCAAAGCATTAGAGCATTGGAGCACATTGGAGCACATTGGAGCACGGGTGCGTTACCGTTGCAGTCAGTACAGACGACGTGGTGTAAAAGGACATGTCGGAAACAATAGCGTTGTCTTTGCACGCTACATGACTCACAAAGTCATTCGTGTGCTACTTGGTGAGACCGGGCTGCTCATGAGTGTGTCCTTCAGTCTCTTTATGGCAGATTTGAGTTTGGGACATTTGACAGTAAGGAATCCTAAAACCATCAAATCAACTATGTCCAGTGCCATTAATGCTGATGAGGCTGTTTATTAGAGGATAGCTAAAATGCAAGTATTGATGTTACTCATTTTAACGAGTTCCTCTGAACATTGTTTTTAACTTATGACTTGGCATCTTGTGCTCCACTTTACATCCTTTTGTGGGTGCATGCTTGTTTTTTTAATGCTTTTGTTTTCACGATCCTGGCTGCAACACAATTTTGAACTTAAACAAACCTCTCCAATAACAGGCCTGGATACTCGCCCTGTATCATCCATCTCATCCTGTTCCTCCTTCTCATCCGTCTCCACTCTCTGATCTCGCTCTCTATTTCTCTTACACGTGTTTCTCAGCTCTCTCCATCTCAAACTCACTTTCTTGCACCATAAGCTGTTGTCGAGTTTAGTGATTTTGTTCACTTAAACTCTCCCCTGCAGTTCGTGTGCAGACTCAAAAACGGCACCATGTGCGTCGTCCTCAGCACAATCACACTGTTTGACACTTCTGTACATTACATCTGTACTATCAGAACTTTGCTCATATGTTTTAGAACAGTTCTACGGAAATTCTTCTGGACTATACGGAGCCGGGCGCACTGTTCTGCCAGCGCACACCACTGCACGTGTGTGTGTCCTCGACATTGGAAGACCCCCCCCCCCAGTGTGGCGTCTCGTCTGTCAGTGACAAAAGGTGACGCCAAGACGTCCTCCCTCAAAGACGGTAAAGTCACGGCTGGAAGCGACAGGAACTCTGTTGGGTTTGTTGTGTAGCTCCTATGTGATGCATCCATCCATCCATGAGATTCTGCTTATCTGGGGCTGGGTTGCGGTGGCAGCAGGCTGCCTTCTACCCGGCAACACTTTTCAACCCGGGGCGTTACCAGGCCAGCTAGATGTGTAATGTCTGCAGCGTGTTCTGGGTCTAACCCCGGAGCCTCCTACCAGTTACACGCGCCTGGAAAACCTCTAACGGTCTCTTTAAATGTGTCTGAGGAGTTGCAACGCGACGCACAACAACCGCTGTGCAATTTCAAAGCTGCTCCCCTTAAATAGATGTAAAAAGGTATCAGACTAAGAGATGGTGGTCATTCATAGCATTTCAAAATGATTCCTCGTTCAGTGCAAACACGTGTATGTCCGTAGTATGATCTTCTATTATGTTTAATTTATACCGATACATTATCCTTTCTGTTCAGCAGTTCAACATCAAAAGAGCTCAGGTGGGCAAAGAAGTGGTGTCAGTCAGAGCTGTGTCTTTAGAGGAGGAAGGGTAGAAATGTCCTTAAGATCCAAGTCAGCTGGTCATTTAAATGAACTACTACTGGATATTGGAGTCCACAGACACAGGTTACGTTCACCCTTTGGGGGCAGTTAGCTCTTTAGCAACGAAAAAGAGCTCATGCAAGGGTGACCCATTAGAAAGGGGCACCAACCGACGATGACTAACAGACTCCAATCTACTCATTTCATGGTGCTCAACACGGTGTTTTTTGTTCTAGTTTGGGTTTTTTTAAGATGCAAAAGCCAGACATTGAAGAAAAATACAAAAGTAATTCATATTTAACAAATTAAACAGTTCAACAATTTATTTCAAACAACATTTATATTCATTTCTGGAGCAAATGAATATTGTTCTGTTGTGATATAAATGGTGTTTCATTGATAATATTTAGCTTTAAGTTTCATGGATTTAAGGTTTTTAGGAGTTATTTAGTAGCTCAACATTTATTCTTGTGGGACTAAAGCACCAACATTGAGCTTTTGACGTGTTGTCATTGTTCACTAAACTCCACATCTTCTTTTGACTGTTTTTGACCATTTTTCACACAATTATGTCCGTGTGCCTCTGACGGCAGCGTCACGTCTCTGAGTGAAGTGTTGCATCTATTCTCACAGCAATCTGAAACATTCCGCTTGAAAACGAGCAGGAATTCATTTCATTCATGAGATGTTGATAAAAAAGTTGAATCCTTTTATGTTCAACCCTTTAGTTTCATTTTATTACATCACCTGATTATCTAATTCTCAGCGAGGACGTGTTGGATAATCAGATTCCAGACCGTGTGCTTGGCCCTCGGTTTAACGAGGCTAAAATAAATGATTTTGCTGTTAGAAAGCACAGCGCTCTTCCCTGTGTACAGTGCACAAGTGTCTGCTAACGAGGGCCTCGGTCATTAACGAGCTCTCAGACAAACTGATGGGAGAGAAGATCTAGTGCAGCCAACGCTCTCTGATCAAACACGTATTCAGATGCAGCGTCGTATCGAGTTGTGAACTGTTTCCAACTGGCTCATTTCGGCGTGCGTGTGGCTGCAATGCTGCTTCCTGACGGCCCTCGGGGGCCACTGTGCTGCAGGGCTTTTGTACCTGACTGACCAGGTGTGGCTCACGAGCAATCAGAGTAAAACAAAGCCTGCACACACACACCTGCACTCAGGGGCTCGAGTGTGTAATCAGCTCACACAGTGGACATGAAGGCATCAAACATTCCAAATCAAATGAGATGCTGCCGTTTGAGGTATTAAAGGAACACCGTTAGTACCTTTGGAAGGAATAAATACATTTCCTCACTTTTAGTCAATGCAACAAGTTTGGGTTTTATTTTATTATTATTATTTTGCCTCTTCAGCCTTCACCAAGCTGGATACAATTCATGCCGAGAGCAAAGAAAAGAAATATCTGTAAAACATGAATGTATTTGCCTTAAACGATGTCCACAGAGCTCACTTTAAACATGTTGGGGGTTATTTCTTCAATAAAAAACAGTTTCAAGCAGCACTGTCCAGAGTCTGTGACTCCGTACTGTCACATCCCACTAAATGCTTTTGTCTCATATTTTTTGAAGACAACATAGTAGTGCTGCCATCGTTTTTACTGGCATATCTTTGAGTGGATTCAGTGTCCCGAAAATCACAAAACTATTTTAGTTTTTGTTTGGGAAGGATTGTTGGTTTTGGATGAATATTGATAAAGTAAACATGATCTATCTCATGTCATTGTTGACTTTTCTATTTTTGATTAAATCTTTCTTTTTCTAATATTAACCAAGAGAGTTGGTAGGAAACAAACATGTTGCTGATGCACTCATTAAACAGAGTTGCTTTTTAAGTTGATTTTGTGACGCGTAGCGGTGACTTCCGCGCGCCTTTCGTTTGAAAAATTTTAATTAAAAAATAAAGTTTTTTTTTTTTTTTTTTTATTAAAAATAAAAATTAACTAAAATTAATTAATTAATTAAATAAAAATGATATAATAATCCAGGTGTTTCCATCAAAACGGCAAACTGGCAAATAGGTGGTACATAAACATCGTTTTTATTTAGAAAATGCCAAAATACTTCAAATTGAAAACCTGGGCTGAGGCAGCCATGACACGAGCTGGTGACGGGTCTAAATACTGAGGAGAAGGTGCTTCAATGACTCTTTCCTTCGAGGTCAAGGAAAAGTGTTCAGGAAAAGACAAAGGGTATAATTGTTTAGACTATTGCCTCAGATACTTTGTCAGTTGATGGGAATTTCCAGTTTTTTGATTCAAAGCATGAATATTAGGTGAATCACTCAGAATGGGGAGTAATTATGGCCACGTAACAGGTTGTTAGCACAGCTCTTAGCTCTTCTTTCGACTGCGTCTGTGAAGGCTAACGTGGGATTAGGTATTAACAAAACCTAAACAGAAGTGAAAATCCCGGTTTTACACCTAAACCCTCTCTAAACATGCGTAACATTACGAGTCGTTTGCACATGCTGAGGATAAAGAGAACATCTCCGTTTGAACCGAACATGTTCATCTGCTGAGGTTTATTTCCTGAACAGATGACATTTTGGAAAAACAGCTTTTCACCCAACAACAACCGTGAAAACAGACAATCACAAGTTCATTCACGTTGCTGGATTTCACTCTGACCGTCTGAGAGGCGGGCTGCTTTGTTTCTGTTGTTTACCTCCATGATTACTTCTCAACTCTTCTCTTTCTCTCTCTCACCTCGGACAAAGTGTAGAAGTGTGAAAAGCTTCGGAGTGCAACATGGTTCGTCTCTTAAATTCTGCGGTTTACCATCTGGGGATTACCCAGCACGGCAGCCAAAACCCTGCAGTAGATGGCAGTACATGTGAGCACCTGTGTCGGTAGCTAACCCTGACAAAGTGGGAGACATGGAGGGGGGGGGGGGGGGGGGGAGTAAAAGAGACAAAACGACAAGAAATCACAACAGAAGTCAACCACAAGGAAGCTATATGTGCCGTAACTCAAATTCAAGCGTCACCTGAAACATTTGTAAAAACATGTACATAGACACAGAGAACTTAGTAGTTTTAAGAAATAAAAAAAGGTGAATGATGGGCTGTTGGCAGCTGTATGTGGCCTCACAGCACAGTGTGATCGCAGTAATGGTTTGTCTTGAGGAAGTCGAGGTCACGGCTGTACAATATAGCAACAGCGTTACATTATTTTTAATCGTGTAAAAATGCTGAGAACTGTAATATTGGCGATGTGTATCGAAGTTGATATTATTTGAGAAGACATTGACGTACCAGCAGAATGCTCTGTCTTTGTCTTTGGTCCATTTCCACCGTCACCCCTTCAACCATCCAAAGATTCAAACAGACACCAGAAGAAGAAGAAGAATTCTCTTCAAGAATGATCTTCAAGAGCTAAAAGCGTGAAACTCTTGACTGTAATTTGTTATAATTACAGGTACTTTGGCGGTGACACTGCAACAACCCAGCATTATGTTCCATGATCCTCCACTGAACGCTTCCAATAGACTTTTTCATTTATTTGATTGAAATAGACTCAACTGGACACACCAGTCGTAAAAACAGACCGGAATGTCTGGTGTCAATGATCACAACTTGGACAGCCGTGGGGAGTTTTGAACTGTGAACCAACAAGTTGAAGTACTTCAACTTGCAATACCGGAGTTTTTGGGCCACTCGTGCTGCCTCAACTGTCTGAGGAGTCTTCCAGCGATCAACGATCAACAACATGAGCGATAGCGGCTTGATTTGACAGACGTGGGCTTTTATTCGGACGGGTACAGACATTTGCTGTCTCACACTGTAACATGTCACGAGTGGAAGACAACAGACTCTGTGTCTGCAATATGACGGTTGCTTTGGACATCGGGGTCGTTGACGTCGGTGATCCCGGCGGTCCGTCTCTCTCTCGCCCCTTCTTTACCTGACAGACTGGTAGCTTGTAAGACTGGACTTTTTCCAAGTCGCCTGAGCAACACTGTTTGTATTTATCACTCTGTGGAAGAGAGTGTGTAGCCGGTGTGAGCGTGAGCCGGCCGGTGTGCCTACAGGGACGCTGTGCAGGACTGATTAGGCCGGCGGACCTGCTCTCTGACAGTCTGCTGCGACGGTGCCAGTGGTGATTTATACCGGGCTTAAAATGGCTGCTTCACGAAAACACTCACAGGCACATACACACTTTGACATGCTCTTTCATTAGTTGTTCTCTTCCAACCTTTCTCCCTCATGTTGCTGTCTTCTTCACCTTCCTCTACCTCTCTCTCAACCTAGAAAAGTCAACACGGTACATGTTGGGTTTCCTCGGCCCTCTACTTTCTCTTCGCTGGCATTTTAATCTGCTTCTCAGTCGCTTACTGACCTTTTTTGTTCTACCCACCACTTGTCTGTCTTTCTCTCTTTCTTTCTTTCTTTCTTTCACCTCTCTTCATTGTCTCACTTTGATCTTCTTTCTCTTCATTCCTCCCATCAATCCTCTTCCTCCCCATCCTATCGTTGTCAGCATGTCCTTTCTCTCTATTAATCCCTTCCTTCTCACAGTCTCTCTCTCCTCTCTTCTTCTTTAGTGCCACCCTTTTCATCCCGTCTTCTCTCCCTCTTGGTATTTTACACAATGGCAACTGACATTTCTGGCTGATGCCGCCTTCTTCTCCCTCTTGGCCTTCATGCTACCTTCTTTGCTTCTTTTTTTTCTCCCTTTCTTTTGCATTAGTTTTCTTTAAGCTCCTTTTTTTCGGTCCATCTCTGATACCACTTCTTCCTCTATTCCATTAAGTCCTCTCTCCCGCCGGACTCCTTTCACAGGAGGAGACCTTTAGCTTTCCTTCTGGCTTTTACTTGTTCGCGACTCAAATCCTCCTTTTTGATTCTGAATGTCCTTGGCGTGTGACTCCCATGTGTGCGTATTCTTTTTCCTTATTTCTCTCCTACAAAAACCTTTATCTTCCCATCTCTCTGATGCCATCCTCACCTCCACCTTTGAACATGCTGTCCTGATTGTCTTTCCTTATTTTGTATATATGTTTGAGCTACTCTTGACTCCCTCCACATATACATGAATATTCCCATCCATCCTTCCAGCTTTTGTAAATTCGTAAGTGACTGAAATTGAACAAAAAAACCTTCAGAAAATTGTCATGACTTCAATCTTTGAACAGCCCTGAGATGGACTACACATGCCGAGGTACGACTTTTCAAAGTCGTGTGAATACACTGACACACCGGCACATTTACACAGTAGACCTCCAGCAGGACCGGTGGCACAGAATAGATCTTCCGCCTCACTCCTTGTCAAAAACACGGCGCCGCGAGGCAACGCCGAAGCAGTGCTTTTTTTTTTCCGCCTCTGCCTTGTGGCAATCACGGCGGCTGTTTCGAGAGCAGGGATACGACTCGTACCAAAGTAGGGCAGCGTGTGTCTGCAGGCGGAGCTGGGAAGAAGCAAAAGGGTGGAAAGCAAGAGGACAGAAGGGAGGACTAACCGAGCAAACGTGGGTTTTGTATGGTTGCATTTGTGGTTCTTTGTCTTATTTCAATTTGATCTCAACACGGCAGCTCCTTGCATTTGTTTGACCTTTCGTCACATCAAGAAGAAAAACTACAATTTCACTTGGCTGACATTAAATATCTAAATATCCACGTGCTGGTCAAAGGCTGGTGTTGTGTATAACGTAGTCAAAGGGAACTACACACCTTCAAGAAACTTTCTTTTTTCCGGTTTGCTTTTGCACCGCCGGAGGGAACGCTGCACACATATACAGCTGGGAGATCAGCGAGCGCACTCTCTCTCTTTGACTTTTTCAGAGACAGAATTGAGGGATTTTAACAATCTACCAGATCAGAGAGGGTCTCCTGCAACCAGCAACCAGCAACCAGGTCAATATCCCAAGTTCCTGAAACTGAGAGTTTTCAGTTCAAAGACTAAATGTATTCTGGTTCATGTAGGCACCGAGTGACAAACACCATCACAACATTATCACAACGATCTGTAATTCCACACTGTTAGTGGGAGGTCAACGGCTAAATTATCGGTTCCATCATTTCTCAAGCAGGCACAGGAGTTATTCTGACATGTAATGGGGAAGGTGAAGAAGGATTTCTATTCAGTAGAATTTATTTGAGCAGCGGGAAAACATCGTATTGTTGTTGGTTATGTGCAGGCAGCTGAAAACTAGACTGTACACTATACCTGCTGTAAGGCAGCACTGAGCAGCTGTGGCTTGTTTTACATCCTTTTAGATCACACCCTCAGTCATACTGTTTGACTATCTATGCAAACAAATCACACAGGAAAAGTCTAAAATGCGTTTTAATGACACGTCTAAAAAGGCCAGTAAATGTTGTGCTATTTAGACACAACGTCCCATAAGATCAGGTCTGTCTGTCACTCTGGGGTCACAGTACGGAGACTAAACACATTCATTCACGAGGTTACTGTGAGGACGAAGGAATGACTGATTCTGCAGCATTCATCTGCTTCTTCTGGAGCTAACAGTTGCCTTCTTCTCCCACATAAATGGATTCAAAAAGACTCAATTTGGTTAAAATCTAGTTTCAAAAGCTAGTTTATGGGAAATCAGTCAACATCATTTTGTCAAAAGAAATATTTTCTGATGGCTTGTCTCTTATTCATTGTGTATAAACGCTGGTAAAACATAGTAAACTTCCACGGACTTTAGCCTGATTCTTTTTAGTCACATGCTGATTAAGAAATACACCTGAATCAAAGAACTCTTCTTCAATCCAACAATCAGTCGTTCCTTCGTTCCTCGTGTCTGCAGAACAAGGAGTGAGTGAGCATCGTATCCTCTTGCTCTACATGTAGTGAGGGTGTAGCGGTGGATCGCCTTATCCTTTCGTATCCTCCGCTCCCATTTTCTTATCAGCCCCAGAGGGAGAGCAGGGATTAACAAGTCTTGGAGAGAAGTGCAGTGGTGGAAGATTAATACCTTGTGAATTCCACACTCGTATCTGGTTTCTAGCTTTGTATCAGATCTAGAGTTTGACTTGTGTTTGATTTATGCTGATGCCAACTCGGTCAAGAGGGAGAGAGGAGCGACAACGAGGCTGAAACTCCGTTATATCACGTACCGGTCAGTTTTGAGATGTTTGCTTCTTCTTTCAGACTCGTGTGAATTAAAGCTTTCAAAAGTACACATTTAAGAGTTTGTTTTTGTAACTACTTTGTCTATTTGCATTCATAGATTTCTCCTAAATTCACCAAAAGTTACCATGACATAATGCCTCATTTGCATATTTAAACATCACATTTCAGACAAACTTGTAGCACAAACAAAAGAATGGTCTTAATGTAAGTAATCAACTGGGGAAGTTTCATGGTGATATCTATTATCATATTTGAGATATAACAGCTATAAGATAACTGGGTTTGATGGAGAATTAGGGGTTTTTAAAAAGAAGATAAAAGCTGAAGTGAAGATGTAGAAGATATAAAAGGAAAGCATAAAGGAGAACAGGCCACCGTTTGAAAGATTGAGATGTCAACATTTCTTAGCCAAGCAGAGACAAAAGCTTTTTCCTTTTCACTCACCAACAATGCTCTAATGAAACTGCACTACGAACACAATGGGCCCTCATGATGGGTCCAAAAATAAGTGCACTCAAGTGCAAGTACTCCGGTGCAGGTGCTCGGTGAGTCAGTTGAAGTGAAACATTGTTGTTAACAGTTTGCACTTGAGGTGCCGCAAGCCTGCCGTTATAGACTTTTGGTATTCAGTTCAAGTCACGATGAATACCGGGTCTCCACCATGTTGGTGAATTTCCACAGCATATCTCGCGAAAAGGTTCAAGGGTTGACGGTTCATATTGTCTTTAGTCTCCTTCGGGCTCTGCGCAGGCACCTCACCTCACCGATGTCACCGCCGCTCGGTCGATGGTCACCGGTGAAGGTTTTGATCTCCTGCTGCAGAGCCCTCCGGTCCCGGGCTGTGCACAGAACACGTCCGTTTGTAATGTTTCCAGTCTGAATACTTTCTGTTGCTCGTCTGTAAAAGTTGACAAGGACTTGGAACTGAATTTTGACCTTTTTAAGTTTCCTTAACAAAAACCAAAACGTTTCACTTGCTCCACCTCAGCTTCATTGATTTAGCCGTTTTGGCGGCTTTGCCTCCTTTTTTTTCTAAAATCAATAATCACCTCCTTGGTGTTGCTGATGTTGAGTCGTAGGTTGTTTTCTGAAAAGGTCAATTCAATTTCATTATTGTCTTATTGTGCATCAGTGGTGTAACGTTAATATTGAACTTTACATGTGGCCTTGACAAAACCTTTCTACTGAAGAGATACAAAATAGGCTTGTCATGTTTATAACAGCTGCAAAAGCGGGTCGTTGGGTATGAATATAACTTCATACAATAGTGACGTTAGACAAGTGATAGGGGAGCATTAGAATTAGGTTCAGCCTCACCAAACTGCTCGAGTCAGATGAAAACTTTGAGTCTTGTTTTTTTCGAGTAGCGGTTCAAAGGAATAACTGTTGCCAAGTGGTCGCTGGGTGGAATAGAGAAGAATTAATTATTTCATTTGAAAATGTGATTTAAGACCCTTTGGTGGTGCTTTTAAAAAAGATGGAATCTTAAAACGAGACCAAGATCTACAAACTGACCTTAATCATAATGTATTTATCCGGGGATAGTTGACTGAGTTGGCAGCTGCCCACTACACCCACGGCATCTACCGTCAGACACTAAACAGCCTCTAGATGAGCGTGAAGACCGTCCTGCTTTACCGAAGGTCAGAGAATAAAATACAGCCGAACGCAGCACTTAGCCCATTATCCCACGCACCTCTCTCAGCCCGTGGACCTGAGCAGTCATCTTCTAGTCACAGGACCACTCTTCAAACTCTAGACTACCACCTGTTTCATTCTTCTTCTATGAATCTATAAAGGAAGAGATTCCTGTGTGAGCGTCCGTTGACATGTCCTTTGCATATCTCAACAACCTTTTTCATCCAATTTACTTCACACTTGGTGGGCGTATTGCTTGGGGACCAAGGGATGTGCAGTGTTGAATATGGTGCAATTTGAACATGAATGGATTTACCAACCAGACGGCAACCTCTGTTTCTGTCGAGTGAAGCCGATATAACCTGCACGCTCTCTACTGAACAGCAGGGGGCGACTCCTCCGGCTGCAAAGAGAAGTCAGATTGTATAGAAGTCTATTCGAAAATGACTCTACTTCTCACTTAATTCATGACCTCAGTAAACGTTTTAAACACGAGTTTATGGTCTCAATCTCTAGTTTCACGTCACTCCTCCGCTATTCCAAATACGGTCACTTCTGTGACAGCCGTAATCCAAGATGGCGACGTCGAAATCGTCAAACTCAAGGCTTCAAAACATCAGTCCACAAACCGATGGGTGACGTCACGATGACTACGCCCACTTCTTATATACAGTCTGTTGGAGCAACGCTTCAACCATGAATACATGTTGGCTTTGTAATGATTTGATTAAGACGGGAGGGAAAGTGGTGCATTGAGATTAAAGATGGCAGTTGATGGTGAAGAATAGAAGAGAGAAGCAATGCATCAAACAGGTAGACCGACATGCAAATCATGTTTCTTTACTCTTGAGAATAATAATTACCCGGCTCTGAAATCATCATCATTTGTCCTTTCTGCATTCAACTCCATTCCTCATCCATGTTAGTTGTTGACACATGAATAAACCTTTTCCCTCCTTTATGACCTGATTTGTAACTTTGAACTGAAAAACTCTTTCCTGGCTCGTGCAGCTGGTGTTCCTGTCGACAGGTATTACCCCCGAGGCCTGTCGCCTGTCGCCTGTCGCCTGTGGGTGTCAACGCCGGCTGCAACGGGAATGTCAAGACCCCGGCGGCAAGAGTGGGAAACGTGCCGACATGGTGTACTTCATAACATTTATGAATCAACCTGCAGTCTCTGGTTACCATCCTTTATCACATTTGAAAGTCATTTTCTTTTTGTCTGAATTTTGGTCTATTTTTCCTCCATAACATTCGGTCTTTACTCGTGAACGGAAAACGTTTATTTCATTACTTTGTCTTCTTGCGTCTGTAGATTTCTCCTAAACTCACTAAAATTAGATAATGCCCCGTGTGCATATTTGAACGTAAGATTACAGAAACCTTTTCATAAATACAATCCTCCTCTTAATGTGAGTGGTGAAGTGGTGAAGGTTCATGGTTTGACCCTCTTCACCTGTAGAGTCTCTAAATGTCTGTAATGAACTAAACGTCTCTTTAAAGGACGTTTTCTCTGAACGAGTTTGTTCTCAGACTCTGATGATAAATCTCCACGTCAGCAGCTCTTACACACACCAAACGTTACTCGTTCATACACAAACATGGAGACATTTCTTTTTTTAATTGCTGTTTGGCAGTTTATGATACTATGAAAGAGATATCCAACATTTCTGAAGTAAAAACCTTTGACTTTAACATATGTTATATATACAGGACTGTCTCAGAAAATTAGAATATTGTGATAATCCCCATACGTGTGATTTAGTTTACTGAACCAAGCTGAGTGTTTTTCAAGGCTCAGGAAACCCTTGCAGGTGTTTCGAGTTAATTAGACGATTCAAGTGATTAGTTGAATACCCTACTAGTATACTTTTTCATGATATTCTAATATTTAGAGATAGGATATTTGAGTTTTCTTAAGCTGTAAGCCATAATCAGCAATATTAAAAGAATAAAAGGCTTGCAATATTTCAGTTGATTTGTAATGAATCCAGAATGCATGACATTTTTGTTTTTTTAATTGCATTACACAAAATAAAGAACTTTATCACAATATTCAAATTTTCTGAGACAGTCCTGTATATATAACAAAATGAAACAATCATTTTAAACCTGGCTTCATCCAAAGTCCAGATTTATGTTCAGGAAATAAACATTCATAATAAGATAATGCCTCATTTGAATATTTAGACATTAAAGTTAATACAACTGTATATACAGTATTTATACAGCATACTAACCATTCTTTGTTTTGCACTATTCTCCTGTAGTGTCTCCCCTTAAAGCCCAAAACACACAAGTACAGCACAAGCTAGCATCCGGAGAGGATCGCTCTCTGTTGATGCTCTTCATGCGTGTTGTTTCTCTCCTGTATGCTTTGGCTGCTGCTGCTGCTGTGTTTTCCCAGCGTTCAACTCTTCACCTGTTCAGCAGCAGCTCTGCGCTTTGACAGTCTTTGACAGCCTTCATCCCTTCTCAGTCAGATGTTCAAGCTCCGATCTCGACACTTCTAACCCAACACGTGTCGCTCACGTTGAGGAGCTGACGTCCTGAAAAGCGTGCAGCCTGAGGCGCCAACACAAACCGGAGCTCCAGGAGGAAAATGGTAAACCGAGCCAACCCCACGAATACCAAATCCCAAAGTTCACCATGTTTTTAAACGGGTCTGGTTCAGAGGTTCACTTTTCAGTCTCGTTTGTCAGCAGGACTTTAGGTACTTTAAGGGGTGAGGCAGCATATTGCATTTAAACATTGAGAATGAGGGCTTTAATGAACTTTTTACTAGTGATCAGTAAATGTTAGTCAGTAGAGCACCTTTCACAGAGCAAACAGACTAAATAAATACGTCCACACTTTGATGCATTTGTGGAACTTTTATCATTATTCATTCTTTTAAATCAACAGGAGACTTATTTATTTCTGACAATTGTGTGCATCTCTTTGTATTCATTATAATTTACACTTTGGTATTGTATGTTTGTTTTATATTTATATATATTTGATTTGATGCCCTTGCTCTAGTACCTGAGGGAAGAGGAAATACAAGTCATAACATCTTGACCGTTCTGTCTGGACCTCAATGATTATGACCGTTGACCAACGGACACACAGAGACACACAGCGACACACTCCAACACACAGAGACACACTCCAACACACAGCGACACACTCCAACACACAGAGACACACTCCAACACACAGAGACACACTCCGACAGCAGCAACAAGTCAACTGTTTGTTCATGAACGATGGAAACTCAGCTCTGTAGCAACAGAACACAGAGCAACACTTGTCCCACCTCGTATCATACAACCTAAGTAATGTCAGAGCGCTATAAATAACTGACCTCAATCGCACTAACCCACGCCACGCCGACTATCGAAGTTGATCTCCCGCAGTTTGGAGAGCGATCGACTCCGGATGCACCTCGTTAGCGCGGCCCACCGGAGGCCTGTGCTACTTCAAACACCTCCGTGCGGCGGCTGCTGCTGCTGCTGCTGCTGCTGAGCGTGCTGCCTGCTGCCGGCTATAAATAGAAACCAATCTGCAACCCCAACTAATGAGCACAATCCACTTCAGACCAGACTGTCAACAACCAGCCACTGTGTGTGTGTGTGTAAAGATACCGCTGACCATGCGGTTTTGATCATGGGGTCTGCTGCAAATCACTACTCTGCCAAGAAGGATTGTGTGCATTAGCTTTCTGCTATCCTTTGTTGCTAAATATAGACGAAGCAAATTTCGGAGTTGCCTCTGTAGAGTGATGGCAAAACGACAAGCAAAGTGCCCTCTCTCTCTCTCTCTCTCTCTCTCTCTCTCTCTCTCTCTCACTCACTCACTCACTCACTCTCTCACTCACTCACTCTAGGAGTGTGCATACTGTATGTGTAGCTACAGCAGTATGGTGCGTAGCCGACCGCACCCTGTTTGCATTAACGTGTAAATGTGTTCTGTGCATAATAACTACACTGAAACTTCAGAACAGAGTTATGTGATGATGTAAATCATTTATAAATACGGGATAGCTTACTGACTCTATAATCATCAGTTGTTGTGACTTTAAAGCTGCTGTGAGAACGTTTCATGTAGTGTTGATTCTGGCGGCCCCTGTGGACTACAGTGGTAGTGTTTCTGACAGTCTGCCCCTCTCAGTCCTGGTCCTGGTTCTCCCGTTGCCTCCCTTCCCTCCAGCGGGTCCAGCAATACGTCCTGGGTCTCCAGCAGCGTGGTGTCGGTGTTGACTCCCAGAGAGGAGAAGCTCTGCTCCTGGAGGAGGAGGAGGAGGAGGAGGAGGAGGAAGTGGAGGAGGAGGAGGAGGAGGAAGAGGAGGAGGAGGAGGAGGAGGAGGAGGAGCTGCTGCTGCTGCTGCTGCTGCCGGGAGCTGAGCTCTCCTCCTCCCTCCGAAGCTCCGACTGCAGGTCCGAGGCTGCAGGTGAAGCCGGATCTGGGTCTGTCCACGGTGGACCGGTCTCTGCTGCTCATATAGAGGATCAGGACTATAACTGAGACTGGTTCATATAGAGGATCAGGACTACACTGAGACTGGTTCATATAGAGGATCAGGACTACACTGACTGGTTCCTCACAGTCACTTTAAGTTTTGAGTAATACAAATTAAACTTGCGGATAAAGAGTTAATTCATTATGATGAAAGTGTGTGTAGTGGAGAGTTCATATTGTTCATATTGTCCTCAGATTTGAGTTTTTCTGTAAATAAGATGAATTGTAATGAAGGTTGAAGTGACAGAATGTTTGATGTTTTTTATTCAATTTGATTCCGATCCCCAAGTTCTGCATTTAAAACCCGTCTTACATATTCTCCCCATGTGTTCACACTCTAACATGATGAAGGCTAGAACCTAATGAATATGTACGATCTTTCTGATTTTGTAAGCTTGTCAATATGATTAAACAGTAGCTGCTTTAATGTGATGACCGTAGATTCCTGCAGTGAGCTGGTTGGTGCCATTGCACAGCTCTCTTTTACATTTCTGATCCTTTCAGTGCGTTTTATAAGCATCTCCCTAATAGCACGACGCTTGTTTCTAACACAAACTGAACCCGGCAGGCTTCCATATCTTTAATTAACAAAATGCTTCCCCTTCATCTCGCTTTGGACAAACACACTCTTCACTACATCCTGAATGGATAATGCGATCCGAAGTCAGCTATTCAGGCTCCTGATTACCGAATATTAAATTCTCCCTGCTGTCCTGCTGAATTACAGATCTGCAGCGTTCATTTTTCTGTTGTTATTATTTAGTCAGCACACGTGATTCAATAAGCCCTGAAATGGGCCAGAAGCTCAGTTACATCTGTCTGTCTGGAGGCTGATGGATGTCAATGGTGAACTGTAATTTCACAGATCCGAAATAAAGTAGCTGTGACGATGTCAGCAGCTGTGGCGGGTACCAAACAGCCCCCACTAGCCCGTCGCTTTGTATCCTCGTACTGCTGGCTTTGGCCGTAATGACTGTGAAACACTTCAGACTCGCTCTCTATTGTCTCAGCATTGTCAAGAACGTATGGAAGCCATGAGAGGCAAGTCATATAAATAGTCTGATGTAAATAGTTTTGTCTCCTGTGTTTATGACTCAGTAACACCTGTGAAAAAGGTTGGGCAGGTGAATTCTCTATATTTTTTTTGTGCGGGATCTTTTGTCTGTTGTTGTAATACCAATTCTGGCCACAAGAGGCTGACGCGCACCACGAACCCACGTGTTCTAACGAGGACTCTAAAGTTCATGTTTTACATCCCTCGCCTGAAACACAACACATGCACCGTGTGCTTAGAGTAAAGGGATACATTTGTGTTTGATATCAAGGTTTTGTGGATATTTCTTCATCATTCATTTTATGAATAGTTCAATTATTCTAATTGTGTCTTTTATGACGGATTTGTACACCAATGCTGGAGGACATCTTTTATCAGTTGAAGGTACTTAAACGTTGCTATAGCGTACCGAGGTCTGCCTGAGGCATCTCTCTCTCTCTCTCTCTCTCTCTCTCTCTCTCTCTCTCTCTCTCTCTCTCTCTCTCTCTCTCTCTCTCTCTCTCTCTCTCTCTCTCTCTCTCTCAGAGCGTGGATTGCCATCGTGGCTCAATAGCTGCAGATCGGTGGAGCTGAGCCACCTACTCAGAGTGACACACTGGGGGCCGAGCCACACATCTGTGGCACCGGGACGTACGTCACAACAGAAGGCCCGTCAGTCCAGGTGACAAACGCTGTCACCGCTTCAAGGGGAAAGAAAATGATAGAGATCAATGAACGAAGAGGCTCATCCTGAACAGCTACGTATCTATTATTGACAGGGCAGGGGGGTCATTATGCCTCATTTGCATTCCCGCTCTTGACATTTAAAGTGCTAATCTGTGAGATTTTCACTTCTTTTGATCCTGGTAACGTTTCATTAAGATCACCTGTCAATCAAATAGCGTCACTTCAAATTATTCTTTTTTTTGACGATGGGTTGGTCGGTCGGCTTTTAACCAGAGTGGAATAACTCAGTGACTTTTTGGATGAATTGCCATGAGATGTGTAACACACATCCACGGACCCCCAGTGGATGCTGCTTAATGACTCGGCTGCTCCGCTGACTTTCCCTCCAGCAGCACCAGCAGCTTGACATTTTTGGTTCAGAGTCAGATGCCTAAACAATTAGAGGACGAACCGCCATGAAAATTGGTAACAGGCATCTCTGATCCCAACAGTAAACACTTTGATACTTTTCATCTACTTCCATCATCAAGTCAAAGGTTCATCCTGTTCATAGTTCGGTTTATGATCAGCCTCATCTGTACTTTGTGTTCGGTGCTAATCAGCAGACATGCTAAACCTCACGGAGTCTTCATTCAGAACACATCACCAGACGCACAGTCTCCAATTAAATTACTTTTGAGTTGCTTTAAAATCAATTTAGATAATGAACTCAATAAGAAAATGAAGGCGGTCAGAGTTAATGACGATGATTCCTTAAAAAACAGCCTGAAAATGGAGAAAATCTGAAACTGTTGCATGAGAGTCAATGGAGCAGAGCCGGATGGCTGTCTGACTGTGCTCTGAGACCGCAAATGCTCCGCTCTGATTGGCCAGTCTGTGTTTGAAGGGCCAATTAACATAGTGAAGGACAAAGATCTGCGTGAAATAAATCAGATTGCATCCAATCGTTACTTGTGAATTACCTGCGAGAGCTCCCGCTGCATTGAAGATACTCGACTTGTGTGAATAACCGCACACGTGGCTGAGGAGTCGGGAAAGGCTTCCACGGTTGCACTCAACGAAGAGCGTCACAGTTACCTCAGGGTGACATCATCAGCACATCATTTTGACCAGCAGCCAGAAATAGTAGTCATGGGACTGAACTCCAGTTCAACGAACACGTGCAGAGCCTTCTAACTGCTGCTGATGATGGATTTCCAATAATAAATCGACACACGTTTGCATCAAGAACGCATATCTGTCCACCACCATGTTGCTCCATATCAATCGTTTTTTACCTGATTGCAAGGTGCAAATTCCAGATAGAAATAATGTTCGCTTTCTCATCCAGTAGAAAAAAAAATGATAATTGACTTCAATCTCCCCAACATAGGAGATTCAGAAAAAAAAGTAGAACATTTGCAAATAAACCAACACGAAAGCCGGTTGAATGCACCAGCGGTTATGAAGGTTTGCCATGATAAGTAATGTGGGAAAGGCAACATGTTGTGAGCGCATTGTTAATGGAAGCAAACGGATCAGCAACCTCACAGCAGCAGCAGAGCCCCGCGTGCTTCTGTCAAGGACGCGCTGACTAAGAGCGACGCTCTGGCTAAAACTGACCCGATGACCTCAACGTGTGCATGACGGTCGTTTGAGAACACACTTGTTTCTGTGTCAGTCAGTGTGCACCGTGGTCACAGCATGTCAGTCTGAAGTCAAAGCCCATCGATGTTACAATCTGTCCCTCACGGCGGAGGCAAACCGCAGACTGTTCAGTGGCCCTACGGCGCAAACTATGACGCTCTGGGTTCCCCTCTAGCGTCTTTATGACGTCTCAGGGAGCAAGTTAGGGAAGCGTGTCAGCTTTGTTCTTGTTGCATGCATGGTGTCTTTTCAAAATAAACTTCTATGTTCACAGGAAATGCGAATTTTAGGCTTTTTGCACGTCATATTCCACCACGGGGTAAACGTTTTTGCACATGTTATACTAAGTCACTTGCATTTACATTGCAGTCAGCACAGACTAGTTTACATACAAATTACACGCAAAAAGCAAAAAGGGCTTTCTTATGGCACTCAAAAGGAAAATGCATGTTTAGGCTCTAAATAGTTTAGGCTTAGGAAAAGATGGTGGATCGGGTTAAAATGAGTATGTTTGTTACAAAGAAGTGTGCTTGAGTTCACTTTACTTTTGTTACGTAACTTACCTACTTAAGTTATGTAACTAAACTAGTGTAAAATAAGTCAAAGTCGACTATACACGGAACACAAACAGCGGTCTCCTGGGTGAACGTCATTAGCCACCCCGTCCTCCTCCCTGAACGGACTCTCTGTCTCTTCTACGTCAGCCGTTCTGACCATATAATAATGAAGCTGATGGTCTGGTGCGTCTAAAGGGTTCCTCTGCCACCAAGCGTCAGTGTTTGAAGAGAGCAGCAGGTTGCTGGATGAACTGCAGTCCTGACGTGCTTCTGTGTGAGGCAGGTGTGCGTCCTATTCAGGCTCCAGGCTGCGCCTCCATAGAACACACAACAATGAGAATAATTACCTTGAGTTTGTTCGTCCTCAGATCGTCTGCCAGTCGTCAGCGATGAAAGCCTGCAATAAACAGAAAAGCAGCTGAATAAACCGTCAGTGTCATCCAGGGGGGGGGGGGGGGCAGGTCCCTGCCTGACACAAAACGGTGAGTGGAGGATAATTAGAAGAGAGCGTCCCTGATTGGTGCATTTGTCTTCATCAAAGAGAGCTAAGTAGGATACGATGCAGATGGGCAGGCGTTACACGGAGGAACAAACACCAGACGCGATCACAGAGCGAGCACGTTCAAATGTAACTCTGCTGTGAGGATGTTCTCGTATGTCAACCAGCAGCTTCAAGCATCCTAGCAGAAATAGCCCGATGTTGTTCTTTGTCAGGAAGATGTCGGTTCACGCTGAGAGAAGTCGAGGTGGTGCGAGCGTTAAGACAAATCAGCCCGTGACGTGCAGACCATCGGTTTGGACTCCGAGGCGTGCTGGGAAGCTCTAGGACATCCGTTACTTCTCCTAAACAAGCACCATCAGACCGCTCAGCGTGGGACTGCAGCAGCAATGAGCTGCTCCCCCCCCAGTATGAATCAATGTAATGGGATCAGTGTGACACGGAGCACAAGGGTGAGAAACACTTGGCTTGTCCTCCTGTTCTGTACATTATTTGGGATTAAGGGAGGCTTATGAGGCTAAAGCGTTTCTTTAAAGTATAAGATCTGTCTCGGGATGGATTCGGCTGTCAGAGATGTTAGTTTGTAGGTGATTCTACAGCTGTTCAGGCGCTGGTGGAAACCCACTGGAGGGGACACATGACCTGGAGTATAGTGGCCTTATGTCCTTGTTTGTTGGCAGTTAAACCATTTAAAAACTACTTTTAGCACTTGTGTAACGTTTATATCAGTTGGGTTGTAAGCAGTGTGGATCGGTGTTCAAAGACTCCTGTCCAAACATTTTCTTTGTGACGTTATTTTCATTTGTATTTCCCTTATTTTAAGCCCAACCATGACGGTTTTACAAAGGTTATGAAAATATAACTGCAGCAGTTTCACGGTAGCGACGTTAACTAACTAACATTGCAACAGGAAATACGAAGGGGGCCATACAGGAAGTCTATGTTGTCAGGTCTGAAGAGACTACAGCGCCAAGTGTATTCGCTCCAAACTACTTTATGGAAACACGCTTAATTTTAAAAAATCTTTTTTCGCGACATCTCAAAAGTTCACTTAAAATGAGCTCGACGGCTGAGTGGAAGCACAGCTAACGACATGTCACACAGTGAAAGCTGTGTCAGTATCGGAGTATGAGTCAGCTGGATCCTGCAGGTTTCAACATTCTCCTCTGATCACGAGGACTGGCTGCTTGCTGTAACTCTTTATTTTGCCTGAAAGCAACAAAATCTCCTTCCAATGCAGTTCAACCGCACCCAACACAGGACACAAGCAGCAGCCTGCTGGCTGAAAGCCGGTGTTTTCTCACCCAGACGGACTCTTTTGAAACACATTTGTGTGACATCAAAAGCAAATGTAATCCACAAGGAAATACAGTTCCCTTTAAAACTGAATTCACAACACAGTCTAGTTGTATGGGAAACAGCCAATGTGAGTAGAATGTGCATGTGCTAAACGCTGAAAAATGAGATAATCCAAAGCTTTAAACCCTTTCTTCTATTCATCTCCGTCAGACGGAGCGAGTTACCAGCAGAACGTCTGCTCTCTGTGATTCACTTTTCAATTGTTCAATTTGGTAAATTCATCATTTCGTCAGTTCGTTCACATAAACTGACGCATCGCTGCTTCCGAGAGAAGTTAAAGACATAACGGAGAGTCCCGGTGAGTCACGTGTTGACGGAAAACACTCATAGCGAGTGCACGTTTGTCCACTCGATTTGTCGTCCTGAAGGGTTTAGCCTTGGGAGAAGAACTCCTCAGAGAGAGACGCCGAGAACAGACGAGCCGTCAGTCAACAGCCGTCCGTCAGTTCATCCATCAGCAAGACTGAGTGGAAGTAAACGCAGAGTTCATTTCTCTTCACTGGACTCAGACGTGAGTTCAACATGCAGGCGACTGGAGCAAAACACAAGATGAATGGAGAGGAACCACAACACACACACACACACACACATACACACTCCTTTAACTGTAGTACCCGCTGAAGTACTGCTCACATTGGCAGGTGATCTATTACCATTCCTGCCATAGTAGTTTGACCTTGATAAAGTCACTTGAGTGAGACTAATCAAGACTTTGAGTTGTGAGTGTGTGTGTGTGTGTGTGTGTGCGTGTGTGTGTGTGTGTGTGTGTGTGTTGCTTTGCTTCTACTTCAAACCTTAAAGAGGAAGACATTTTTGGAAAGTGAGGACATTTTGAGGACATCTTCAAAGTGCTGCCTGAGGCAAACAGCTTGTTTGGAGTACCGGGTAGAGTTGGGTTCAGGTCACCATGTTACTCTTTTGCAACTCGTTTGCACACCTTGACATGCAGAAAGAAATGTTTGAACAAAATGTTTACCGTGTCATGTGTGAGTTCATGTTTTTGATATTGCAACACATCTAACATTCGTAACAACATGATGACATGTAATCTCTCATGTGGTTTGAGGACGGGGCGTTCTGTCTGTAAAGTCAAGTCAACAGATCCTGTGTTGTGATCCCGAACAAGACAAATAAACCTGCCGTGAGGAGAAGTTGTTTCACAGCGTTTAGAACCGTAGAACTGGCAGCTATTTCTCGGGGGAACACACTTGACTCTTGTTGCCTATCGTGTTGTAACCTCTGTGCTGAAAAGGTCAGAAAACAAAATGCTGAAGTGCTATTGTGAAGGAGCCTTGCAGCTGACACTGATACTTTCCCCACAGCAGGAGGGGAATCAGCTGAGGCAGTCAGACGGTGGCTGAGGTGTGGAGTAGCTCATCCCGGTAAGGCGACGCTTTAGATCATAGCCTGTTATCCACACTCCAGAGGACGCCCTACTGCTCCGTCACACACCACCACTCCAGGTGCTGCTGCCACCTAAGTCCTTTCAAGAGCAATCCCACCGTCTATAAAAGACGGCAGGAAAAAAAGAAAGATACCTCCAAAGAGGGCTGTAGTGGAGTTAAGCTGACAAAGTTCTTTTTCTTTTCTTTTCTCAAAGTCTTTGGGAAGGACAAGTCAGGGAACTCTGGTGAGTTTCGGGTTTATTTATGTGCTCACATGAGGCGATGAAAAATGAAAAGAAGCGTGATGAGAATATAAAATGAGCTCGTCTCAGTGACAACAAACTAATGAAAGCTGAACTGCAGAAATGACACCGGGTATCAAGAACTAAACGAAACAAATCAAAGCGGAGTGAATATTTAGAACAGGTGCAGCAGAGCTCGAGGTAACTCCGTGAGAACACATTCAAAGCAGCACCTGTGCAATATGATGCAATACAACACCTTAAAGGTGCAAAATCCCAGATCTGGAGCATTTTGATTGCCTCTCAAACGGCTCTCGGCATGTCGACGGGGAGCCGGCGGCTCACAGCTAACGGTGCTGACGGTGCAAACTACGGCAAAAAGCGCTGAGAGAGCGAAACGTTTAGGCTGCTGTGCTTCCGCCGGGGCTGGTGTGAAAGCTGTCAATCGAAAACTGGGTACAACCGAACCAGGACCGCCTGAAAAGGTGGGTCTGTTCTGCCTTCAAGCGGACTCTGGTGTGGTTCAACCAACGGAAAAGATTTTATGAAAGCAGATAAGGGATTTTAGCATCATTTCAGAGGCTAAATACTACAGTTTGTATGGAA
This sequence comes from Pholis gunnellus, assembly GCF_910591455.1. Taxonomy (NCBI): domain Eukaryota; kingdom Metazoa; phylum Chordata; class Actinopteri; order Perciformes; family Pholidae; genus Pholis; species Pholis gunnellus. The sequence goes on from NC_136531.1 coordinate 2,010,802, forward strand.
GCCCATTCCCGCCAGCAAAATAAAAAAAAAAAAACACCCGAAAAAAATAACATAAAATCCACCCAAAAAAATTATATATATATCCACCCAGAAAAAAAAAAAGATTATGATGTTGTTTTTTTTGCTAGCAAAAGAGATGAGAAGTGCACATGCGCTTCAGTGAAGATCTCCTCACAGGTCCCATCATCCCCTCACCATGAAAAACGAACACGACATGCAATTCTACATATTAATACTTATGATATATAACATCTAACATTTACAAAAGTCACCAGTAATAGTTACCTTGTGTAGAATTGCATTTCGTTTTCCAAAAAAATCATCATAATCTTTTTTTTTTAACTTTTTTCCGGAAAAAATACGACATGCAAAAAAAAAAAAAAACATAATCTTTTTTTCTTTTTTCTGGGTGGATATATATATAATTTTTTTGGGGTGGATTTTATTTTATTTTATTTTTTTCGGGTGGATTTTTTATTTTATTTTGCTGGCGAGAATGGGCTTCCATAGTTTTGGGATGTCGCATTACGTAGCATTATGCAGAGCTTTGAATCTTTTAGGTCTTTTTCATTTAGTTCAGTTATTGATGGGGACGTTTGTCCCTCTATGTAGACAGAGATGCATGAAACAGATCGTCTCTTTTTTGATGGTGATTCTCCCGTAGACTCTAAATTATGTAAATCGCTGACCTGTTTTCAAACCAAGTTCAGCGTTAAGCAAATTTGACGAGATCACTTGAGCCCATTATTTATCTCCAGCACGGTGTGAAATCTGAAAATTACAAGCACTGTCAAGGTTCCTTTAAAGTCTATAATTGATGCGTGAAGCATGCGGTTAACAGCTTTGTACCGTGAACTGAAATGTTTATGTTGTGCTTCCAAATGTGATTTCATTGATTAGCAATATCAAATGCCAATAGCTTGAAAAAAACAGCTGCTCATTCAGCTCGGTTTGCTCAATGCTTTGTTAATAAAGAACAAACCAAAAGAAGAACATTGGGGTTCGTTAGGGGAAACGTGCTGTCGAGGGTAAAAGTGATATCTGATGAGATGGCGCAAAACGGAAAGAAAACAGACATCACCGTGAAGAAGACATTTACACAAAGGTGCCAACACAAAAATGTCCATCTGGAGTAAATGTGGAAAGACGACAAGATTCGGGATTCGAGAAACTGCACGAAACCGTTTATGACCAAATTATGAATCGGCTACAAGATTTAACCCGCGCCATGTCCCGCCTCCTGATCGCTCTACGTCAGCGACACCGCTCACCTGAACTAAAGGAGTGCTTCCAGTAGTTTAGAACGGCTTACGTAAGCTCGGCAGAACTGGAGGTTGTGCCGCCGTTCAAACCCACAACATGTAATCTACTTTTCAGATTTAGTGGCCGATTTATGAAAAGTGTTTGTCCTGTGTCGGTGTCTCTTGTCAGAAGAAGTCTTTGCCGAGAAGTCCTGCCGAGAAGTCTGCTTCAGAGTTTGCTGAGTGTTTGACTCTGTGACTTTGCCGTAAACAAGTGAAACAGGTTTCGAGACCTCCCACCGAGCCCAACATCACATGGGTACCAGAAGATGACTCCTACTGTGTCAAACTCATAAACTGCTGAACCCCCCCGCTGAGCGATGGGTTTATTTCATCCTTCACTGAGCCATCAACACGCGCACTATTTCTATCGCTCTACTCCTCAGAATCTTCCTGCAATATTCATCTCTGAACCGCAATCCGTTGGCGCGTTCGAACGTCTAACTAGCACTTTACTTGATTTGATGAGCAAATTCTCCGTGATGAACAGCCGGCTCTGTCAAATGAGATACTTTACAGCTTTGTTAGCATTTAGCTTTTAGCTTTTCGACAGATTTCATTTGAAATCAGTTGCCTTTTTTTCTTCCCCCCACGCACCTACACGTTGTGTTTCCTGCTGCAAGATTATGATCAAAATGTTATAAAGTTCTGCTATGAATGGTTAAACAGTCGTTGCCTTGGACCTGGTGATTGTTTGATGCAATTTCCATCTGCTGTACCGTTCACACTAGCGGTGCAACGGATCATAAAACTCGGATTGTATCACGGATCGGAGTCGCGGATCGCACTGGGCCCAAATGAAAAAGGAAGCATATGTAACTTCTAGAGATCTCCAATAAGGCTTTTATGCCGCCGACAGCAGTTGCGATCATCGCTGATCCATATTGGCAAATACAGATCGTTGTTGTTGTTGTTTTGTTATCGCAGCTGGTCTACGAGGATCCAGAACACCGTCCCAAAGACCACTTCAACCGCTCCGACGTCAGTGTAAAACATTCTAAATGTTATAGTTTTACTTTGTTGTAGTAATTTATGTTTTTTGCATAGAAACACAAAATTCTAATGATAAGGAAATATAAGATTGTATTTTTATTGATAAAACAAATCTGTTCATTATTAGTTGTGATGATGTATGAAAAGCTGCTTCGAGCTCGTGTTAGGAAGTTAAACAGCTCATAATTCATCTCTTAATAACTATTTGATGTTGCTGTGAAAACATCTCAGAGCCTGAACGCATCATATTTATCTTAATGCTACCTGTACCTCTTAGCCGTTAGCGGCGCTGCTAACGTTAGCAGCTCTCCTCCTGTCAATGTCTACAAGATTTGTTGTACACACATTATCAGGTATCGGTGACGAGAAAGCATGAACGCCGACGTCCTGATCGCATATTTTACTGAATATCGCAGGATAACGATCGTCATTAAAACTTTATTTCACACTGCGATGGTTAAAGTGTGTAATTAATCCGCGGTTCACATGCTTGCCGCACAGCAAAGGGGAGGATTTCTTTTTTACGGGACGTGCTGGAGACGTTATCAGGCCTGTGTTTGATGCAGCGCGTCCATCAACATTTCAAACACCGATCAGCCGACGTCTTTGGTTCAGCAGGAGCGTGGAAAGCGGTAACATAGCAACAGCTGTGAACACAAACAGCAGCGAGCCTCTTCTGCCGCCGCCCTTAAGAAAAAAGAGTCGCCACGTGGACACAGCTTTAAACCCTTTCTCTCCATCTGGCACCAAATCTATGACTCAGGAGATCACATTTTATAAAAACAGCTCACAAACAACTTGTCCACCCCCCCCCCCCCCCCCCACCCCCCCCACCCCAACAGAGCGAGAGGAGAAACGCCGCGGCAGGTACAGAGTCAGTGAGTGTGCAGAGAAACGAGGTAATGACTGCAATTCAACTTCACTTCCCGGGTAAGTGAGTGAGAGTGAAAGTTTACAGCTCGAATCAATGAGAGCGGGCAACAAGGGGAGGCCGCGGGAGACCGACACAACTCATGGGTCAATGCGAGACACGGACGGAGAGAGAGAAAGTGTTAGTGGTAGAAGGAGAGAGAGAGACGACCAGAGCAGCAGCTTTTGACTTGAAGCATCGAGGCGGAATGATGGATGGAAAAATACAGAAAGAAGCCACCAAAGTCATTTGTTTGCCTGAAAAAGTCAAGGATCACATGTGAGTCACCACCTGTCACGCCCCGCTACAATACACACACACACACACTAGCTCATCCTCCACTAAGAGGATCCCACACACACACACACACACATCAGCCCAACGCACACAAACATTAATCACTGCTGCAGTCTGGAGGGGAAGCCAGCGGTGTATTTCCCTCGGGTGCAGCAGTTCTTCTGCTGTTTCAGCTCAGCACCCTCGCTGAGTAAATGTAGCTTCTCACCCGAGACACCAAAAACTCTACCGAGTGTTTTGTTTTGTTTGAATAGCGGCGCATCGTTGTGTGGCTGCTGCCGTGTGTCAAATGTATTGTAGCAGAAACGCAGGATGTGTCCGGATGTAGTAAAATAAGATGAAAAAGCACTTAACGCTGGAAACAAAGCTACTCAATCAAAGGCCTCTGTTCTCCGTCCGCTTGTCACACCGTCTCTCCTCTGAGGTTACATAGTACATTAAACCCCACAGGCTCGGGCATTTCTTTTCCTATTTTGTTTTTCACCTCATTTACCATCCTTCCTCTCCGTTTTCCTCATTTCTTCCCTCCTCTTCTTTCCCCATTAAGCTCTTGCTGCAACATGCAGGTCTATGAACACAACCCCGTTAGCTTTACTTTCACTTCTCTTTCTTTTGCTCCTTGAATAACTTCTCTCCTCACGTCATCCTGTGATTTAAATCCACATTGTCCTCTTGTTCTCCCCTCCTCTTCACTCCTCTCTGTTCTTATGAGAACTCCTGATTGATATTAAACGTAAAATGGATATTATGTCATATGTATGGAAGCCCTGAGAGACAAGTGAGAAAGAAAGTCAAGTGAGTCTGATCTATTAATTAAGAACAGATGAAAAAAATAAGGTTTTGCGAGGATAATCTTTCCAAATTTCTTAATTTCTAAACAAAACTTCTAAATAGGACTGAAAGCATTCATGTTTTCTTCAAGGCGAGTTTGAATTGACTTAACTAATGTGTGTATCTTGTGTTAATCATGAAGAAATGATTTAAAACAAGTATCCTGAATGGCAAAACTGTTTGTATATTAGAAACACAGGAGAGAAACGGGCTTCCGTACTTTTATCTTCTTCCAGGGTTCTGATTAGAGATGCATTGATGCAATTTTCTCTCTAAAAACTATAATAAACTACATATTTTTGTCTTCCTAATAATATTGCCAACTGTCCTGAAGTCGGTGTAAACCGCCAAGAATTCTAAATGTTATGATCTTACTTTGATATAGTCATCTATAATGTGTTTGCAGGAAAATACCCAATTTAAACAAATGGGGAATAAATGATTGTATTTTAATTAAATACTTGCTTAGAGCTTGTATGAGGAAGTCATATCTTCCTCTCTAATATCCATTTCATACTGCTGTGGACTCATCTCCTTCAGACTGTATATTTATTCTCACCGAAAAACGACATTTTACAAGATTACCTGCGAACGCATCACGATGATGTTAAAGTTACTTCAGCTGCTCAGTGGCCCACATTGAAGAGCGAGGAAGACTGCGCCTGTGAAGGTGAGGCGGAGCTTAAACAGAGCAGTAAACAAAATATGCATGATTGATTCTTTTTTTTTTTCATATTTGGATGAGCTGTCGTATTTCCAATCTTTCTCTCATCCTCTCATCCCAAGACTCTCCAATATTGCACCTTCTTATCAGCTTTCACTCCTCATTACGCTGCGCTCACATCCACACACAACCCGTGTTCGGGTGCCGCGCCGACGCGTTGCTTTCGGTGAAATTTGCTACATATTTTACAGCAGGCAGCCACGGGCCATAAATCATCTTCTGGCAGTCCAGATTGTATGAGCGCGCTCACGCTACGACGCCGCTCGGGCGTATTTTGTTGTTGCCCACGACCAGCGGTCCAAAGGTCAGGCCTGTCAAAAGGCCGTGTGCCTTCAGCGGCGCCATCAACACCCATCTGGAGGATTTCCAGTCATCACATTCAGAGAAGGCTCAAAAAAAAGAGTGTCACTCGTTAAGTTTTAATAGTGACTGTGTTCATACTAGGAGAAAAAAAAATGAGATGACACTTTCAATTACAGCCACTGCATTTCATAATTACAGCCTAATTAGAGCGCGAGAGGAGAGAGTCTGGAGCAACATTCAACTGACACGAAAGACTAAATGACATCGCCCCGGTCCGTCAGCAGGGAGGAGGCTGGTTCCACATGTGCTGTGTCAGAGTGTAGAGGGGGGGGGGGGGGACATTTTCATGTTCCTATCTTAACACAGCAAACTCTCCTAACATCAGATGTATAATTGACCCGTGTAAACATGATGAATGCCATAACATATAAACGGGCATAATTAATGCCCCAATAATACCAGACAAAGCTACACACCCTCCCCCATAAGTCCTGCATTCAGAGGTCCATAAAGGAAAGTGTGTTGGTGACTAATAACGAGTGCTGTTATTATTGAATCACCTGACATCGAAATAAAGAAGAAATGGTTCCACATGTGATCAATGAGCACAACGGCAGGGGGGTCGAATAACTGAAGATGTTCATGTGGATGTTAGTGTTATACAACGGCATCAATAGACCATTTAAATCAATGGGGCCATTGTTAGGCTACATGAATACATTTAGAACGATGTTGATCATTCAAACAGGATAATGTCAACATAAATATCAACTGTAATTTATGAAGAGTCTTTAAACTCAAAATCACTTCAAAGTGATGTAATATACAATCCATTTGTGAAAAACATGGAACTTGGACAACAGCAGACAAATTGCAGGTTTGGACTGTTTGAAAATTTTGTTCAAGCCGAAGAAATAATTCACAAAAACGAGGAAATTGTTGAAGTTCAAGTTCTTTTGAATCAGTCCTACAAACCACCAAAGAAGAAATCTATGTGTGTGAGTGGTTCTGGAATAAAGCCCGATAACCTCTGTTTAGACTGTGATTCATCCAGGTGCTGTCGGAGTGAGATGCCCAAACGCTTAAAACCCACCAGAGCAGCAGGATGACCTTCATCTACCCGGGCTATGCTTCTGGATGAAGTCAAACATATCAAGGACTAATGAGGCACCATCTTGGTGTATTAGATGGTAATCCAAGTGCAATAAAAGAAGGAGCACTCCAAGTTCTGGGGTAACACAACTGTTAGAAAACCCATGATTCGTACTAATACAATATATATATATACGTTCATCATATCAAAGAACGACGGATGTTAATACGATCAGAATGTTTACGTGAACCCTGTCATCCGTCCTACGCTGGTATTTAGCTTTCTGCCCCCTGATCTTCTCACTATATGGCACGTTTCACAAAAAGTAAGATGTTCTTCAGCATAATGCAGTTTCTCCACCATCCGTCCGGCGCCGAGGACCCTGGAGGAGTCATTACGACTCTCCTAGTTCAGCATCTCTCTCCAAACTCTGTATCTTTTAACATTTATTAGGCGTCGCTGATGAAATGTGGAGGACCGGCCTTCTTTAACCTTGTGAATAACGAACTGACAAAAACGGTTTGTTTTGGTTATTGTGCCGCCTCGCACTCCATTCGGTCTCATTTGTGTCCGTTCGTCCACACGGGCCGTCCCGACGAGGAGGTCCGACCTGCCTCTGGCCGGCTAATAGCTCTCCACATTGATGATTTATGTCGGCGCCAAAGTCAGAGCACATTAAATCCTGATCTGTGTGTGCGAGTGGTGTGTACATGTGTCAGACTGTGTCAGCATTAGTTTATAGCTGTGGTTTTTTTGCCCTCCCTACCGGGGCCGAGATCAGCCATCAAGTAAAGCGGAAGTGCTTGAGCTCCGAGTACACAACTCAGCCGGAGACATCTCGACAGACAGGTTAAGAACCAGACCAGGCTCCAGACTTCCGTCTCAAAAAAACGTGTCAAAACACCGAGTACCTCGCATCTCTTCCCTTTTCCAGGATAACAGTTTGTGGGGACGACACAGACGGATCACACTGAAGGTTGTGCTGTGAATATTTTCCTCCCCTCACAGTTTGGTGTCTCTGTGACCCGACGAAAACACACAAAAAAACAACTGCTATGAATTTAGAAAGGTACCCGGTACTGTAGCATCCTACGGCGGTGTGTATTTTCAGTCTGTCAAATTCTGACTGGAACTGCCGACTCGAATGATAAAAGATGAGAGACGGTGAGAGAACCTTTCCAGCGACTGCTGAACTGCATAACTCGTCAGAACTAAACCTGTTTGTTTCCATACAACCAGTCTGCACCCTCAGTCACGTATCTTCTCACAGATTACAGTCGCAGTTACAAACAATTTCAAAGACGTTGTCAATTGAGACAAAAGGATTTTGCTGGTTTTAAGCTGATCTCTGTGAACAGATTCTGCATCTACTTCTGGTTTCAGTAGTGTTGACCAATCGCCGTTGAGCAGGCTGACGTCCCTGAAACCTCTTTTAAAAGCGCAATTATACAGTAAGCAGCAGTCTATTATTCAAACTGCAAAACATTCACAATTATGAAAGGTGAGAGATGATTCTATGTCGTATATATTTTATGCATCTGAAGCTGATCCACCTCTGACTGTTTCTCCTCATAAATAGTACAGATTAAGTTTTTTTCCGCTGCATCATGTTTTTTGAATATGACTCAAACGTTGGTACTTAATTAGTTCCACAAACCCGGCTTGCACATAATTCCTCTAAATAACCACTTCCGTCCGTATTCATTTGGATTTGGTCGATGAACCCCGACAGATAACTTCTCTGCGTAATGTTTTCGTCTGTTGAGCTTAATAGGCCTCTCGTGTAACGTTTATTTATCGCACAGCGACTTATGTGTAATGTGAGTCAGCTGTTTTTTTTGAGCGGTAGTTTTAGGAAACCCTGGGCTGCACTACAGTCGACCTCCTTCGGGGGGTTCAAACACGTGACCCCGTTGCCGTTTCTCTCTCGGCTCCGGCCTGTTTTGTGCCGTCAGATATTGAGTGATCGCTATCCAAGAAACGGAGAGCGCCAGACATTGCTTTGCTTCAAAATTGCTCAAAATGCAATTCCATCATCCTCAAGAAAAGAACTATCGTCTGAGGAACGGGAAGCTGCTTCATTTTTCATTGGCCCCGTTTTTTTATTGATTTTTCTTCCCACCAAAAAAGGTTCTCCGTCTCGTCTGTGTGAATAACCTCTCTCGCTCTCTCTCTCTCTCTCTCTCTCTCTCTCTCTCTCTCTCTCTCTCTCTCTCTCTCTCTCTCTCGCTCTCTCTCTCTCCATCACATCCTTCACTCTATTCATTTTGTCGTCCATCAAACAGGCCGATACATGCCACCCACCTCTCCTCTTCGTGCTCAAGGAGTGCTCATCCTCGGTGAGCACAAGAGGCAGAAAACGGCAGCTCTGTAATGGCATTCACACACACACACACACACACACACACACACACACACACACTGTCTTCTCTCCGAGCAGCCCCTGTAACCTCTATCAAGTCTTTCTGCTGGAGCAAAAGCACATTAGAGAGGCACATTGTCTAAGCCGGTCACATAAGCACAGGTTGGAGGCTGGATGGTATAATGAATTTATGCATTCCATAGCAATGACACACACACACACACACACACACACACACAACAAACTGCAAATAAACTGTCACATAAACAGCAAACATTTGCTCTTCAAAATCAGTATTTTCTCGTTGGCGTGGGACCTGCGACCTCCGTGTTTGGGATGCTAAAAAGAAGAAGATCTTCAGTTTCCTTTCAAGCCCCCACAAGTTCATAATGATTGTTGTTGTGTGTGGCAAAGGTGAGCATAAATGAGCCGAGCCGGGGCCAAACTGGCCTTTCATCGTTGAGTTTTTAAAGAGGACCGGTCCTCTAAGAAGGTTAAGTTAGATGTGCAAATGCAGAGAAACAGAATCTGGGGCCAGAGGGACAATTTATATGTAGAAATACCTTTTGTATTTTACAAATTATGTCTATATGTGACTATATGTTTATAGGCCTAAACTACACCCCCCCCCCCCCCCCCTCCCCATCCTACGTACCCTGATGAACAGCACTGCCTTCACCTTCTACGTTTCCCTTGACAAGAATAAAAGGTGATTTATGGGGCGATAAGCACCTATAAGCAGTCTGAAACTGCTCATTGTCGGGTCCAACTTCAGGGACTGGCTGGTACTGGAGGTTCTCTGGAGGGTCAACAAAAAGTATCACACATAAACCAGTGTCTTCTTTAAAGAGCTCTTCTGCAAACAAGCCTCTCTCATATTTTGTCCTAGCAGGTCAACAGATAACCGTTATCTGCAGGTTAAAGCTGTGAGCAAGCCAGGACGGCATCTCTCTCCGATAAGCCTGGTGTGTGTTTCTGCTCAACTGGCACTGCGGTGACATGTCCTCAAACCCTCAGGGGGAAATGATGGTAATGTCGACGAGGCTGCTTTGGTTTGCAGCGATGATCCCGGAGGGACCAGGTATCGACGGAAACCATCGGCTGACCCGTGATCACTGACAGCTGAAGTCTACCTGGCAGCTCACGGAGTAATGAGTGCTTGTATGCTTGCATTGTTTACATGTGTGTTCATTAATGTGTGTGTGATTGTGTTCACGTGTGAGTGTCATCGCAGGTCTCCCGGAGTCGATACGCTTCCTTCTCACTAATCAATGTGTGTTGATGAGGTTTTGGGTGATCGTCTCTCTCGGGGTTTTCCACCGTATTCGTCATTTCCCAGGACCGCCCTCCGTCACCGCCAACCGATCCGTCTGCCTGATCGCACGCAGCGGAGGCAAAAGCTGTAATCTGCATCGCCGATAGATTGAAGAGAGGAGGAGGGCTGTAACTTGTGTTAACAACGCAGCTACGAGGAGGAAAACACTTTGCAAGAGAATTCCATGCAAAGTGGAGTGAAAGGTGGAGGAGACGGGGGGAATAGAGCTCAAGGGCCTTTTTTCCATAAGAGGCAAATTGAAATATATATGTTTATGAACTCTGGGTTTTTTTATGAGGAAACTGGAAATACATTTCAAGCTTGTAATGACATGAGGAACATGTAAAGAGCCACATTGACAAACTGTGAATGTGAGCTCGTCCTGCTTTCTTTGAGATTGTTGAGAGCAAGAACGCAACATGAAGCAAATTGGAAAAAAGGCTCATTTATCTTCTGCTCCTCTCGACCAGCGCTCTCCATCACAGCGAACCAAGCGATGTAACTACAGCGACAACACGGAATAGTTAGTATATGAACGAGGTGGACCTTTCCTCCTCAGGTTTCCTGCTGCTAAACACATTTTCCAATCGGCCAGGCGGACGCCGGTTATTGATTCTGAGTGCTGTGCTTTTACCGTCTTCCTCCTCTCGCTCTAACGTAGCGACTGTCAGAGCGGTGACAGCCTCAAACAAACAAAGTACGAGGGCAAGCGTCCTCCGCTTGGTGCACGTGGTGAAAAAAACAATGTCAAATAAATAGATAGCAGCCCAAACAGATAATAAAAAAGCAAAGGAGTGATGCTACCATACCGTGGAGGCTGTGCTGCTTCCTGGCCCAGGAGCTGCAGTTTAAAGACCTTGTTTACCTTCTATTTATAGACGGACCGACAGACCGGGAGTCTGGCTGGTCTCAGCAGATGGTGAGAGGTGATGGTCGTGACTTACAGTGGCAAGCTTTGATGTGGCGCGCGCACACACACAGACACACACACACACACACACACACACACACACACACACACACACACACACACACACACACACACACACACACTGTGGTGACCAGAGTAAAACTTGGCAATAGGTGCCAGAAGTTTATTTTTTGTTGGTAATAAGAATACGATACTGTACAGTAAGTTTATTGTGACATATGGTGTTGACATACAGGCTAGAATACTGGCTGTATTCTGTGTCATTACAGTAGTAATGCCAGGATATTGCAGTGATTTAACAGTACGCTGCTGTAGATTTACTGTATTTAACTGTTTAGTTTTTTGATCTTTCTCTCAAACACAAAGACATTGCGTCCTGGAAAAGTCCCTGACAAAGCTGCAACATTAGCAGATGAAGTGGAGCCACACGGGTGCACCGTTCCCCCAGCTAGACAAAGACAGTATGTGCTCCGAGCTCTCCCTTCATCGGTGCAAAACTTTTTTCTCAGATCACATTTGTATCTGCATCAGAGCGAAGGGAAATCGTTGAGACTCGCACTGTTATTTGCTTGGGCATGTTAAACGATCCCCCGTGATTTCCGCCCCGGTCCTCGCTGCCGCTGAAGCGCTTTCAACTCAGCCATGCGTTGTTAGCAAAAAAAACGATAGGCAGCGCTGCGATGCTTTTCTACGAGAGCGGCGGCAATTCAAAGGCGATTAAAGATGGTTTTAGGCACAGAGAGAGGTGCAATCTATCCCCCCGCCGTGATCAAAAGCTTAACCGGTGGGGCGAGAAGCCTGAGAGGGGAGGAAGACGAGAGAATCCAACGAAGGGCACAGACTGACTGAACTCTAATAAGCAGACCGAGACGTTAGATACAAAACTAGATCCAATCGTGCAGGAAAACAGGAGGAACTTGTTCTTAATTGAGTAGCCTCTAACCTCTAAGTCATTATTATGTGTGTGTGTCATAATACAAGCTGTTGTAGTATTCTCTGATTCTTTATGACCGGCACACAAGACGAATACATGAGGCTGATTTACCGCAGATTCATCCATCCTGACGACTTCAGGCAAAATAATTAGAGGCTATCGACAGGTCTAACACAGGCCTTTCAACCAGGAGACCGCTCTTTATGTCCCAACGTTTTATTTTTTAGGTTACATTTTTTACATTTTAGCCAAACCCGGATGTTTTTCCGAACCCTAACAAATTAGTTTCGATGTGTTTTGTTTAAATTCACAACATTAACCACGTGTTCACTGCGACCGTGTCATAGTTTGACCCGCTGAGCTACTCAGTGTGTTAGACAGTAACAAAGGTTACTCAGTGAGGGCGCTCAGGATGTGATGGGGTTGCGATGAGGATGTGTTGCTGCATGTGTCCCGTAACAAGCCAAACAACTCAATGCTTCCTTTGCATTCACACGGGACTGTGTGTTTGACCCACCCAGCCTTGAGGGACTCTCTAGCTTTTTATACTACTTAACACACACCTTTCTGCACTAAATATACTACTTCTCTTGCTCGGACCAAATGCAAAAACACCCACGTATCCGGGGTTTAGAGAAACATTTTCTCTTAGCGACTTGGCTGTTAATGGGGTGCTCGAGCAGAGGGTTAACCGCCTTCAGGATTGTCACACACACACCTTTCAAAGAACCTTTTACATGTGCATTATTTGGAGCCAAACTTATCACTAGAGGCTCATTATCCAACCCTGCAGGATGTCGACACCAGGCAGCGCAGAACCAAGAGTTGTTGAAGCCAACTGCTGTTAAGTCATGTGCACATATAGTCACGCGGGGCTGTGGGGCGGCCTCGGGCCATTAGGATTCTTAACATTAAGGCTGCCATTACTCTGCTCTTCAACTTCATTGGACCACACCGCTGTACCCTTTAAATGAACCCTGTCACCACAACCATCTGTACACGCTTTCAACATCTGTCCATTCGCACTGCACCATCTGTACGAATCAACATTCTATAATGTTTCCTTTTTCCCTTTTCGCTGCACGTCCATATCCACTCTGAACATGACGTTTTATCTTGAACTTTTACTGTTAATCAGAGATTCTCAATGACCACGCAACTTCACGAGACGAAGGAACACGCCTTTAAAGCAGAATGTACTTAGTTTTCACATTTTTCAACTTAATTCAGGTCTGATTCAGCATTTTCAGAGTTTGGCCGTCACCTCCATGAAAGAGAAATGACGTCTCCTGAAGGAGAGCCGTGTAATACGCTCAAAAGACTCTTTTTAAAAAAACACGGCGCAGATGTGAAAGGTGATTCCCGTTGAGGGCCAGAGGAAGACAGATGTTTCATTTGTAAGAGCTGCATCAATCACTGCATGATAGGACGGTCACAAAGTGACCTATTGCTAAATCCCTCATGACAAATGATTTTGCTGACGTATATTTGGCCTTAAAGCAAGAAGCAGGTTGCCCACACACACACACACACACACACACGTTGGATTACAGGATTGTAACTCAGGCCGGTTGGGTCAGGGTGAACTCTCACGTCTGTGCGTTGGGCTGACACTCTGTCTTGGATTGGGTGCCATGTATTGAGACTCTGCTCCACACAGGTCGCCACACTGATGCGTGATGCTCATGGTGCTGAACAATAAGATGTTTCTGTCAGTTATGGTGTTGACAGAATACAAACTGATGAATAGTCTCCGTGTTACCATAGAGTGTGTGTCAACACTATACTTGCCTTATCATTAGCGAGCAACCTCTCAGTTCTGAAAAGTGAAGCCATTGTTGGAAGTTTGAATTCGCATTCTCTCTGCTGACTGAAAGAAGACGGATTAAGGGATGGAGCGTAGAGAGCGTGGCAGCGATGGAGGGAGGTTGGATAGAGAGAATCGAACAGAGGAGTGAGGGGGTAAGAAAAGCTGTAAATTGGCTGGAGCAGGGAACGGATGGATGAGCGATGTACCGGGGAAACATCCCTCAATGCATCGGGCCACTTTAGACTTTCAGCTTGTTCACGTTCTTTAGTTTTCTGTCTTACGTGAACCTATGATTATATTTCATAACATGAAGGCTGCGGTTTGCTTTGTGCATGCAGTTGTGACCAGTCTTGTCTCTCCTGTTTTACGCACTTAACTTCAGTGATTGTGTGTTGGGCACTGACAAAATTCAGGTCACCTCCACCTCCTGTTCCTAAATGCATCCTGTGGACGTGACCTCCGGTTCTGCCGAGTGAAGCCGACGTGGAAGTGTCTTAAAACCTGCATTCTCTCTAGTGTCCACCAGGGGGCGACTCCTCTGGTTGTATAGAAGTCTATGAGAAAATGACTCTACTTCTCTCTTGATTTATTACCTCAGTAAACATTGTAAACATGAGTTTATGGTCTCAATCTCTAGTTTCAAGTCTTCTTCAATACAGCATGATGTTCATTTAGTAAATGATGGTCCATTTAGAGTCACACAGACCATAAAGCAGGGGATGCTTTAGGGGCGGGGCTTCACAGTGATTGACACGTTGCTAACACGGCGTTGTCCTGTCTGGGAGTTTCACCGTGTTTTCAGTTCATGGAACTGAATTGTAACATTTCGGTTGCTCAGCTCCAACCTCACTTCTGGTTGCAAAAAAATCCAAAGATGACGACGACCAAAATGCCGAACTCGAAGCTTTAAAACCTTAATCCACAAACCGATGGGTGACGTCACAGTGACTACGTCTACTTTTCACAGTCTTGTCGCGGTGATGTTGTGAAGCGACCAGCAGAGATTCTAGAAAGTCACTGCAAAAAAAACACCAAAGGACACAACACATGAGAGTGGAATCCATGTTCTCATCCAGCTTTCATTCTAACAAACCAAACCTGAGGAAGTGTGGTGTGTACTTTCTGCAGTTCAGTACGTAGAAACTCAAATATTATTTGAAGGTTTTAAAAACCATTAAGCTTTAACATTTCTCAAGCTTTTGCTTTTCAAAGATTTTCCCATCATCGTTCTGTCAAAGGCAGGAGTGGAGGAGTTCTTGTGTGCCTTTAACAGCCCAGAGCAGCAGGAACCTGAACAAACTGCAGCGAAAGCTGGATTCACTTTACAATGATCGTCTCATTGTCCACGAGCCGTGATGGGAGCCGACAGCTCGCCGTAACCACATTAAGACATCTTTTACCCCGCTGGATCACCGCAGTCAGCACATATTCCACTGGGGGTAATAGCTCCAGCGTCTGAATAAGAGAAAGGAGAATCTGTCCACTGACGTCAAACTCTGATAAACAAAGGAGGTTAAATCCTTTTAGTGCATGAATAGCCCTGTTTTTAAATAATATATTCACCACCTGTCAGAAGAGAGAGGTACGAACGGAGGAGGTGAAGAAAGGGGGAGAGAAGTGATGTGGAGACCAAGGTCACTCAGGGAAGGAAAAGGGGGAGTACAAGGTGTGAACACGAGTCGTACACAGCGAGGTGATGAGCAGATCAGGTGTGAGAGCGGGGGGGGGGGGGGGGGCAGAGAAAGAGAATGAATAAAGAGATGGCAGAGTGATGGACATGACATGTCCCTAGATGATAAAGTGAAGGGGTGAGCTTTCAGAAGGCAAAGGGGGAGGGAGAGGCTTTCAAGCTAAATGATCAGAGCAGAGGTTTCAACGGATGAGAGGAGAGGATAATAAGAGAAAGAAAGAATAGATGGGAGGAGAGGATAATAAGAGAAAGAAAGAATAGATGGGAGGAGAGGATAATAAGAGAAAGAAAGAATAGATGGAAGAAGAGGATAATAAGAGAAAGAAAGAATAGATGGGAGGAGAGGATAATAAGAGGAGCTCAGAGGAATTAAGGAATAAAAAAGAAGAGAAGGAATCATAGCAGACAATAGTTTGCGAGCGAGGGGAGGAAAAGGGAGTGAAAGAAAATAAAGGACTGAGGGGAAGGAAAGGAAAGGAAGGGAGAGGAGGGATTTATAAACAATAGAAGAAGAAGAAGAAGAAGAAGAAGAAAGGGGGAGAAAAGGCAGCCCCGTCTCAAACAACATCACGTTACCGTACAACGAAGCTGCATTCAAAGCGTGAGTAACATTGTAAAACAAAACAAAACAAAAAAATGCTACAAAACTACTTCGTAGGGTTCCAACTGTCCATCCGCCCGACCCCCGACCCCGACCCCCGACCCCCGGCCTACGTGGACTTCAGCGGATTGGTTCAAAACTTAATCCAAGAAAAAATAGGTTTCCCTCTAAAAGTAATTCACAAAGCAGCTTCATTCTTTAGGAGATGAGCAGAAAAGGGGAGAGGAGGTTAGACTAAGAGGACCAAAGACTGAGGGAAGGTCATAGGAAGGATGTGAGGAACAAAGGTGGAAGGGTAAACAATTTGAGGAAGTAAGAGTAAATAAAAGAAACAGTGGTGAAAGAAGGGGAGAGAAGGTAGAATAAAAGAGAAGAGAGGGCCAGAATGGAGAGAACAGGAAATGAGAAAAGGTAGAGCAGAGAAAAAAGGAGAAGGAAGAAGTGAAAAAGGGAAGAAGAGACAAAGAGAGAGACAAAAGAAGGGAGGAAGGAAGGATGGGTGCTGAGAACGATGACATCATGCGTAGAGCTCTGGATGCAGCAGAGAGGCGGAGATGAACGGAGACAGAGAAACGGAGAGCCAGGTTGCATCAGACAAGAGGTGTAAATAACAATAATGAGCCTGTGCAGAAAACAGAGGAAGGAAAGGAGGAGAGAGGTAGAGACAGTTTGAGTAACGCCATCTCTCTGCCAATACGCCCAAAGCGAGCTGACAGAAGAGGGAGGCTTTGACAGACATTTGGGGAGGAAAAAAGTGATCAAAAGCAAACGAGGGGAGTCAAACATGGCGACGGAGCGAGTAGCGAGAGTGTGACGGGGGAGGAGAAGAGGAGGGATGGTGTCTGATGAAAAACGAGGACGAAGCAGCAAAAAACGAGATGGAAGACGGTGAAAGAAAAGACAGACGGAGGTTGAGCGAGGTGTGAGTAATGTCTCCGCGCTGTCGCCCTAATGAGACTCAGGTTTGCTTTATGGACGCATCCTGCATCTCCTCCCAGCAACGTCTCCGTCGGCATCAACCGAGATTATTGGACACATCGCACATTCATAAACCCGCAGGAAGGCTCAATGTGCATAATGCTCAGTACAAGTACCGCAATAAAGCCGGTTAATAATCAATAGAGGATCATTTGCATGCTCGCTGCTCTGCTGCAGGGTTTTGTCTTCGTTCAAACGACTTTACGCAGAATAAAATAAAAACAACATGATTTGAAGGTGTTCACAGGAGCCACAGAGTCCACCAAGCAGGAGCGAAGTGCAGCTCACGACATGTTTCTGTGGAGGCGTGTCCATGTGCTTCAGATATTACTATACAAACATATGCAATCATTTCATGGGATTGAGCATTATTTTTTGTAGTTATAACGAAGAGAGAAGTTCAGAACGTCACGCTGGATGTTTATCGAAGTGGCGAATCCCTCCAGCAGCCACAGTAACTCTAGGAACATGGGACGAAGTCAGGCAACAAAAAAACGTCATTATTGTAACCACGACAAGGAAGCTCCGCTAACCCAAACACAGGAAGCATTTTAATCCGAACATCATCTTTCCCTGAACTCAACCAAATCCTGATCTTCATCAGAAGACTCTGCATTCATGGTCACGCGTTCTGGTTTCCGTTTGCCTCGGATGTGATCGGTCAGGACTCAGACTACGGTGTTGGATGATACAGGTGAACAGTCAGTGGAGAGGCGGGACTGAGAACCCTCTCGCTGTCTGGTTGTGTAAATGTATTAATTTAACAAAAGAGTTCTGTGAAAGAAAATATGCACTCAGCAAAATGCTTCCCTGGATATCCCAGCATAAGAGAACGTCTTCAGAAATAATAAGTTGTTGTTCTGGTCTCATTTTGTCATCAAACCTAATGCTATTTGGCAACATACCCAGAATCCTTAGCATGAGCAACACGATGGTAATTTAGTAAAGATCTCACACACCAAACTAGAAAATCAGCCAAGTAGAGCCGAAGCTAATCAGAGGCTCCAGTCGTCTGAGTTAGACACATTGAGAGTGTTTCCTCAAAGTAACAGTTTAAAATCCCGCTCACATCCAATAAACTATCCAGCGAAGATTGTTGACTTCATTTGGAGAACTCTGATACTTCAGACTGCTGAAGCCTCATGTTAGCATCGGCTACACTGAGGACTGCAGTCTGACACAGAACTAGATTACATTTCTTACAGTGAAAGAAAACGGATCACTTATTAACAGCTGATA
Organism: Pholis gunnellus; assembly: GCF_910591455.1. NCBI lineage: Eukaryota > Metazoa > Chordata > Actinopteri > Perciformes > Pholidae > Pholis > Pholis gunnellus. Next base: position 2,029,114 of record NC_136531.1, read on the forward strand.
TGGAGATGATGGAGTATTATCACGACAGACTGGAAAAAAAACACAAACAATCTCCACCCGAGGAGTCCAGTGGAAATATCCATTCCATTTTTTGCATCCGATGAACAGAAGTGACCACATTTGTCTGTATATTTATATGTGACCAGGAGAAAAGAGATAAGAGTTCAAATGCAAGTAAACATAGAGGCACACAGAAGGCGTGACGGCCCCAAGGACATTGTGAGTGTCTCCCTATGGACTGGATCGCCGGTGCGTTGCGATGGAGCGGGTTATTATAGCAGAAAGCAACACGCAGAGAGAATGAGGACGTCAGAGAGCGGCAAGGCAGCGCAGAGCGCTGCAGAGACAGATAACGTGTTTTAAATTGAGGTGCAAGATTTGAACGTCTCCATCAACTCCCTCTGTGTTAACTTAATAATCAAGGCAATGAGATCAAATTACCGGTTAGATGCTTATTAACGGTGTTTTAATTGCTGATGCGTGAAGGGGAAACGCACACGGATGTGCTGGTTGATGCACCTCCGTTTACTCACGTTGCATCGATTATCATACAGTGTTGGTGTGTGTAGGCGTCGGGCTTGTCGCTCCCCTCAAGGAAACAACAAGTTGGGAGTTGCGATAGTGACTCTGACCCTCAGGAACATGGACTGTAGGAGCCTACAGGTGGAGGTAGGGCTGAAAACAAGGAGGGGTAAAACAACCAGCGCCACAATATGCAGCCGAGGGCCTGTTGACGTCAACACAAGCGTGCAAACCTTCGTGGAATTAATTTTCTCACATTTTTAAAGAGAACGAGAGCAAATTACAAGTTGTGAAGTAAAAAGTGTCAGAGAACGGCGGGAGGGAGAAAGCTCTTCAACCATCCGTCAGCCTTTAATGCATCTTTGATAACTTCTACTCCTCAGCCACGCACTCACACTTTATTGCAATTTATTTTCATTTTTCCGTGAAATGTCAGGTTTCTTTGTGTGCAAATTAAAAATGTGCAAAGGTAGATAATAGATGGATGTTAAGTTATGTAATGAATGAAAGAGAAGGAAGATGTGAGCAGGTGGAGAACTAAATGGTGTCAGACAATTGTCGGAAAGTGCAGCTGACAAAGAAGAAGAAGGGAGAACGGAGGGAACGGGACAGGAAATGAAACATAGTGGCAAAATAATGAAAGAGTGATGAGTCTTATTTTGCGACAGAATGACTCGAGAAATTTCATGTGTGGATGAAATATTAAAACAGAAAGAAGGGGGGGGGAGATGAATCCCTGTTACTCTCTCCACCTCTTTGTTCCCCTTCTTTATCTCTCTTTCCCTCCCTGACAGAGGGAGGGAGAAGATAAAGGGGTGAAGGGAGCAAAGGAGAGTGTGGGAGAGACGGAGGAGGATAAAAATGCTTTTTTTGGCAGCTTCAATGTTTGATGTTGCAGAGTCATTAAAAGTGGGCAAGGCATCCCAGCTATGTGGGAGCATTACACCAGATTGCTCTCTCTCTCTCTCTCTCTCTCTCTCTCTCTCTCTCTCACTCACTCACACTGGCAACTTAAGAGGGAATGATCTGTAATTAGTGAGGTGATCGTCATGCAGATGGGGGGTGTGAAGCAGACTGAGGAATGACTTTAAGGCATTCTAACAGGATGAGAAAGGATTTCCTCTGAGGTCGCGAGAGAGAGATGAAGAAGAAGAAAGAAAGAGAAAGAGAGAGAGAGAGACTCGTGGGGCTTATCTGTGCTTCAGATGCATGTTAACACATGAAAGGAAGCTTCAACCCGTGCACTGACACTCACTGACACATGTGTACGAACACACACACACACACACATGCACAAGCATGCACTCAGTGATGCAACACTGCAGAGCCGTGGCTTTGTGCAGCTCTTGTAGTTCTCCAACACACACACAGATGTAGAAACGTATTTGTATTCAGGATGCACTCACATATGAATACTCACACACGCACACAGGAGCACACAGATCGTTCTGCTGCTGTGCCTGCGAGGACCTTCGGTGTTATAATTAATTCCCCAGCCCCTTAGCTATTTCTCATCTCATTTAAACGGTCCTTTAGAGAGGTAAGAAGACTTTTAAAAGAAAGTCTAAACTAAACAACAAAACAGGTTTGCTCTTCACAGCCTCTAGGAATGATGCTCAGGGGCGTGGCTATGGGGGTCCTCAACAGAGAAGCTCATAGACTGTATAGAAGAAGTGGACGTAGTTGGTTTCCTCAGTAATTTCGCCATTTTTCAACCCAAAAAAACCGAAGTGACCATATTTGGAATGCGGAGGAGTGACGTAGAGACGCCGCATACGGCTCTGGTAGGGCAGCGACCTGTCAATCACAGTAGCCCTGCCCTAAAGCATACCCTGCTTTATGATGGATTTTCTCATAGACTTCTATACAACCGGAGGAGTCGCCCCCTGGTGGTCAGTAGAGAGAATGCAGCTTTAACACATGAAGCTTTGGCTCCACTCGGCAGAACCGCTGAGAACGTCTTATATAAAGTCTGCACAGAAACTCTGTAGAAGTCAGAGACATCTTTCACCTTCCTCTGTTTACGCTGTTGCCATCTACACAGGATTGTTTTCCCCCTAAAAGGGGCGTGGTGAGGGTCTGAAAACACCCACATCACAAATAATGTTATAAATAAGACAAAGCGTTACATAGCACTGGTGTAAACTTCACTTAATGTGTGAAATTGGTGGAGTCCCAGTTTTAAAGTAGGGAAACGACGTGCGTATGTTGCGTATGTTGTGTATGTTGTGTATGTTGCGTATGTTGTGTATGTTGTGTATGTTGTATATGTTGTGTATGTTGTGTATGTTGTGTATGTTGTGTATGTTGTATATGTTGTGTATGTTGTATATGTTGTGTATGTTGTGTATGTTGTATATGTTGCGTATGTTGTGTATGTTGTGTATGTTGTGTATGTTGTGTATGTTGTGTATGTTGTGTATGTTGTGTATGTTGTATATGTTGTGTATGTTGTATATGTTGTGTATGTTGTGTATGTTGTGTATGTTGTGTATGTTGTATATGTTGTGTATGTTGTATATGTTGCGTATGTTGTGTATGTTGTGTATGTTGTGTATGTTGTATATGTTGTGTATGTTGTATATGTTGTGTATGTTGTGTATGTTGTGTATGTTGTGTATGTTGTATATGTTGTGTATGTTGTATATGTTGTGTATGTTGTATATGTTGTGTATGTTGTATATGTTGTGTATGTTGTATATGTTGTGAATGTTGTGTATGTTGTATATGTTGTGTATGTTGTGTATGTTGTGTATGTTGCGTATGTTGCGTATGTTGCGTATGTTGCGTATGTTGCGTATGTTGCGTATGTTGCGTATGTTGCGTATGTTGCGTATGTTGTATATGTTGTGTATGTTGTGTATGTTGTATATGTTGTGTATGTTGTGTATGTTGCGTATGTTGCGTATGTTGCGTATGTTGCGTATGTTGCGTATGTTGTATATGTTGTGTATGTTGTATATGTTGTGTATGTTGTATATGTTGTGTATGTTGTATATGTTGTGTATGTTGTATATGTTGTTCTGGCATCTTTCAAACATCGCTTGCTCATTAACCTCGTGGTTCTATTGAGATGGAGGGAATCCATTTAGCCCAGCTCGGCTCCACACACACACACACACACACACACACACACACACACACACACACACACACACACACACACACACACACACACACACACACACACACACACCATCACACACACACACACACACACATGTGCACAGTGGTACAGACATATTTCTGAGCACTAGGAAGCATGCCGGGAATGAAAACAAACACCAATGCACAAACACACTTTAACACTCGGAATTATTAACACGCACAAAAATAAATCACACTCACACACATTTGTCTGGCGTACAGTCAGACGTACACATTTCTCAGCGACAGAAAGCATGCTGGGAATACACACTCACACACTCACTCCCACACCAGCAGACACACACTGCCACTTCATGAATCCCTGCAGCTGAATAAAAACACATTTCAAAAGGCGTCATTTGTCGCCATTGGACACACACACACACACACACACACACACACACACACACACACACACACACAGAGCATTCCACTGGGAGCTCTGTATTTAACATCTCTATCACTCTATTGCTCCTGCACATACCCACAGAACATGTGTCGTGGTGCCGATGGGAGCTCTGGATGTAACGTCTCTATTACCTCGCAGCAGTATTACGCCGCGCTGTCTAATCCGGTTAGGCGCGTCACAGCCGAGGTTTCTTTCTGACTGAACAGCAACTTTAAACGGCCACATAAAGGCCTTTCTACAACAGGGATTAAGCGCTTTTAACCATTTACGGGATTACGGGCGGTGTTGAACGCAGCTCTCTCCCCGACGGCACAAAGCCACCGGAGGTTTGGTTTCTCTACTGTTTGTAACTGAATGCTAAGCTATCGCTCGGAGCGTGTCATTACAACTCTATAGAGCATCTGTAAGGATTCGGTTTGACAATAAACTGTGCTGTGGTGATGAAATACTGTCAGAAATAAGAAGTGCAGCCCCCTCAGAGAGAGAACACGCAGGGTGATTATTTTTATAAAAATGATAAAACAAACGTAAAAGATTCTTTTGGGCTTAATAACAAAACGTCTCACCTCGAACAAAAGAAGTGATGAACAGAACACAACTCAATCACAGCAAAACAAACATTATAAATGAAGAATGAGTGAAATAAAGAGCTCATGCAGAAAATAAACTGTGCAGACTGGCTGCTGTTTTTCAAACAAATATAAGTCAGTCTTGGGTGGTGGACGGTGGGAGACTACTGTTCATATCCCGTGTGACGCCAAAGTCAAAGTCTTATTTGATCCTTTTCTTACGTAACTTAAGTAGTACTTTGAACCCAAACCACAATCTTTTCCTCAACTTAATCAAATACTTGTGTTGCGCTAACGTGGGAGCTCGACAGGTTGTCACATCGTGACGCGTGGTGGGAACCCTCAGCATCACCAACACACGGTCGCAGTAAACACGCGGTTAACGTTGGTGGAACGTCCTGTTTTATTCTCTGAGACGTGCAGCTTTCTATGTCTGTTGTGCATTCCTGACCCCTCATGGTTGTGATCTGTGTATCTGTATCAGTGTTCCCTCGTGTGACATTTACAGATCAAGGAGACTGTTCACGGAGTCCCACCTCGACCACCATCATCAATCTGTTGCAGAACACCGAGTCGCTCAACAAAAGAAGCACTAAGAACCTCCTTATTTTATTGACATCTGAGTGTTTTCTTCCCAACACAACCTGAGTGTGTTAGAGCTTATAGGAACGGTGTCATTTAAAAAGAATAATACACTTAATTGATGGTTTTCTGCTGATTCTATTTACCTGAAGGACATCATGGTATCAGTCTCTGTAGCGGCTCAAGCAGTGCGACCACGTGTTGACAGGTTGATTTCTGTGGCTCAGTGCTGATGAGAGGTCATTTATTCAATGTTTCATTGTACTGTGAGATATCTCTGCTGGCTGGATATAAAGCCTAAGAGCCTCTCTGAAGTGCAGTAGCATTATTCTTTCTTCAAACTGCTGTACTTAACTTGCTCGGCGATGTTTCTAGCTTCCGTAGTCTAGACCTGAGTCACGGCTAAAGCTTGGGGGATATTTAAACATTTATATTTTGCCAGCACTGACCTGACTGATAATCATAAACTATTCTCCTGTTGAATTTGACATCTTGGCGTCTATATTTGCAGTGGCTGAAGCATCTTACTGACACTGAAATGCACCTCGCTCGTCCACTTGGCGTTACTGTGGCCAGTGCATCGGGAACGGTGCCGTGGAAAAGGATTAACGACCACCGCACCATACTGCGCCCACATGAACTAAAATAACAAGTATGCTGGGATGTGCCATCATAATGAGCATCTTCAGTCACAAGTTAAAGAGCCTGATGGAAACAAAGATATTTCCAGGAACGTTTTCTGTGTTGTTGTTGTTGTTGTGGAGCAGCAGTCGCTCATACTGTTACAGTGAAGGTGTCGTTAGTAAATTAGCAGTATGGTTGATTGATATTGTAAAAGTCTAATCAATAACACTGCATTACCCTCTGGTTACTCATAGACTTCATCTCTCTCTCTCTCTCTCCCACAGTGCCCCTGCTCGGCTGCTGTCAGCCTTAACGCTCAGGATGCCCGGAGTTTAGACTTCACCGTTTAATAAAAATGATAAAACAAACCAACAATAAAACGTCTCACCTCGAACGAACGAAGCCATGAACGGTACAGACACTAATGGGACGCTGAGGGGCGGGGCCACACGTCTGTGTTTGATGTTCTGGGAATGAGAACGGGACGGTTTAGGGTTTGAATGACTGACAGCGCCGCTGACTATACGGCCGTTTAATTGTCCAATAACAGTCAGAGTGGGTGATTTGGTCTGATTCCTGTGTTTCATGGAGAGAAACTGAAGTGGATGACACATCAATGGAAGGTAAGTTCTTTCCATGACGACAGTCTCAGCAGAAAACTAAATCTCCAAATGATGTCTTCTGTCAGTGCCAACGCAGGAGGTAATGCGATTCCCTTCTTCTGCATTAGAAATGATCATTTCTTCATAAAAGCTCATAAAAGATAATCAATCCCATACTTGCTGGTGTTTTATATTGACAGCTACTTCGTATTCAAAGCATTTTATTGCCTTCTAACGTCATTTTTTACTAACGCTGCAGATATGAGGCGTCTCTCTCAGTCATGTGACCCTTAATATTTCCTCCATATCTGTAGAACAGCACACAGGATGAGACCTTCCTTTGGCTGGGATGAATACAATCTTATTTTTTTGTTTTGGATATTGTACACAGATAACAATAGCGGACATGTGACACTTTCCTTTGTGACATGCTTTTGTTGACGCGCGCAGTGAGGGGAAAGCAGCCGCGGCTTGTATAAATAGTCTGCGGGCTCGAGATGTAAATGAGCCACAGAGAGGCTCAGAGGCTCTTGTGGAGAACAGGGGGGGGGGGGGGGGGGGGGCATTTCCTGCCTCAAGTCCTCTCCAGATGAGCAACTCATACAGAGGAGATAACGGGGAGCAACAAAAGCTCACCGTGGCGACCGCATCACAAGTAACAGCAGCGCGTGAGATGAATAGCAGACGCCGCTATCACGACTCGGAACAGATAGGAGGGAAGACATATGCAGCCATATTGTATGTGGGAGAGAGCGATGCGTATATGCACAGGGGAGGTTCAGAGCGCGGAAGAAGAACTTGAAGAACCCCCCACGGAGACGGATTTCACAGCAGCCGCTTACTTGCAATGTTTCACTTACAGCTGCAATCGCACGTTGGCACATCGCATAAACATCATCCCACACACACACACACACACACACACACACACACACACAAAGGCCTCTTACCACCAATGTCTGCTCAGGCATGGTGGCATACGCAACTGTCTTCTCTGCTTTGCTGTCATCCCCCCCCCACACACACACACACACACACACACTCAAACAACGTGCATACTTTAAGTCCGTTATGATGAATTACCAGCAGCCCATTCCAGAAACATAATCTATTTTTACAACATAATCAGACAAACATTATTACACTCAATTCATTTTAAAGTCCTAAAGTAGACAGCCGCCTCATGAAGGACTCAGTCCACTCTGTGTTTTGTACGTTGGTGTTGCTGCATGTCAGGATGTCAGGATGGTGTCAGGATGGTCACCGTGCTCTCGTCATGAGTTTACTGTGGAAGTCGTGCCTGGTGAGGACTTGGTGGGATTCTAAAGGCAGAGACACCATTTCAACCAGCTCAGACATGTATTGATCTGGACTGTATGAAAGCCATCGTGTCATCATTGGGAACGTCTTTATTAGACTTTGGTTATTGGGCTCGTGATTCCAATCAAACCAGTTCTGTGTTTTTATTTTGGGCGGAACTATTACCATGATTCCTGTCAAGGCCGTTTTGTTTTGTTTTGACTACGGGTGTAAATACATTTCAAATTAATTTCAGTTCAATATTCTTCACACCCACATAGATGTTTGTCAGTTAAATATTTTCATTTAATCTTCAATAGCTAAGGGTCAACTTCATATCAACCCTGCTTTGCTGAATAATAAGCAGCATCAAGATTTCTCTTTCATTGTGAAATGAAACCAGCAACAACCGACATGTGCTCACGCACGACCTGCAAGCAGTCAATGTGCCTCCAACACCAGCAGCACCACCTATTCCATGAGAGCATCCACACAAACAGACATTTCACTGCTGACATGTTGACTCGTCATAGACGGAACTAAAGACGTTAACGGTGAGAAATCATGCCCAATAGCCCCTTTTGTCTTGTCACAGTAGGAGGAGCACAGGTGGTACCCATAATATAACCGATGGCGTCTCTCTACTCAGGTGACGGTGAGCAACGCAACCCTGAACAGGGAAGCAGCTAAATGGAATCCAGCCATCATCCTGTTGTGACATGTTAAGATGTGTTCTGTAAAGAAGGGGCCTTTTTTCCAGGGTGTTATTAATCTCACCTGTCAAATACGTCTCCTGTGAAATAGGGATGATCCAGTGTTCTGGGCGGGGCGGATGTCAATCAAGCACACAGTCCAGACATGCAAATAGGCAAGAGTGAAAACACCTGTGGGGGGGGGGGGGGTCACAGCTGCACTCTGTCACCATGGTTATAATACAAATGTCTGTCTGGGACACGATGCCCTGACCTGCAGCGTACGAGTAGCTTGCTGGAGGCCACTGATCACTACCAGGGTAACTTGGTAAATACGAGAAAATTCAATCCGCCGAACTCATCTTCCCTCGACACGTCCTCCGCTTTACAGGAGGCCGTTTCTTAATTTTCCATTTCCCCGAGCAGCGGCGGGAGTGTTCTCGCTGCGGGGATGCATAGAAAAAATCCAATCTCGGTATTCAACTTAATAAAAAAAAAAATAATGCATTTTGCTCCCGGCGGTGGGCGGAAACACACTGTTAATACGGCCAATTTACTGCGTTTTCTACAATCCCGCTGTCAGGAGAGCAGTGCGGTCGCGTTGTGTAACTTTGCAACACTTTTCAGCAGCTTTGGACTTCACACACTTCTCCTCAATCCCTTCTCGCTCCTCTCCTCTCATCCCTTTATCCCGTCCGCCTCGCTCTCCGCGTCCCTCAGGTTTGTTCTCTTGTCTCCGGCTCTTATAAGTCGTCCTCAGCCTCTCTCCTCCCTCCTCCTCGCCGTCACGCCTCAATGCGGCCACAAATCTGTCACGGCTGCTCTGCTCTTCCTTCCTCTTCTGCTCTCGCGCCGTCTTTTCGTTGCATCTCCTTCATCTTCCGCTCTCTAATCTCCATCCGCCTCTCCGTCTCTCCTCCGTGCGGTCCAGATGTTACACACTGTGGACTGCATATGAGATGCATCCCTCCATCTGTTAAACTGATCTGATTCCTGTGTCTTCTTTCAGTTCTTTTAACAAGGGGCTTGATTATTTTCCTCACATTTCTTTGATTGTTTGAGGTCTGATGTCCAGTCAGAGACTGAAGCGACTCTGTGTTTGGCCGATCAGAATTCTATTTCAGCAGCTTTCGTCGTCTTGGAGAACAAATTCAGTAATTGGAAGCAAAGTACTTAATGCTTTAATGTTTAAACCCGCTAAAACCATTTTGTGGTAAAAGTCATTTTGTACAACTTGGCTTTTTTTTTTGGATGGTGTATAATTAATAGAACAAAGAGGAAGCTGCACTGTTACAATGTACTTCAGCTGTAAATCTTCACAGCTACTTTGGTTGCTTGTAAATCTATTTATGAGAATGAGTTTATGAGTTTCCTCCTCTGTGTCCTTCCATCCTTCTCTTAGGTAACTGCTGCTCTTGATTCATTCTCTCACTTTGACAGATTTCTGCCAGCTTTTGCCAAATCCTCCGTTTATTAGGATTCATTATTAAAAAGATATCGTGGTCTTTTTGACCGGCTTGTTATCAGATAACACATTTTAAATGTCATTTGGTGGACGGTTATAGCACCGTCTCAATCACATGTTTCTGTGCATAAAACAATCTGTTATATTTGGATTATGGGATGTCACATAACACCAACGTATAGTCGATACCAATACAAGTGAAATTCCACAATTATCAAATACAAACCTCGATACCGCAATAAAAAACACAATACTTCATCCTGGTTCATTGTTAATCCCTGATGATCCTCAATTTTGGCATCGAGTAATTGAATTTACAAGTTTATACCTATTGGACCATGATTACCCTCTGAGTGAGTTGATTCTTCAACACTCATTTATAAGGTTGGGATTGTTCAGTGGGCTACGTCCAGTTTATGAGACGTCTCAGAAGTCCAGCAACACAAGACGATGGAGATCTCTGCCGACTAAATATCTGGAGATTTCTAAATGTGAAGTTGTTGCTCAGACGGCGGCTAACAGGCCCATCACAGGCCAATCACAGCTGTTTGTCTACTCGTGATGCGGACGTGCCGGGTGCCACATGGGGACAACCAGCTTCTATTGGTTGAAGTTGTCTGGGACGGGTGAGAGCCGGAGCTTCTGGGAGAATAATGAAAGTCCTGTTCTGGAGCCTTCACTGATGGGAGATATTTATGCATTTTTAACAGTGAGTGGCCCGTCTGTCGGCATGTTAGCGGAGCAGCTGGAGCAGCAACTGTTCTCTGCACGTGTTTCTGCTTTTACGCTTACAAGCTGCACAACTTCTGCAGCGTCACCGCCCCAAAATGAAGGGGGATGCCCTAAATACTCTGGATGGATTCTGCTCTGCAGGTTTTTAAAACTCCATCACATCCTGTTTTTAAATGTTAGAATAATCTCGAGGCTGCCAGAGGAAGAGCAGCGAGCTTTCAACGCATTGCAGTCCAGAGAAGCTGCCAGGCGGAGTGTTCCTCCTTCATGCACATATTGAGAGGATTACATCCTCCTGCTCCCCCTCCTTTTGTCTTGGCGCCAAGAAACAAGTGGTTAGTTTTTGTTGCGGATCCATTCCCAGGGATTGTGTTAAAAGAACAACGTTTTTGCTCATTTTTGTTAAACTGCTGCACTTTTCTCAAATGGAATCTTGGTTGGGGGACGTTTTTAAATGTGTGTTTGAGCAAAGGAAACAGCTGTGAAGCAGGCTGGATTCTTATCTCTCAAATACAGATCCTTCAACTCCTTCACTCATTTTATTGTAGGTAAGTTTGCACTGGAGCTCTATTATGAAGAGAAATAGGATCAGACTTTGTAACATACTCAGGTAAGAATTGGGGGAAAGGACAAACCTGCAATAAAGAGAAACCGTGATGGTCGAGCTTTTTAAAATAAGGAGCCTCAGAAGAACAGCGATACAGCGATACTTTGTTGTTCCATTCATTTTCTACTGAAACAACATTCTCCAGCTTCTCCCTCTCATCAAACAGGCCTCGCTCCTTCCATTGAACTTCTGTTTTTATTCTCTTCTCCATTTTCTCAGCTGCTGTCATTAAGGCAGCCCCCACCGCCGCATGAGCCAAGGAGTCCTGTTGGACACATTTACACTTCAAAAGTTATGGAGAAGGGAAGAGAGCGGCAAAACTACAAAAGAAAGAGTGAGAGGGAGAGAGACAAAACAAGTTAGAGAACGGGAGGACACAGTTGAGAGTGCGTGGGAGAGGCAGAGCGATGGTCTTAAGGGGGATAAAAATTCATAGGAGACTGAAAGAAGACGGATTAAGGGATGGAGCGTAGAGAGCGTGGCAGCGATGGAGGGAGGTTGGATAGAGAGAATCGAACAGAGGAGTGAGGGGGTAAGAAAAGCTGTAAATTGGCTGGAGCAGGGAACGGATGGATGAGCGATGTACTGGGGAAACAGAGCTAAATCACAAGGCTCCAGAGTAGCAAGAGCCAGCTAGAACTAAAAACATCCCTTTTCCTCAGCTGTATACTTTGGAGCAATTAGGGTCCAGGTACAAATAACGGAGTAAAAATCTAAATCTAAAATGCAAACATCAGATGCTTATAGATCCAAGACGAAGCTGCCAGAAGGGAGGGAAAAATTACAAATCCATCTGCTACTTCAGGACCACGGACAGCGCAGTGGATTTATCAACACACAGCGCACTCCGGCTCCTGGTTTTTCAGTTCCAAGCTTTGGACGTGGATTCTAACGTAGCTAAACGTAGCTTTCTTTATACTCGCGCTCTACAGCATGAACGGAGGCCTTTATACTCGACGCGCTGCATTATTTTCTGAAACACCAGAAGGCGAACAAACAAAATGAACTGTGAACAAAAACATGTGAACATAGACTGTAGGTGAAACCTTCCACAATGACGAGGAGGGATTGTGATTATCTATAAATTCATATCTCATATTCATGGATAGTTTATTACCTTCATACAAACCCTGTGAAGAAACAAGTCCAGTATTAAATGTGTTATAAAGAAACAAAGGTTGAACATCCTGCAAACTATTTGATTTGGCAGCAGAATATTCACTCAAATGTAGATTTTTAACACCTCCTAAAGCGATCTAAATCTAAATAGTGTTTTTATCAGCACACTATTTGTTGGAGTCATGTGACTCATCAAGGAAAATTACAAAAATTCAGCAGGTGCACAACCAAACGCAGCGTCCACCTGCTGAGCCTGCCCGTGATCACGGTGAGTATAAACTAAGCTTTAGATCTGTAAAGCACGTTGTAACCTGTTAAAAATATATATAAATATATATATATAAAGTCTTACTTACCTCTAAATCCTCCTTATATCGCCAACTAATGTCGGCTACTGTAAAAACTTGAACCTCTGCCCTGAAGCTCTACCAGCTGAGCCGCCCACAGCCTCTCCCTGTGCTGCCAGTGCACAGACGCTCCGTCAGCGCTTGTATAGGTTTCCTGTATCTATTTATAGCTCACGTTGTGCTGAGACGATGATAGAAACAAGACGTTTCAGGTCCACAATACTCCTCTTATATAGATCAACAGTGCATCTCTGTTTAAATATGACTTCCTGAGAATCACGGGACTCATTATGATTCATTATAATAACTCATAACACACATATTAAAGCAGGTTGCTGTTGATAGCGTGTTGTAATGATTTTAATTGGTTTGGTACATGGAAGGCTGTTGTAAAACGGCCTTCGTCAAATAAACTAAAGGCTGCTGATTCTCTGTAGTATCGGCAAATTTACTTTGGATAATTATTCACATCGCCGCCCAAATCCCACTTCAACAAGATTGTTACTCCCCCACAGCACGGAGCTCTTACTGCGTGGGAGTTTGATAGGATTGTTGATTAAATCCAGGAATTCAGTGATTACCTCGCTAGCTGCTAAAATATTTGACTTTCAAACAGCATTGAGTCTGTTTTGGAGGAAGAACTCCCCGCGTATGAGGAGCGGCTTCTTGTTTGTCTTTAGAATTAGATCTCCTCCCGACACAGCTTCGTCATTAAACGCCGTGTGACATCTGGAGTCTGAGGCTCCAACTAGGATCACAACCCGGGTTTGGCTTCATATACGGATCAGACCCTGCAGACTGTGGACTCGGCTTCAGGGCGGTTGTACGGCTTGTTTGACTCCGGTGTTGTTTAGGTCAGTTACAGGCCGCTTTACCTCAAAGTGACCACTGAAGAAATAAGCTGCTGATGCAAAACTGACTGCTAAAACTTGACCTAATGCTTCTTTAAAGACTTGCTTTGACTGCGAGGTTATAGTCTGTGACCCCGCTTTCTTTCCATACAACTCAACTGCATTCTTAATTACGTATCCAGGGAAACTTATTTACTCCCGGATTACGCTCTCAGTTGAGTTGGTCGGCGCTGTAAACGCAACACAATGCGTTGGTTATGATTAGGCAACAACACTACTCGGCTAGGTTCTGTAAAACATCATGATTTGGCTTAAAATAGGTGCGTTTGTTTTGTTATTTGAGCGATGAACATAAATACAAATAAGTCAACGTGGACATTTGGTTTGACGTGGGACAAAGACAGACGGTCTTCTGGGTAAAGTCCTGTGTTGACCGACTTTCATTGGCTGTGATTAGTGATGTGTTTGTGATACAATGTTTAGTTTTCAGGCTGAAGTGTGAGCAACATCCTGTCACAGCTTTACCAAACGAAGGGCCGCAAAAACCCACGAAGCAAGGAATCTATGAGCAGGAGAGTTTGCGTGCATGAACATGAGTGTGCAGGCTCACCTGTGTGCACACATGCACCTGGTATAACAGCATTTGGAAACACCGCCAGCAAAGCAAGTAATGAGCCCCTGCAGAGAAAAGCAGAAAGTAATAGACGGTGAGGTGGGAGTTGAAATAGATTACAGGCAGCGCTGAACGAACGGGCCGTGACTTTGGACGTAAATACTGGGACACCGGCTGCAAAAGAGTGACCTGTGCATTCATCACAAAACTAAAGTTTTATTCTCAGGCTCTATGTTTTCATTCTGCACAGTGACGTACGCTTTCTGCCTTCTTTATGGATTGGCAGGGAAGAGGACTGCAGACGAACGGAGGGAAGATGGATGGCTGAATGTCCGAGGAGGCAGCTGAACAGGCCGGCCAGAGAAATGGGTTCAAGGCCGTACGAGTCCTAAAACTCCCATCAGTCATGGGTCCAACTCTCTGCTCACAAAACAACCCAATTACCCAAATGGTGTAAATACTGTGGAAGATTTGCATACATGTATCGATTTGCCACTCATCAACGGTATTGATATTACTAAAGTTGATCAAAACAGCAATCAGAAGGCAGCTCTTCCTGAAGAATAGTCTGAACAGGACGTAGTGATGTTTAATGCTTATGCAAGCAGCAGCAGCAGCAGCTGACGAGGAACAACAAAGACGAGGAAGTACATGTTGTTAAATTGAGCATCTTTATGACTGTTCTTTGGGCCGGCGCCCAGCGGCCCACAGGTTGAATACCAGCTGGCAAACTTTGAGGCAGTATGAAGAAAGGAATTACGATCTGTCTTCCCTTCCCTCCACGCCAGAGGACCCGCTCATTAGCGATGATAGAATGCAGTGGCTGCCCCCCCGGCAGCTCCTACAAATGTGGGGGTTTGCACACATTTAGCTTACTAACCATTACGATTGTGTGCGGTTTAGTTTAACATCTATCTGTGTATTCATCTGGGGCAACGTCCTGATTCTGCCACAGATTCTGTTCGTGTTTATTCAAATACAGCAAAATGTTTTTTTGAATAAAAAGAAATCAATTCGTCATGCTTGGAAAGCCTAAAAACAGCGAAGTCCACTGAAGGTAAACTGCTGCTGATTTCCATCTACTCCCTCCTGTGTTCTTAAACATCCCGAGCAACTGTGCCTGTGAGTCAATCGTGCTTCGCTTGAGTTACTAGAGATGGAATCCGATGGAGTTTGACTCTCACTGTGGCTGATGACAGGCTAACAAACCTGCTGTCCAATAAAGGACGTGTGAGTCCATGTGACCTTTGTTTACGGGGCCTTCGTGTTAATGGCTGCATTCCACAACAAGACCACACACACACACACACACACACACACACACACACACACACACACACACACACACACACACACACACACACTGGCACAGCGCGGGGACTGTGGGCAGAGTTTTCCCTCCATCAATCTGAAGTCTACACATTGAAACAACATAAGCTGCTTGTGCCAACCTGAACTGACAGCTTTAGTGGCATGAAAGCAAAATGCCAAACGGACGAACAGCAGATGCTCTCACACATCCTGCTGAGCATTGATTCAGAGACGTGAAGGTCAAAGGATGTTTGGATTAAACTCAGCTAAATTTAGATGAGAACGTTAACGTTTCTTGATGGCTCGGACACATTTAGCATTTATCACTTTAAACAACTGTATTACAATATGTACCGTAGATAGCATCAGCTTCAATATTATACAATCATTAAACATGATGGTGAAACAAAACCGAAGTGTAAACTGAAAGCGTTTAACCTTCAGATGGACAGGAATGCTGGTAATTGCAGAATCAAAACGTGCTGTCGTTCCAACCTGAAAAGCAAAGTTACGATTGGAAACTTAGTTTGTCAAACGTTGCTGCTTGGTTCAGAGTTTCTCTGTGAGACGCAGCGGGCCTTCCACTCACTGTATCCTGTGTGTAACTGTAAGACAAAAGTTGTTGCTTCTAACTGATATCTACCAGTTACTAGTTCTCCTTGAAGCTCATTTTCATAAAGAAACGGCAGCTTGAGCCAGACCAGAGTCGGTCGAATGTTTTTTATGTGAATAAATTATAACAATTGTCAAAATCCCAGTTGAATTATTTATCATTCGCTTCCATGCGCATCACATAGCATCGCACCAAAAAAAGGGGCTTAAATACTGTGACTTGTAACGTTTCCCTCTGAAGATAAAAGCCAGAGTTTGGTGGGTTTTGTCCGGTTAAAGGCGCTTCAGTGTACTGAAGAACACTTAGTTTGGAAATAGGAACACAAGCAAACAACAAATGACAACCTTTCCACTCTGGGAAGGACCGAACCACACAAACTTTACTGTCGGGCTCTTCTTCTGTGAATCGGACGTGACTCAGAGCTTCTCCAGTATCAGTGTGCCGTTCGTATCACTCGCCTGTGTAATTTGCCTCATTAGGATTCTGCCCCTGTAATCCCCAACTGCCGTCGCAGGTGGATGCCTCCTTCCACTTTTCACGCAGAAACAAGATAAGAAGTTTGGGAGCGCCTCATCTCTATTTTCAAACGCTCTCCTGGCTCCTAAGTGCTCGGCGAACAATCAAGATGCTCCGCTGATAGCGTCGCCCGGGCTCCGCAGTTATCTTGATTACCATCCAAAAAGCTTGTTTTTCTAATGGGGAGTCTGGAATTAATTTGTATCCCCGCGTTGGAGCGGAGTGAAGCGGAGCAGCTCGGTTGGCTTCGGATGGAGTACAACGCGATTCTTCAGAGGCTGAGACGGAGGAAGGAGAGGACCACGAGCAGAAACAGAGAGTAATGGAGATGGTGACAGAGATTAGAAGGTGACAATCAGAGAGGCGGGCCGAGCGAGGAGCGACTCTTTCAACTGTGTTTTACTGATTTTTCTTGAGTCTTGCCGCGTGACTCTCACTTCAAAGCCTTCACTTAAAGACTCTTTCGATCATATCTGACGGAGCAGCTCTCTCTCCACCTCCACCTCCACCATCTCTCCAGTGCTCATCTCTCTCTCTCTCTCTCTCTCTCTGTCATCTAACATTCAGCCACTCTGCTTCTACCACTTTCCTCCACCGTCCTCCCCTTCACTCCATCCTGCCTCTCTTTCTCTGAACGCTTCTTTCTGTCAATTCAATTTGACTTAATCCGTTTCAGCGAACGTTTGACCTACGCTGACTTTACTATATTAGATATTCACATTCAGAAAGACATGAACAGATGACTAATACAGGATTTAAACTGTAATAAATATGAAATGCTGTCCACGTGTGGTCAGAACACCTCGGTCCTTTCTGTTTCCCATCATCTGTCTTTCTGCTTCTCTTGACCTCGTTGTGATTCAGCTCAAGCAGCACGAACAGACAGGAAACATGCTTCACATGTCAGCAGCTTGCTTATGTTCCTCTCTCTGCCTTCTGTGGAGTTGTTTCTCTCCTGCTTTCCCCTTTTCTCACATTGTAATGTTTTACATCACTTAGTAGAAATCAATTGAGGAGATGAAACCAGTCTCTAGATTACATTTGAGGATGAAGACCTGTTCATGAGTCCACAGGTCAGTTCTATCACCAAGACAAGAGCGGCGACCACCAGGTTTCACTATCTCCGACTAATAGACACATAAACTAATCAAAAGGTGGCCGACAGCAGTAGAAACATAGAGCAGCTCGTCAGCAATGTGCGACGAGCTGCATCGTTAAGAGGCCGCTCTGTGACTGGAGGATCACATCTGACACAAAGATTATTTAACAACCTATCAAACACATCACGGTCTCTGAATCAGAGAACTGATATACTGCAGAGCAAAGGCATGTTCAGATGAGTTTTTAATGTACCGAAACACACGACGATACGGCCTTCAGGGAGCACGCCATGCCCTAAAATATAAATGATGATGAAGAAAGAAAGAGTTCAGGCTGTGAGGTTCAAATGCCAGAAATCTCCACATATAGCGAGTTAATGTTACTAGATAATAACTCGATAAACTAAATGTTTAAATACATAACTGTAAACCTTAAGATCAAGGTAAAGAAACACGTTTTCTTTTAATCCAGTGTTAATAAGCATCTGCTCTTTGTTAACATGACCCTGCGGTGTTTATTGAGCAGCTTCTTTGGAGTGGAGACGGATCTCTGCCTTGCTTAAAGGCATCTCAGTGGTTCACAGATGCCCGGCCAGAATTTCCGAGCCAGCCACTCCGGTTACAATCCCACATCTTAACTCCGCCGCCCAAAAACCTCGCAGCTAGGTGGCCTCGCCCGGGACAGCAGCAGAATATGTGTTCCTGGTGTCGGAACAGATGTCTGCGGCTCTCCGGGTGAATTGGCCCGAGCTGCAGCGTGTAATGGAAGCCGTTTTCAGACGGAAGGTCTATAAAAAAAAATAAAAAAGGTGAGCTGACTGCTGGGAGATGCAAAGCGACTCTTTAACCTGCCACCATCTGTCACCTGGTGGATAAGTGGAACAACCGACACTGATTATGCTCGCTGTGATTAATGGCAGCAGAGCTTTGGTGACCAGTGGCAGTGAGCCGGTGAAGTAGAATTCTCTTTTCACGTCGCTGACAAAGTGCTTCAGAGACGGAAACACTTCGTGTTACAATCGTCTCTTCGACGGGACTTTTGTCATCCGACCACGCAGGACGCATCCACTGTCGAGATCGGATCCGATCATCCAGACCTGCAGTTGTGGACAGCATGTGGGCACAATCTATCCCCCCCGGACTCACCGTGAGCACCGAGCACACGGTGCATCGTTATCATCTCACAAAAGACAAAATGTGTTATTTGAGGCAATACACGCAGTGTGAATTGTGAAATGCAGGACAAGTGACACGTGGCTTCTCTTTTCAACCGCCGCTGCTGGTTAATTGTTGACACATCCCGCTGTTCACCAATGCTGCCGTTGTCTTTTCTGTTCATGACTTTGGATTCATATCCTGTGGGTCTATTTTTGGGGGACCGAGTCTGGATCCCTTTCAGATGGAGCTCATGCGCCACATTACGCACACTGTAACTCGTGCTGTGTGAGGAAAAAGCAGGAAGATGGGAGGTAGCGAGTAGACGAATTTGGTTTGAGGATAACTCAAGACCTCGTCAAATAAAAGATTCAGCAGTCTGCTGGATGTTTACCCCGAGGCCGCGTGTGAGACGATGAACACGACTCGTCCAACGACCCCCGGGTTAACAAGGCTCGCGTGGTGAAAGCTGAGTCATCTGGCTCTGAACCTGAGCGCCCGATTGAGCGGGGGGGGGGGGGGGGGGGGGGGGGGGGTGAGGGCTGCGTATACGAGCGAGAGGCAAGGGGACCCGTTTGTACAGATGTTGATGAGGTCTGTTGGAGTAATGGGAACCAGTGACCTAATAAAACCATCAGCTGATGGGCGGATCAATACCCAGCGAGACAATTGAAAGCAGCGCGTGTGTGTGTGTGTGTGTGTGTGTGTGTGTGTGTGTGTGTCGGTAATACCTGTCCACCCCCATTCTACACATCACCTGTTCGCTCTTCTTTCATCTCTGCTTCTTACATGTTTTTCTTCTACCTCCATCAATAAGCCTCCTCCTCCTCCTCCTCCTCCTCCCACCCTCCTCCCGCCCAATCCCCTCTCCAGTCGTGACTGCACTCCCCCCCTTCCCCACCCGGCTCCGCCCGCCTCGCTTCATTTTTCTTTGACTCCTATAGCTTCTGTCCAGAACACGACCGGCACGACTCTCTGTCCAGAGGGAGCCGGCTCGGGGACCTTGGTCCATATGCTGTACGGAAAGGAGGAAGAGGAAGAGGGGGGGGGGGGGAGTACAGAATGTTGAAAAGAGGGATGGAAGAAGAGAAGGATATAGAGAGAATATACCAATGCTATGATAACAAAATAGGAATAAGATATAAAGCAATAAAGTGGCAATAACGTTCTGACATTGTAAACAGCATCCAGCTGTGTTAATAACCCAGATGTGCGATGCGGCAGTGAGGAGAGAATGATTATAAAAACAGCAAATGATTGTGAGAAGAAAGAAAGACGTGAGGATGGAGCAATGTGGGACTGGAAAAAAATGAAAGGATGAGAAAGATGGATGGATGAACAAGTAGAAGAGAGAAAAAGAGGAGAATATAGTGTCGGACTAAAAGCAGAGCGAGCAGAGAAAGAGGAGGCTGTCTGGCTCCTCTTTTCAGCTTTCTAGCTCTGCTTCTTTGGTGCACAAGTCAAGGTGGGAATTGTAATGAAGTTTATTCACACACACACACACACACACACACACATCTCTGCATGCAGAAACTGACACACTGCATATTCAGAGCCAAATCGGATCATGAATAACCAGCAGGGGTGCATCTGCTCTCTCTACTTCTCCCCAATGTTTCTCGTTCTCACTTTGTGCTTCATCTTCCTCTCTGGAGACGCCTCCTCTTCCTCCACATATTGTATGTAAAGCTATGCAGAGGACTCTCTTTTAACTAACCCCATGACCATTAGCCCGAAGCTGCCGGTACGCTACGGTCGAATACCTTCTCTGACCTCACCCCGACCTTCATTTAATGGGCGACATGAGCGGAGAGTGGAAGATGCAGAATCCCTTCAAGATGTCAAGAGACGTTTGATACGTTACTGAAAACGCTGCGACTGCGATCCGGCTGATCCTGAGCAGCAGCTGACAGTTTACATGATTGACACGCGGATGTTTCCTCCGGGAACATTGTCTGCAAAAAAAAGCTGAAAACCTTTTACCTGTTTTTTATATTATTATTATACTTGTTCTGTATTTATTTAATCTGGCCTATAGCTAATGACATTATTTATTTATTCATTTATATATATTTATTTATTTTTTTATTTATATTTATTTATTTATTTATTTTTATTTATTTATATATTTATTTATATCTATGCATTTATTTATTTACATTTATTTATTTGTTTATATTTATTTATTTATTTATATTTTTATTTGTTTATTTACTATTTATCTTATTTTGTTATTACTAACAGTCTTTGTTTTTAATATCACTTTTTTGCATTTTTTCAGCGTTCTTGTTGTTGTGTGTGTGTTGTGTGTGTGTTGTGTGTGTGTATGTCTACCTGTCCTTGGTTGAATGTGAGGATTCTTTATCGTGTGTTTTTAAAGCACTTTGAGCTACATCTCTTGTATGAAAAGTGCTCCGTGAATAAAGTGATTTTTATTGAATATAATGAAAGAAAGAGACCGTACGAGCTCGCTAGCTTGTCCTCACAAAGAGAGAAGTGAAGTAAAAGCACACACTGCACGCCTCCAACACAAGAAGTCATTTTCGGGTCCTCGTTCAGACAAAACTAACATCCGTCTTTCCATTTCGCTCTGAGTATCGGTGTCTCTGATCCCCGTCCTCCTCTGGTCCTCCTCTGGTCCTCCTCTGGTCCTCCTCTGGTCCTCCTCTGGTCCTCCTCTGGTCCTCCTGCAGTCCAGCGTCTCTCTGACTCAGTCGCTGCCTCTGCTGGGGCTGAACACTCCAACACACTCTCATTCGTACGGGCTTCCAGTGTGCGCATGCATGAACTGTCAACGAACACAATTCCTGGGTCCAGACCCGTAAACGTGTGCACGCACACCAGCACACGCAGTGGCCTTGTTGCCTGGTAACCAAAGTTACATTTTTAAGAAAATCATTGATTTGAGCAAAGTGATGAGAAGTTAGGGAGATGTGGAAGGAGGAGGAGGAGGAAGAGGAGGAAGAGGAGAGAGAGGGGGGGGTTAAGAGATACAAATGAGACGGCGACAGATGAGCAGAATGCAGAAGATGGACTGAAACAAACAGTCTCAGGCGAGCGATCAGAAGTTTGTTTTAAAAAGTCATCACGGTGACAGTGGAACAGACTGAGGAGAGAGGAGAGAGTGCAGCCAAGGAAAGCGTTGTGTGATCCATTCCCATCATGTGCACATCACACACACAGAGTTATAGAGACTAAAGTCCTTCACACGCACAAACACGCCTGGTATCAAAACTATTCACGGTGATGCAAAACACTTCTCAATACAAGTTTCAAATACATTTGTGCAGACAAGAGGAGCTACTGTAAGAGGTTTTATTGAGTTTCCTTTTAGCAAAACAAAGACAGGCTCAAGGCCGGAGTCTCAAAATGTATTTTTAAGTTATTTTAGTGACATTTGTGACGTGTTTACTGCACTCGTGTTTCGTTGTTCGTATTTTACTTGGTTACATCATTATTTTAAGCCTAACCGTGATGTCTTTCCTCACCCTAACTACGTGGTTCAGCTAGCTGAAGCTAACTGCGGACTTTACTGTCGTTTTGTTGCCCAAACATTACTGCGAGACACGAGAAAAGCCATTTCACAACGTGAGCCCCCGTGGCGCATAAATGACACGAGGAAAGTGGAAAATACACGACGTGTGAAAAGCCTAAATAATAACACGTAACAAATAGTCTTCCTCCCTCAAACACAACGTATTAAAACCACATCAGCATCTAAAGTGTCCGCCTCATGGGAGACCTTACAGTGCGTCTGCTTTAGTGCTGACCTCTGCACACACACACACACACACACACACACACACACACACACACACACACACACACACACACACATGAACTACGCACTCTGCATCTCTACATTTCAAGACGAACACTGTAAGAAACAAATTCTCAAGAGGCGACCCAGGAGCCCGAGGGGCGTGTGACCTCTCGACAGCCCTGCAGTCCTTTCCCATAATAACCCCGCTCCCCTCGGGGGCCGGTGCTCTTTGATCGGGTCAAAGCTTCCAGCCTCACTAATTGGCTATTTTGGCACGACAGATGACTTTTAATTCATTTGGACGGGCGGTAATTGGATGTCTTTGGGAAGCAACAGCTCACGAGCTCAACAAGGAAGACTGGAGGGAAGAGAACAATGGGGGGGGGGGGGGGGGGGGGGGGGGTAATCATTAGGCCTATGTTGATGGTGTTGCTCTAAAGGGCACCGGTTTGATCCCTCAGACTGGTGAGGCGGTGCGTACGGGGTGAGAGCGGAGAGCGGAGTCATTTCTCAGTTTTTACAGGCGATTAAAGCGCTGCTGAGGAACGGTTTGAATCCCTTTGGAGATCATTGTTGGTACTTCACCAAGAATTACTGCGGCCTTTTGAAATGTCTCTTCCTTTGTATTTCCAGCGTTCTCTGTAAGATGTGAAATTGTACACGATGTTCTTTGGTCGGTCAGAGAACCGACAACGAAAGCGTAACTCTGGGGTTCAGACAGCACGCCGACTCCTGAAGAAAGAAAAACTAATATTTCAGAGAAAAACACCAACAAACACGACCGGCTGATGATTCCAAGATGTGTTGTTTTATATACGAGATTCATCAACGTTCATCCTCGATGGACATTAGTGAAACAGATAGAACTGATTGAAGGAGAAATTAAATCTGTCTTTGCCGTCTGGGATAAAGATTTAATAGAATCCAGATACATTACTCTGGAAAGAACAAATAACGTGATGAACACAGACATTTCTTCTCCCCGAAGTTGCTCGTTATTATTCAAGGAGGGAACAATGTCCGTGATCGATATGTCATCAACTTCTTCAAATTCATTCATATCATTGTGCCAAAGTATAAAACAGGCCCACTCTGTTTGCAACACGGGACTTTGATTTCACTCGGTAGTCGTTTCATTCACTGCACATTATAGAAAAGTGACGGTTATATTCTGTAGTCGCCCCCCGAGGCAGCGGACTGTTCTCAAACAACGGAAACAAAAAGAAGCTTGGGAATTGTAGTTTTTAGCTGTATGTGTTAATTTCCTCCTTTTAAGACACTAGTAAAAATATGGTTTTACCTTCTATATCAGTCAATATTCATCCGTTTATGATGCATCTGAATGTAAGTCGCTTTGGATGAAAGCGTCTGCTAACTGACTGTAATGTAACGTAACGTAATGTAACGTAATGTAACATAATGTAACGTAACGTAATGTAACGTAATGTAACATAATGTAACGTAATGTAACATAATGTAACGTAACGTAATGTAACGTAATGTAACATAATGTAACGTAACGTAATGTAACGTAATGTAACATAATGTAACGTAATGTAACATAATGTAACGTAACGTAATGTAACGTAATGTAACATAATGTAACGTAACGTAATGTAACATAATGTAACGTAACGTAACATAATGTAACGTAATGTAATGTAACATAATGTAATGTAACGTAATGTAACATAATGTAACGTAACGTAACATAATGTAACGTAACGTAATGTAACGTAACGTAATGTAACGTAATGTAACATAATGTAACGTAACGTAATGTAACGTAATGTAACATAATGTAACGTAATGTAACATAATGTAACGTAACGTAATGTAATGTAACGTAACATAATGTAACGTAACGTAATGTAACGTAACGTAATGTAACGTAATGTAACATAATGTAACGTAACGTAACGTAACGTAACGTAACATAATGTAACGTAATGTAATGTAACTTAATGTAATGTAACGTAATGTAACGTAATGTAATGTATGTATCGGGTTTCATGGATTATTCTGTGGTGGTGACAGTTTATATAAAAGAGAGAGATATGGATTGAAAGTACAGCATCAGGATATGAGAAATATATGTGTTGTCTACGCCCACCATCCACCCAGTAGAAACGTGGAGCTCTTCTTTTCATGAAAATAATAGTGACAGCACCGTTCCCCTCAAATCATTTCTTTGCATAAAAACATACATTTCAGGAAACGCTAGACGGGTTGAAGAGAAACGTCATCCTGTAATATATCTGTGGATATTTCACGTCATTCTATTCTGATGCAAGACTTCTTGCTTTTCACTTCGTGGTTTCTCATGTATTTTAAAAACTATGTGACAAAACAAATGATTAGCTGAAGGGAAGCCTGCTCACCACAGGTGGAACACAGGTCACGTGATTTACACCTCCCTCATTTCACAGCAAACAGCCTCCGACTTGCATCACATTTACACTTTAGACATGAAGCAGAAGCCGTTATCTACTTCAGAGCCGTTTACAACGAGGGCAACAACAGAACCGCAATAAGTTATTTCACTGACAACATTGAAAGGAATCATTAGTGAGAAGAGCAGCGGTCAGAAACATCCGGGAACAAATCCTCCTGTTCCTCCAGAATATTCATGCATAGAAACGACTCACTTCCTGTGGAGTCGTGTTGAAGATGACGAGGGAAGACCAGCTGGAAGTCATTGAAAGGCTCGTGGAGAATTTTGAGAAATTAAGGAAAATACGGTTACCGTTCAAGTTTAAATGTATTCTTTGATGTCAGGACTGATTTCAATGACTAGAATCTAGGAAATGTTCATCTTACGCAACTTTAGCAGTTCATTTATCAGAGCAGGCCTTCACTCGTTTAGCTTGATTCTTTTGGTTCAGATTAGAGGAAAGATATTTGAATTTAAAATGCAAGTGTGTGTCAGATGATTGATCAACGTGAAGCATGGATTATCTGGATCACAGATGACAAAATACATGTACAGTAAACAGCTGCAGCCACTTGTAAACGCTTTAGTCTAGAAGTTTAATTAAAACTATTATACCAAGAATATAACTATACATGTGGACCATATAAAATACATTGCAGGTGGGATTTCACTCCAGACGTTGCTGACAAAAAAGGAAAATGTGAAACAGCTCGGGGACAAACGGGAAACTTAATGACAGTAAATGGAAATACAGACACACTGAAAAACACACATAGATGCACATGCAAGGACGTACACACACACATTCACACTGTGAGAGATTAGCTCAGCACACGCTATGGCACAATCCTCTTTGAGGGACTTAAACTTTCTCATTACACGTATATATCCGGATTTCCTTCCAGGCAGCGAGAGGATGATTTTTAGTGAGAAAGGGAGGAAGATAAAGGAGAGACAGAAAGAAAGCCAGAGAGAGAGAGAGAGAGAGAGAGAGAGAGAGAGAGAGAGAGAGGTGGGAAAATGAAGAGAGGATAACAGGGAAGTGGGGAGAAAGAGAGAGAGAGAATGAAAAAAAAAAGGTTTAGATGAAGGTCAAGAAAAGAAAGGGAGCAGGGATGGGAGTGCCAAAAAGGAGAAAGCCAAGTGTGTGTGTGTGTGTATGTGTGTGTGTGGTATGTGTGGTGTGTGTGGTATGTATGGTGTGTGGTGTGTGGTGTGTGTGTGTGTGTGTGTGTGGTGTGTCACCGTGACATACAAAGGAGATTGGAAGGTAATCGTGGCGGGTGCAGTGCGAGGGGAATGATAATGGACTCACACTGTATATATTCCAAAATAAACTTGGACACACACACACACACACACACACACATGTAAACCGTGCAGCTGCTTACTGAAACACAATAAGACGGACTGATATCAAAGAGGAGCCGTCACTCAGGGCCACAAACAGCGAGCGGTAACTGTACACTGTGAGCCGATAAGGACGTGCTCTCGCTCATCAGATCATAAAGCAAGAAAAGCTGATTTGGGGATCATTCCGAACAAAAGAATTTGTGCATTCTGGCACAAAATGGAAAACAAAAGTCTCTAAGTCTGTTTGTCCATGTGCAGTTCTGTTTCTACTGCCCTCTTGGTGCCAATTTAATCTCAAAGAGACTTTTCTCTGGTTAAGTGAAGTGAAAGACAATGATGCCTAATGATGAGTTATGTTTTTCAGTGGTGGACTGCATCTTGCGTCTAGTGATGCAATGGATTATGGGTAGTCCCTGCTGCTTAAAAAGTCTGAAGAGGGCCAAACACTCCGCTCACATTTTAAGTATGAGTCAGGGTAAAGAGGTTAGATGCCATTTGGCAACATGCGTCATCTTTATAAGAGGAAAGCTGCTGTTTCGAGGTCAAACATTTATTATTGCATTCAATGGGCTTCAATGTCTCCAAAATACAAATGGAAATACATCCATTCATCCATCCATCCATCCATTGATCCATCCATCCATCCATCCATTGATCCATCCATTCATCCATCCATTCATCCATCCATCCATCCATCCATCCATCCATCCATCCATCCATCCATCCATCCATCCATTCATCCAGCCATTCATCCATCCATCCATCCATCCATCCATCCATCCATCCATCCATCCATCCATCCATCCATCCATCCATCCATTGATCCATCCATCCATCCATTCACCCATCTATCCATCCATTGATCCATCCATCCATTCATCTATCCATCCATCCATTCATCCATCCATTCATCCATCCATCCATCCATCCATCCATCCATCGATCCATCCATCCATTCGTCTATCCATCCATTCATCCATCCATTCATCCATCCATCCATCTGACAAAGATCAAACTCTTGCTCATCTCTGTCTATCACACACACACCAACACATTTCCTCTCCTCGTGACTCAAAGACCCTTTGAACCAGGTCACGGAGGTATTGTGTTGCCATGGCAACTGTGACGCTGGCACCAAACGTGTGTTTCCATAGTGCCGGTCGGTACCTTCGCCCCCCCCACCCCCCCCACACACCCCCCGCCCCTGTTCTGCTCTGTGGACACTGTGTGCAAACGTACACTGAGTGTAAATGGAAAAGACAGATCATACGTTCTATGTAACGATAATGTAACGATTCAGCCGATTGACAGGCCGTTATCAGCCTCATGGATGTGGGTTAGAAGGAGCCTGCTTCACCTACTAGTGTAGGAGAAAGTCGTGACGTTGTACAAAGAGCGACAAAGTCCGCGTAGGGAGGAGGTCGTGTAAATTGGGGTCAAACAAACACAGGACTTTCACCCAGTCGACCCCTGGAAGTCAACGCTTGCTCATTCTGCCGTATTTTTGTTACGCAGCGATGGGATTCGAAATGGCAACTTTCCTTTTGAGTGTCGACAGCTCGCCGCACGCGCCTTCTACCATCAAATGTGTTCTCTTAGAAAGGTTATTCTGGGCACATCCAAGGATGTCATTTGGAAGCACACTCATTGGGGAGCACTGCCTGTTTGTTATACATAATTGAATGTCTTGTGCTCCAAAAGCTGTTGAAATGGGTTTTTTAATCACCAGGTTTTCTCTGAATGTTTTTTATAAGTTATGGCATTTTTCTCACTTGACTCACATTTTTGGCACCTGATTGTTTCTACAGTCATTTGAGAAAAAATACGTCTCATCACAGGTTTGTATATAACTCACCTACTTACGTAATGGCAAGTACGGAAGTGATGTAACAAGCGTGCTTAATTTAACCCAAACCACAATCTTTTCCCCCCAAACCTAACCAAGTCGTTAGTTGCCGAAACCAACAGTTGTTATGATTCCTGTTTTGGGGAGCAGTCAGTGTCATCTGTAATGCATCTATTGCGATATAATAAGGTCTATGTTATGCCTTTATTAGATAGTAATAATGACGATGTTAATGAAGGTGACTTATTCATTTAATTGATGTCAAGGCAACAAACCCAAATGGATAACCAGGAATCTGGACGGGATCCAAAAGAAATAAATACCAACCGCTCAGATTTTAACAGCATAAATGTTTCTGTCTGAAGTATCATTTTTAATATTGGCAATAATTACCACAACTTACTTCTTCCCAATGTGCTATTACCACGATAATGCGTCTTTGTTGTAATGCTTTTACAGCTAAAGCTACTTATTCACTTTCCCTCTAAGATGTTCTGGGTAACTGGTGCGAAAATATTTAAATTGATTTACATTGTTTCTGTGGCCTTCGCGATGCATTTCACTGCAGTGTCTTTGATCTCTCGAGTTAATTGGTGAGGAGTCTGTCGGTGGATCATTGGTGCATTTTCCTACGTAAGCAGGTTCACAATTACAAGCTTATAAAAATCTGCTTCCACTCAACTAAATGGGATCCAGAGGCTTTAACGAAGGGATTGACTACGCAAGGTTAATGGGTTTGGAATGACGACGTGGCTTCTTGACGGGTTTCCATGGGTGCAAGTGTTTTTTAAAACCAATACAACAGTTTAAATGTCTTAGTAGAAAAGGGAAAAAATCCTGTGTTTCCACCCCGTTTAACTTGAGGGGGCTTACTCCCAATTGGGAGCCTGATAGTACAACTCCAGTCTTCTACTGTTGGACGCTGCCACGCTCTGTTGGGACAATTAGCAGCTGAAGGAGAAGAGAATATGTCTCATTAATTCACTTTATAATTGGCTTCCATCTTTTCTGGGGGATTTGAAATGGCAACTTTTCTTTGTGGTGCCCACAGCTCGCGCCTTCTACCATCAAATGGGTTCTCTTAAAAAGGTTATTCTAAGCATATCCAAGGATGTCATTGGGAAGCACACTCATTAGGGAGCGCTGCCTGTTTGTTATACATAATTTAATTTCCTCATGCTCCAAAAACAGGGGAAAAAAAGTTTAATCACCAGGATTTCTCTAAAGGTTTTTATAAGTAATGGCATTTTCTCACTTGGCTCACATCTCTGGCACCTGATTGTTTCTCAACACAGGTTTATATTCACAATACTAACCAGGGGACGTCACATAATATGCCGTTAAATCGGATGTTTTTTTTGGGAAACAGAATATGAATTGATTCTCTCTCATTGTTTTAATGGTATCACTTTAACCACTATATCTAACATCCTCTTTCTGACGGCCACACGTCTCACTGTGACAAACATAATGTGACACATTCCACCAGATGCATTAATCTGCAGTAAATAGGATAAATAGCTTCCGTGTCTGGCACATGAACGTAGGTGGCAACACTGACATTGGCTTCAAGCATAAACCCAGGACCTCTGTGTCAACGTGAATGTTTCACACTGGCGTCATGATCTATTTTTTCTTAGGCTACATCCACACTACTACGTTTCCATTTTAAAATGCATATCTTTTGCTACGTTTACAGCTAGCGTCCACACTGCTGCTCCGGAGTTTTGAAACTCCAAAAAACGGAGAGGTTTGAAAACGCTACAGACAGCCCGTTAGCTTGAAAGCTCCACGGTTGACTCGTACTGTGGACAGACGGAATCGTAGAGACCTTTGAAAACGATGAAGTTAGACACCCGCGTTCGCTACTTGATGTCTTAGCAGTCACGACATGTCCTCCCCTGGCTTGTCACGCCGGAGAAAGAAAAACAAACCACAACAGCCTTCATTACCGATCGACTACCAGGTTAAATTCTGCATTTTATAATTCTACTACTGCCGACTTGCGGAGGAAGCAAGCTGTTATTGGAGCGATTAGCGAGCGGCGTGTCCGGCGGCGTTATCGGCCCTACGGAGCGGACGCTTGAAGTCACGGTTTGCCGCTTTGAGAGGGACCATGGACACCAAACGGAGGACTTTCCTTTTCTTATCTATACTTATTTCCTTCTGCACAACTACTGTGTTCCACTACTGAAGTCCACACATGAACTGCAAAGGAACAAAACATGAATTGCTCTCCAGTAGGACAGAGACTTCCTCCACCAGCAGAGCTACGAGTCAGATCAGACAACAACGAAACCAAGAAAACAAGTGAGACGTGTTGATTCAATGGATTCAACCATAATCCAGTAAAACTTTGATTTGTAAGTGTTTATATTATAGTGAATTTGATGTGTGTGTGTGAGAGAGAGAGAGAGCAAGACCTGCAGGTTTGTAACTAAGTCTGAAAAATAAAACAGGTCTGTTATAGAGGAAGAGCTTAGGCATCAAGCACAACCTGTTTTTATTAAACTCCGGTTTTAAACGGAAACATATTAGTGTGGCTGTAGCCTTAATGCACTAACTGCTGAATGCAAAAGCTCTTAAGTCCAGAACAGTAGCTGCAGTTCAGCGTAGTTCTAATGAGAACCAATAAGCCTGAAACTCTATGAGTAAAGTGTTTACAGATCAGAGCTCAGCTCCTCCACCTTACGTCCAATTTACTCTGGCTGCTGTGTGAACTACACCGTATCATGAGGTAGTTACTCAATCAGATGTTCAGGAAAAAAACTAAAGTATTCATCAATTTGTTGTAGGAATACATTCCTAACTTGTGTACCCAAGTGGAACTCCTTCAATAATTCACGTTAAATAAAGAAGCTAATTTGTTACTCAATGCAACCGGGACATAACGGCTTTATGGTTGCTACAGTACACCTTCAGTCGTTCCTAACAGCAATATCAGACCTCTGGATCACCTGACAACGTTGGATTGACAGGTCTGGAACCAGGCTCCAGACTCCAGCTTTTTACTGGAACCTCGGGATTCATCGGTCCACCGACTTTACGAGCAACGGCAGAGGCTGTAAATTGCACCTAGGAGCTGAACTTTGCACGTGAGCGGTCGGATATGAGATGTGTGTCTGCTCCGGGGATCTAAAGGGAGCCGTACTGAGCTAATAATGCATGGTATGGTGATTTAAGCGAAGCCTCTTGTGCCTCCCAGGCTAATTATCCAGGTCTCAGTATGTCTAAACCTTTCCCTTTCCTCTCCACCAACCGCTCGGAGTCGATTCCCTGCATCTGGTTATATTCCCTCATTACTTAAGTTCTTTTTTTTTCCAGCTGCCTCTGTGTTACTGCTTCACTCTTATTTCATGCTTTGCTTATTCTCTAAATTTCCCTTCCTATACGTTCCTCTCTACCTTCCTAGTTTGTGCGATTGTTTTGCTTATTATACCTCTGAGGGATGGTAGAAAATTGCATTTGGTCCGAGTTAAATGTGTGTGTCTGAAAGCGGCCCTGTTACTATGCAGGCTGGTGGACTGCAGGGTGCTGCTAGCATAAATTGCTTTTTCTACTCGCAAATGATGTCACCAGTGGTTACATGTTGTAAACCCTCACTATTTAGATTGTTAATACACTGATTGTATTCTGGGCCTCGTTGTTCTAAGATGGCTTAATGCTTTGGAACGGATGCATTGTCTCCCTTAAGTCATCAATAAAGGCCTTTACACATCGGGGGGGCACGACACCAAAATGGGAAATACTCGCCTGCATCTTTTGTACTAAATCTATTCATAGCTAAAATTATGATGTCGCTTTTTTTCACCCCGTAATATAAAGTATTCGTGACAAAAACAGATCCAAAAAAATTTATTAACGTGAGAATTAATCGCACGAAGACATTGAAGTTGTAGCGACGGCAAAAAAAATGTTTCGTAAAGATAATTTTTAAGAAAAGTAGAAAAACACAGAACCCCTTAGAATAGCTTCAATATGTTACGAATATGCACCTAATTTACAGTATGTCCAGTCATATATATATATATATGTGTATATATATATATATATATATGTATATATATATATGTGTATATATACATATATATACATATATATATATATATATATATATATATATATGTATATATATATATAGTGAGCAATTCAAGTTTGGAGTCTGACTTTCATGCAGTACACACGAGTTTGCATCTCTGCAATTAACAACAAATGTAACAATCTTTCCCAAACTGTAACCAAAGTGTCATAACCACACATTGACAGTGTTGCCATAACCGTGATATTTCCCTAAACGTATTTATACAATCCATGTGCACATTTAGTAGAAAGCAGGACATGAATCAGAATTACAGAATCGTCCACTAATGAAATTCTTTTCAGGAGACGGGGTTGCCTAATGTACACTTTTGTCACATTACTGTGTTCATAGAACCGTTAACGTGGGAGAAAATACTTTCCTGGGAGAACCACACTGCCACCCTATTTATGAGTTTATCATTTCAGACCAAGTGTTCATGTAACTTCAATGTCAACTAAACTGCAGTTATTGTAGGAAAGCAAAACATATTGTTAAAATGATATAAAGATTATTGTTGTGGTTAGATAAAACGTTAATGCAGATAAATGCTCTCTCAGACAGCTAGTGGCGCACACAAATGCCAGTGCACACATTCACCATCCCAACCAAAGTCTTTTATATCACTGTGTAAATGTCACCCTGCTTCCTGCACTGACCGTCGCCACTGAGCATGAATCTTTAATGCCGGGGAGCTGAATAATCTGGAGGTGACGGGGTTGGACAAACATGTAAGCTGCACTAAGCCGCTTTCCGGTCCATAAACATTCACTTGTGCATCGAGTAAGATTGAAGACTTTTGTCTTTTCCTGCTTTTCCTCGTCTTTCCTTCTCTGAATCTTCAATCCATCATCCACCCACTCTCTCCCTCTCTCCATCCTTGTCTCCCTCTGTCTTCCATTCATTTGTGTTCCTGGTATCCCCCGAGCTTCTTCCTTCCCCTCTTGTTTTCCTCGGCCTGTCCACTCCCTGCGGCCCCCATTACAGAGAACGGAGGATGTTTCCTCGGCCTCGGGGGCAGCAGTGATCATGTGCTGTTAAACCTTGGTGCCGAGAACAAAGGTTCCCATGTGCACACACACACACACACACACACAGAAAGTATAGTGTAAGTAAGTGTATTCGTCCGTCCACGTGTCCATCGCCTCTGTGTGTGTGTGTGTAATGAAGACAGGGAGCTTCATTAATGCCGGTCATTAACAGACTCTAAGGGCTGAGCCAGCACCAACACACCAATGGGCTAAACGAGACACCGAATGAAAACTCTCTGCAGTTCTTTCTCTACTGTGAAGTCTCTCTCCCTCTTCTGCCCATTCGTCTCTGCCCTTCACACTGCACTCTTTCCAGAGCAGTACATCTAAACCCTAGATGTACGTTAAAGCCAGGTGCTAACCTCTAATCTGATGCCTCTATCATCAGGATGATCTGACGACCCTTTGTTTGAGGTTTTGCGAGACTTAGTCGCAGTTCTTTTTTAAGACTTTTAATATTTGAAAAACCGACGTAAAAAGGCTGATCAATACCATTGATTCGTCTAAAACAAATAAAAATGACCAAATATGGAGACGCAAGGTTTTCGTCCGACGGTGACGACATGGAAAGGTTTTCTTTGAACTTTCCTCTCTTTGTGAGGAGGAACAGCAGGGGGCTTAGCAATGGCTCCGGTCTTCGGAGGCAGGAAGGAGGAAAAGAAAGAGGAGGAGATAGGAGCCCTGAGATGATAGGACTTAGGGGGAGACTTTGGTCCCTTCGAGAGCAGAAGACAGACGAGAGTGAGGGATAAACAAGAGGAAGATGATTGAGGAAGGACTGGCCTTTGGGGAGTAGTGTAATCTGAAAGCAAGAGACCAGCCCCGGGAAGGGCCAGCTGATGAAATCTGACAGAAAGAAGGAGTGAAAGGGGAAAGAAATGGAGACCATTAAGAGTTCGTGAAGGATCATCAGAAAGGCATGTTTGGGTGTTTTTCTTTTCTTCTTTCTGATGTGGATTTCTTTGTGGTCTCTAAAGAAAGTGAATCTTTGTGAATATCCTCATCAGTCTGTCTTTTTCTCCCCCTCACACACTCCATTGTCTTACAATTTACTTATTTTTCCAACCAGCAGGAACATGGTTGTGAAGGTTTGGGCTCTTATTTGGACCCTGTGGCAATTCTAAGGGGGTGATTTCTGCTTCTCTAAAGATTGGATCAGACTGCACGACTGTTCAAACCACATCGTGTCACATCGGAACATTTTATAGTCATTGTGAAGTCGGACACTCTCGATGATGGGGCAAATAACAGTGTACGTTCCTGAATATCCATTAACGAATCCGAGCCCAGTCGTCAGGAAAAAATGTCATTGTATGTTTTTGAAAACCACGGATCAATGATTAGCAATGTTTTTATATTCGGTCCAAGCAACTGACATAAATAGCGAGAGATTGCCGTTGAAAGATCGGTGGGTAAACGGTTACACGGTATGATAAGTAACACAGGACCATCACCCAGGAGTCTGCTGTTCGTGTCTTTTGTGAATCCAAAAGGAAATGTTGACTTTGTGGTTGTTACGTAATGTTGTTACTCTTGTTACGTGAGAACGTTTGCTAAGGACGGTTGTTATTTATTAACGCTAGTTACGTTGTTACATTACGTTGTTATTTTAACATAAATCGTGATGTTTTAACCATGAAGCATTGTGCATGATATGAGATTTTGTCCCTTGGTTTGCAGAAACGTTCAATGTCAAATCGCTTTTGCAGAAAAAGTAACCAAAAGAAGCTTAAAATGAAAAGCAAAAACATGTTATTCTTCATGCCATCTAAAATCTCGTTCAAAACTAGACCTTTAACCTTTAACCAGATACAGAAAAATTTGTGTTTTCAATTTTTGTAAAAGAAATTCAACTTGCTTTTTTTTTGTTTTTCTGATTCATGGCAAGGTAACGGTGTTATACTACACAACTTATTTTGCTTAGTTCTCTGCTTCTAGCCATGATTGTTCTGTTTCTATAGAGGTGCAGGACTTTTATATGTTACAGTGAAAAACGAGGCCACGGAGAGTAAAATGTGACCGGAGCAAAAAAAAAAAACGCCCCGAAACTGCTTTGAGTTCAGAGAAATAAAAAACATGCAAAAGTTTCAATCACAGAAATGTCATCGGATGGTTTGACAGTTCTCAAAGAACCTAAGCAGCAAAAATAAAATCACCCGCCGAAAAAAAAGAAAACATACATGGACATTAATCTTAGTTAAAGGCAACTGTACAAACTAAGTAGATAAGGAGGATGTTGAGGTCCTGGAAGCGCCGGCATGAGCAATATCACTGAGCCGTTGCTGTTGTGAGATACAGAACCTTGTTAAAACACACAACTTAAAAGTCAAAGTTTCTCCAACTGTCATGCAGTCTGCAGGCCAGAAAGTCAGCGTGGCAGACAGCAAGCTGGTCCAGCTACAAGAGATAATCACACACACACACACACACACACACACACGTGTCTACACACCAATAATCCAATGTTTGTTATGTTGTAGCTGAAAGGCTGAGCCCGGTGAGCCCAGATACCCACAGTCCATATTAGATCTGGATGGCTGATCTTCCTCACCAATTTACTGGACATCTCTCATTCCATCCTTCTCTCACTCATCTCCCTCTATCTCTGTAAACCTCTATCCCCGTCTTCCCTCTTTCTCCACACATCTTTTCACCGTGTGTGTTTCCAGCCCCTCATCTTTTGCCCGGCAACCAGATGCGGGAGCTGGACGATCTCAGCAGAATATGATGTCGTTGTGACGCCGTCATATTCCTCGCAGTCTGAAAGGCTTTGGGCCACTTAGTTTGCTGGTAGCAGATGGTTATTCAATGTGTGAGTGAACTGTGTCTCCGGGGTTCATAAAGTGACGATGAGTGATGTTTTTGACCTTTTCAGTAATCCCGTCAAACTAACAGCGACTTGACCATGTTTTTGTATTGAGCCACAGGAGGTCACAGATATTTATTCAAGCATTAGCGGGATGATGAGTCATGCATTAGTCATGCACTAATCAAGCAGGAGCTGTGTACCTTCATTACAGAATGTGTCATATTTTTAATGAACTGCGTATGATAACTTGAGATGAGTAAAGACCCCTCCATGTCCTATTAGGTCCATTATTACCCACGTGTGTAACGAATTAGCTTGATAGATAACATTGTGTATTTGTGCTTTATCTTATTGTTGTTCTGTCACTGATGTTGATGGATGCAGAGTCCCGAAACGTACGGACATGAGAGCTTCATCTGAGGAATGAATTCATTAAAAAATACAAGTGCAGCCTTCTTTTGTGCAGAAACCTTTTTAAGAACTTGACGTAAAAAACAAGAATCCTCGTAGCATTACACTTTTTTGAGCTCATTCAGGAAAAAGGTTTTAGGCTTTGTTTGGATTGTTGACTTCCGATATGAAGCCTTGAGTTCGGCGATTTCACCATCTTAGAATACGACAGTCGCCATGTTCTTTTTTGCAACCAATGAACAGAATTGGATTTTGGAGGAGTTACGTAGAGACGTCGTATACGTCTCTGGTAGCGGCAGCGACCTGTCAATCACAGTAGCCCCGCCCTAAAGCATCCCCTGCTTTATGGTCTGTTTGACTCTAAATGGACCATCATGTACTAAATGAACATCATGCTGTATTGAAGAAGACTTGAAACTAGAGATTGAGACCATAAACTCATGTTTACAATGTTTACTGAGGTAATAAATCAAGAGAGAAGTAGAGTCATTTTCTCATAGACTTCTATACAACCAGAGGAGTCGCCCCCTGGTGGACACTAGAGAGAATGCAGCTTTAAGACATGAAGCATCGACTGCACTCAACGGAACCGGAGGTTGTTGCCTGGTGTCAGGTAGGGTGCTCCATCAGGTTGTGAAGCCTTATGCTGGGACTAGATACTCGTAGG
Source organism: Pholis gunnellus (assembly GCF_910591455.1). NCBI lineage: Eukaryota > Metazoa > Chordata > Actinopteri > Perciformes > Pholidae > Pholis > Pholis gunnellus. Next base: position 2,066,381 of record NC_136531.1, read on the forward strand.
GACACTGGGCTACTGAGAACGCTAAACCAACAATGTAGAAAAGCTTAAAGGTTGTTGAAGGCAAAGATAATGAGCTGTGGTTTGGTTACATCGCCGCTCAGCTCCACCTCCCAAACACGGCCACATATTTCTGATTGTGGAATATGTACACTTCCATCAAGCCACTGGTTTTACAAATTGCTCAATGCTGCGATCACCCCTGAACCCATTAGCTGTAGCCAAGAGTTGCTGACTCTGAGTCAATTAAAACTCACAAATAAACAAATAAAAATAAAACACCGTAAAAACTCACTGAAAGAAAAAAAAAAGCCCAATTATTTGCCAAAAGCATTCAGGCTTTTAGCTGTGTGTTTAGCCAATAAAACATTAGGTAGCATGCATCATTTAAATAATCATCCCACGAATTTCTTCTACTTTGCCCCAAGGAGGATTTGGGATTTCTTGAAGGTAACGGTCAAAACATTTATTTTCGGCTCCACTAATATGTATTTAAAGCTGGGAAAATAAGCTAACAGGCAGACCAGTCAGTCTGTAGTGATATTCAGTCTTGTTTGCAAAAGTTATCTCACGCTGGTTGGTTTCTAGTTTCTTGTCAATGTATTTTACCTCGACAGTTCTGCACTTATATACAGTAAATTATCTTTCACCTAAAAGGTCAAGACTCAAATTGGACAACAGTGAGGGCTCCACTCAACCAAACAACAAAATGCATCTTTTGTGAATCTGTCGCTCAAGCCAACATGATACGCTTCTGCTACACTGAGGGGCTGAACATGTTGACGGCCTATTTCCCTGTGACCTATTCCCCTGATACATGTCCCACTCACTTTTATTTATCAGATCACACTGTGAATGCATGAATATTTGATATGGGTGCAGTCAGAGTGTGTTGTTGTTACGACTATCTAGTCAGCTCGAGCGTCTCTGCCCTCGTTGTTGTCGCCACGGCACAGTACGAGCTTTCACCTCAACATCCTCAACACATTTTCTCTTCCGGATTACGGTCGCAGCCTGAAACATGTTGTTAGTGTAAAAATTCAAACAAAACAAAAAAACGCAAAAAAAAGCACTTGGTTACAGACTCATTTGAAACGTATTTGTAACACAACAAAAGCAAATGTTTTCCTCAAAACGTAAATCATAATGCAGTTCCGTTGCATGGAAACATAGTTGAGCCTCAACTGTATCGTTTCTTGTGTAAAAATTGTATGAGATTTTATGATCAGAAGACAACAACATAATTTCCTTTTTGTAATCTTATTCTTTGGTTCGGCGTGGTATTGCCACTGTAATGATCTCCATGTGTTCAACATATTCAAAGTACACTTGTATTAGCTGCAGTGGTGGCCCGTCAGGGCCTGCAAAGCCTTCTCTGCTGGCCTAAACAGAATCACAAAGTTACAGCTATTTTATAATTTAATAATTTTTCTTAAATACACTACATGTATCATAATTTATAAAAATATTTTTCCTATTATCTTATTTTCTCATTGCAACAGCTACTGTGCTCCTCAGTTGCTCTGCTTCCAGTGCAGCTTGTTTTAAGTAGAGCTTTTATCCAATCAGATTTCACCTCTGTGTCTCTAGGTAGAAGAGAGGCCCCAGGCCTGCAGACTCACCAGTGCCTCCATGTGCAGTTTAAGTTGAATGGGGACGATATTGTTGATTGGCATAGTGTTCAACCAATCAGATCTTTAGTTTGAGATTCTTAGACGCGCCAGAGCGGCCTGCTGGCCTACAGCTACGTCAGCATTAGCAGCAGCGCTGCAGTGAGATTCTGTGCTGTGATTGGTCAGTGGGCGAGCACGTGACTATTGTGAAACGAAACTTACAGCAGAAGCTTAGTCGGAGTAGTAAGAGTTCAAATTGAAAGATATGAATGAAATTATAATATCTTTTGCATTTTGCTTGGGAAACGGATTTGTGAGTTGGGAGTAAACTCTTTGTCAACAAAGAAAAGAGGATGTGATCAGCATTTGGTAAGTCAACTAGTTCATTTTTACATCTAATATCTGAATGGCCCTTAAGTGTGTAGCAGAATGTGTGTTGCTGCTGTTGTTTTTCCGTTAAGCTAGTTCACACAGACCGTTGTCTCCTAGTGAGCGCAGGAAACATTATATTTCCTACAATTTAAGCTTCTGCATTTTCCAAATGCAAGAGTATTATTCAAACGTATTGTTCGGTTTGTAAGCCTCGTACCGAACGGTTTACTACAAATACGTAACGTTATATAGTTACAGCCCAAGAAACCAATAATAACCCTAGCTGTGGCGCCATCATGTGGTTATAAGGTGGTATTTCAGCAGCGAAGCCCAGGTATAGAATGCACGGCCCGCCACTGATTAGCTGTAGTAATAAAAAGAAAATCTGTATTGTACCCAATTGTTTTCCACTATAATCAATAATCTCCCCACAAACATCCATCATTTTGCATGATCTTACATTAAATATGCTGCAGCTGTTGATGTTTCTTTTCATCGGCCAGTCATTAAACAACTCTGCTCTTTCATGCGGAGATGATCTTATATGGATAAATCTGCGAGCAGAGTCGGTTGACAACCATCTGTGAGATATCAGTCATTTGCATCATCACTGTTGGGTTTAGCAGAGCCAGATAGCTCAAGCACAGCCCGACTGCGACAGCCTGTCAGGCCTCTGGCAGCATCGGTCCCACGCTCTCTGAGCAACGCGACAACATGCCCAACAATGTATCGGCACAAATATTTCATTTACACTTACAGCTTTGTCTTCTGCTCCCGCCACCTGTTTTCTACAAGCTTTCCCCCCTCAACCTCTCTCAGCAGATTGAGTAGTTATAATATCTGCTCACCAGATGTTAAACTGGCGGCTAATTGTGCTGTAAACAAGAGAAAATATCCAAAGCTGTAAACACGTATTACGGATGTAATGTATCCCTCACGCTCAGTTGGACACGTTGGTTAATTGCGATTTCTTTTAAACATTGACCTCTGGCTGATGCATTTAATTATGTAAATATGTGCACACATGAACGTGTCCTTGTGAAAAGTAAGCGTTAGCTCCACTAACCACCGTCTCTCTGTCTCAGTAACACAAACCCCTCCAGCTCTTTTTTTTTTAACTGATTCTGCTGAGGTGATGAGTGTGATTTGTCATTGTACAGACGCAACATATTCGCCTGAAGAGGTGCAGGAGCGCCTACACTCGTTTTCACGTGGACGCGTAACGGCAATCTCCATCATCGCGCTGAGGGGAGGCTGGCCGGGTGTCTCGTACGCCCCTGTGTAGCCCATCACTCTCTCACTCTATCTCTGCGGCGACCATGACAAGGAAAAGTCTGCTGCTTGTTAGATGGATGGCAGTGACCCTGAAGGAGGAGGAGGCAACTCGTGGAAAGAAAAGAGTGAGAAGGGACGTGACAAAACAAAAACACACAGCAGACCGCTGTCAACGTTGACGTCACAATCTTTTCCTAGACCTAACTAAGTTGTTTCCTGTGAAGACGGAGGTTTATTTTTATTTTGACTGTAAGCATGTAACAAGCGTAAATAGACACGTGTTGCTGGACTTCCGTAGGAAAACTTAAGATGTCTAACAAACTGTTGTGCATTTAAAGGGGAGAGTGAGGACATAACACACTATGTTATGCATGATTTTATGACGGCCCAACGATAAAAGTAAATATTGTCCGATTAATATTCAGAATATGCAAAGCTACAAAACCTTTTAATCAATAACGTATATGAAGTCACGTGTAAAGGACGGCACCGGATTTGGTTACATTACTCAAAATAAGAGTCTAGAATGTGCAGCTGTGATGTCGGCGTGTGAATGAAGGCGTCTGGGAACACCTGTCCAACCTCCATTTCTCTGTCTTGACTGAGGAGATTTTGATGAAGATTTTCGAGAACATAAACATCTCTAGAAAATCGAAACAGAGTTTTGGTGTGTGTGTCATCCACACACACACAGACTGTTTGTAGCTAAAGCTGTCAGTGTTTATCTTGGATCTAATATTCTCTTAACCATATAGCTGGAAAAAAAGACTTTCACGGCGCAGGTCGCCCCCTATTCAAAACTAACAACTCGTCGACTGGTGATAAGTATTCCTCCCACAAACACAATTCATATGTAATCAACGTAATGGGGACCCAGGAAGTAATAATGGTGACCCAGGAAGTAATAATGGTGACCCAGGAAGTAAGGGGTTGTTAGGGTTGACTAGGGTCTAAAAACATTGGTCTTACACCCAGGAGACCGCTGTTCGTGTCCTGTGTGAAACCAGAAGTCATCATTGATTTATTTGTCATGTAACTTTTGGCACTTCTGTAGTTATTGTAACTCCAACGACACTCTTTTCCTCAACGTAACCAAGTAATGTGTTGTCTAAACCTAACCAAGTTGTTTCTTGAGTTTATTTGGAAAAGGCTGAAAGCGCATTACGAGCATGAATGGACAAGTGTTGCTGGGTGTTTGTAGGAAAACGTTTTGTAAGATATCATACGAACCGTTGTATCAGAATACTTTGACTCAGTACACAGCATCTGTTGCTAACAATGCATTAAACGTTGAGCACAATGATACTAAGCAGTCCTTTAGTGAATGGAGAGATGATGTTACATGATTAACTTAGTCTAAAGTAATTATCAACCAAGAGTTTCAGGTCGCGAGGTGGGGTTTTATTAACTATAAATATAACACTTTGACAGGCCGTCTTAACAGCATCAGGGGGCTAAAACGCTTCCATCCAACCATGATCTGTACAGCAGTGAGGTGGATTCTAATGTGCCATGTACTGGAGTTCCTACCACAGTTTACCGCCGTAATATTTAACACGAGATATGATGGAATACGTGAGGGGAAAAGACAAGGAGGGAGGTGTTGGAGTGATTAGTAGCTCAGATATGAGTTATAAGCGTTGTCTGAAATCAGATAGGGATGGAACAAGAGGAAAGAAAGTGGGTGAAACAGAAGGAGAGCACTCTGAGAGAAGCATTATACTGATGTGAATTAATGCCTGGCTGGATGAATGAATCACCAACCAGTCAAATAGATGAGGGAAAGGAATGGGAAAGGTAGAAGAAATGAAGGGTAGGAGATGAAAATGAGAGACAGAAAATGAGACGAGGGGAGGAGAGAGTGAGTGAAAAGGACAAAATGAGAGTCGAGGCAGCAGGAAAGTGAACGAGGAAAAGAGTGAGGAGGAGAGAGGTGAGAAAATGAAGACATAGAGACGGAGTATCTGAGAGGACGGAGAGACAGAGAAACAGACCAATCCTGTAGACGGGGAGGAATTAAGCAGAATTTGCAGAAATCCCTGAAATATGTTTCTAAGTAAGAAGTTTTTTATTGATTAAAACAAATCATTAGTAGTTGTAATGATGTATTATTAGATGTAGTGTAAACAGGTCATAATCCTCTCTAATATCAATTTATGTTGTTGTGAAATTTCTCACCAATACTACATTTTAAGAGATTACATGTGAACACATCATCATAACGTTATAATTTACCTTCACCCAGTACTCATCATAATGAAGGCATCATGATGTAACTGAAGTGAACCTCCTCCTGTTAGCCGTTAGCGGTGCTGCTAACGTTACTAGCTCTCCTCCTGTTGGTTTAAACACTGATTGGTTGTTTACAGTGAAACATGATCAGAGATCAGAGACTAGAAACACGTCGATGATGTCCCGATCTCATATTCCACTGAATATTGGAGGATAACGATCGTCAGTAAAACTTTATTAACACTCTGATGGTTAACGTTAGACTGTGTAATTAATCCGCCATTCACATGCGCGCTGATCTGTGAGGAGGGATCCGTACGGATCACGGATCGGCAACGGTCCGTTACACCACTAATGCATGGAGAGTGGCAAAACTGACAATTACTGTAATTTGTAAGATATAGTGATTGATCGCTTTGACATTTCCTTCCCTCATTTATTTTCCTCCACCTTGACCCATTGGCATCAGTTGTTGCCAGAATCACTGTCAGATCTCATCGTTTCTTCGATTCTGGAACAACTTCACACCACATGGACCTCACGAGACGGTGGCTCCAGTGGACGAAGACCTGCAGAAGACTTGGCACAGGATCTGGCTTCTTTTCATCTGGGAATTTATCATCTCTATGAATGTGTTATGTTCATACACAAGAAAGGAAGGCGAGGATACAGAGGGGGGAGAAAAGGACAGCACTCCCTGTCTATCACAATCTCCAAAAGGCCATCAGACATCATAAATCTAAATAAATGTAATTTTCTCTTTTACCTTTCAGAAAAACCCAAAATGTGTGAAGCCAAGTTATATGAGACTGGAGGATCGAGCACCCTTGCTACAGATCCATAACGGTGAGATTGCGGAGCCCTGCACTGACCTCTGACAGAGGAACAACACAAAGACAAGGGGAAGATATCAGCCAATGCACCTGAGACAGACACACACACACAGAACGAGAGAGAAAATCAAAAGACAGGTAAAGGAAGGAAGAGAATGACGAAAGTCTGGGACACAGCAAAAGGTCATCTGTGTGACAAAGTGAGGTAAATGAAAAGAGACAATGTAAAGTGGTCAGGGGGAAGGAGTCAGATCGAGGACGATGGCAATAAAAAGGGAAAAGGAAGTATGAGCAGAGACAGGTCTGTTGAGCAGTGTGGAACCATAGACTGTATATAAGAAGTGGACGTAGTGATGTCACCCATTGGTTTGTGGACTGATGTTTTGAATCCTTGAGTTTGACGATTTTGTCGTCGTCGCTATCTTGATTTACGGCAGTCACCGTGTTGGTTTTTCTCGCAACCAATGAACAGAGGCTCCACCGTAAACTCATGTTTACAAAGTTTACTGAGGTAATAAATCAAAGTATGAAGTAGGGTAATTTTCTCATAGACTTCTATACAATCTGACCTCTTTTTGCAACTAGAGGAGTCGCCCCCTGCTGGTCAGTAGAGTAAATGTAAGTTTTAAGACACTTCCAAAATCGGCAGAACCGGAGGATGCCGCCTGGCATGAACACTGGAGCCTCTGGTTTAATTACAACACAATGAAGGGGTATGGATACCAGTAAGCATCAATATCTGTATTGATGAAATCCTGATGATATATTATATTATAGAAGGGACTAACAAGGTGTACGTGATAGAGAAAAGTAGAGTGAGTGTGTGATATTGATGACATGCAAAGAATAAAAAGATCCGACAAATTCACATTACAAATTGACTCAGAGTTTGACAAGCTCTGCAAAGCACTTTGATCAATATTAAAACTGACCATCTATTAGGTATTCTAATTAATTGTACTATTAAAAACCATGAGGAAGCTGTGCTTCTTTTAATATTGTGCAGGACAAAGAATAGAATAGAGGGCTGAGGGGAAGCAGGACGCAGGCAGCCAGGGAGCTTTGACTTTTCCTTATGAGATATAGCACAGCACACAGAACAAGCACTAAGTAAAGTGGCACCCTAACAAAGTCCCACAGACACACACACAAAACTTCTCAGACTAAAGTTGCCACAGTAAGTGAAGCTGTCGACGTCCCAGACACCAACAAACCATGGATAGTAAAAAATAACAGTCTGTCTGGGCAATGACTCCAAAACTGCAGAGCTGGAAGCCACTGGAGCAGCAGCAAAAACAAGAAACTCCCCCGAGAGAGGCACAAAGAGTTAGATGGGGAACAAATTAAGCGTGGAAAGAAAATAAATGAGGGAAGAGGATGGCAAAGAGATGAGAAGTTTGAGGAAGGAAGTCAGGGAGGCGAGAGGAAAAAGAAGAGGTTGACCAGCAAAAGAGAGAAGGTTGAATAAGACAACTCCTTATAGCCTGTTAGGAAGAAAGGATGAGAGACAAATGGAGGAACGGGGTTTTCATTTGGACAGTCACATATATCGGGACTTTTTAGTGAGGCTTCCAAAAGAAATCCTGTACTGTGGTTCCACATGGGAGGCCGTAAAAGGACATACGGCCATGAAGTGACAGGGGAGACAGACTTTGATAAATGTTAGGGAGGTGAGGTCTGCTTGAGGGATTCTCTTCACGGAATTCAGAGCATCTATTGCCTCCACGTGGCTCTCAACATGGAGAGAGCAGCTAACGGTGCTAACGGTGCAAAGCGTGCAAAGAACGGACGGACTTCTGCGAAGAAGCCACTGGTCGGGAAGGAGTTCTCAGCGTTAACCCCCCGTATGAGGGCAGCGCAAAGCATCGGCCGTGAGCTAGCAAACAGTGAGCCGCACATGCACGTAGCCCGGCTACGCAAACAAAGCACAGAGAAGCTCGGATTACAACAGAGGGAGAGTGATTCAATCTCTGCTCAGGTAGACGTTACTCAGCTACATCTTTACATCGCAAATAGTTGGTTTTTGGGACCTCAGAATTGCGTCTCTACTCTTTGCCGATGATGTGGTGTTGTTAGCTCCATCAGAGCGTGAGCTTCATGGTCCCCGCTGGGGGGGCGGTTTGCAGCCGAGAGTGAAGCAGTCTAGATGAGAGTCGGTACCACCAAAGGCTGAGACGGTGGTTCTCAGCCGAAAAATGGTTTTATTGCCCCCGGCCCAAGGTTGGAGTGAGTCACTGCCCCAAGCGAGGGAGTTCAAGTATCTCACGCTCAGTGATGCAGGTTGTGAACCGGACTGTTGTGGTGAAGAAGAAGCTGAGGGGAAGCTGTCCATCTATGTTCCGACCCTCACCTATGGTCATGCTTTGGGTGGTAACCAAAAAGGATGAGATCGCGGGTACAAGCGGCCGAAATGATTTTCCTTTGTAGGGTGGCTGGGCTCGGATTAGAGAGAGGGTGAGGAACTCAGACATCCGGAGGGAACTCGGACTAGAGCCGCCGCCCTTTGCGCGTCGAAAGGATCCGGCTGAGGTGGTTCGGACATTTTGTTTGGAGATACTAAAGCTTACGTCTCTTGTATTTCAGTTTTGATTCAGCTCGTAGCGAGCGAGCAGTATATTCAGTCACGCTCCCATTCCTTCCTGATGGGGTTGTTTTTTTATTTTGCCACTTCATATGGTTTAATTGTGGCTGAGCATGTTTGTTTGGTGCACTTGTTTAGCTTGTAACATCATGTTAGGAGTCGTATTAGTTGTTACTGCTGTAATTGGGCAATTAGAGATGTCTTTTTTTCCATTGTATCTATCCTGCTGTGCAAAGCTAGTTTGCTTTTGTTTTGTTAATCAGTTTTCTCTCATCAACCTCACTCTCCGTGGTCTTTTATAACAATAGTTTTGGTATTACTGTTTTCTCCTTTTTGGCATTTCAATATAATTATTTTCTACGTGGTTTTCTACTCCGTCTTCATCCGTCTGTCTCCCTCTCTGCCTCTCTCTGACTATCTATTTCTTCCCATCTTCCTTTTCCCAGCCTCTACATCCCCGGCGACAGAGCAAACCCTTTAATAATATACAAGCTCCTCCGTCTCTCCTGGCAGCGGCGGCAGAATCCTACAGGATTCAATCACGGCCGCACTAATTAGATTAGCATGGCTAATGCGCACGGCTCTCCCTCTCTCTCCCTTTACCTCCATATCAACAGGCGCTCCACGAGGGGTATCCAGGATGTGTGGATCAATTGCAGGGTGGCTGAACTGCAGCATCCTGCCCTCCCTCCCCCCCTCCTGGTTGGACCAGAGCATCCTGAAGGGTCCGGAAGAGAAGGGAACATCCCTGGTGAAGGGGCAGCAAGAGTGAGCTAGCCAAGCAAGTGTGTGTGTGTGCGAGGAGGATGCGTGGGGGAGTGTTTGGCAGCCTTCCACAGCCTCTCCTGGTAGAACCTGGCACTCCAGACCGGCAGAATGGAGAGAGGAACAGTGGGGTGGATTGGATGGATTGAGGGATGAAGAGGTGATGAAACAGATTAGTGTGACCTCATGGGGGGATTATTGCTGAGCATGCCTGGACGAATCCTGAACTCCAGACACTGTTTTCACAAACAACATTTTCGGTTTACACATTTAACCACTGCTTTTATTCTGCGGGACTTGCAACAGTTACAACAGTAGATAAGCTTAAAAGTATCTATCGACAACATTCAGCAGCTGATATTGAATGTAGGAGTCTAACCAATATGCACACACACACACACACACACACACACACACACACACAGAGCAATGAACCAACAAAGAGATTCAAAGGCAGATAGAGCAAGTAGCATGATTACATCCAGCCTGCTGTGGTGCTAAAGCGTATTCCAGTTAAGTGGATTCAATCCTTCACCGCTTTGATCGATTTCTTAGTCAAATCAGCTGATCTGTTAATCTATCAGTGAACTGAAGATGCATTACCCAAAAGGTCTCTAAGACTTCCATTCAACTTAAAGATATATTACTCAAGTCTCCTTCGGCAACGTTATATCAATCAAGGGCTCTTAAAGCTACAGTATCGCTCAACTTGAGACAAACAGCAGCAAGTAATGAAGCATAAATCTCTACTTGGAGTTCAGATGTTTCACTCAAAATGAGACTGAATGACAAATAGAAAAGTAGAGAACAAGAAAAGAGACAATTGGTGAGAAAGCGGCTGATTAAGAAAGTGTAAAGGAGTAAAATGCTCCATGTTTGCCTGTATGAATGCTCAGAAGCCTGCATGTGCACACACACACACACTGTCTGTATCTATCAGCAAACTCCTGTTATTTCTCCCCAAATACAGCGGGGAAGTAAGACTGAGCTATCACCATGGTGATCAGGAAGATGTGAAGTGAACAGCTAAGGCTTTGAGAGCTGATGTTGACTCCACACACACACACACATACATACATCCCTCACAAAGCCACCTTGCGGGCCACCCATGCGCTCACCATGACACACATCCTTCTCCACCAAAACCTACCAGTTAGCCCAGTCAATACGCAGCCAGACCTGCTCTCACACACATGCACACACACAGATAAACAGTGTTGTGTTGAGTGCTGCTCAAGGTGAACAGCGAGTAAACTAACCTCTGCCTCCGGGAGGATAAACCATTTAATCACGTCATGTCAGGATCACACCAAACACGCTGAATACTAAAAAGATGAAGCCGATTACACTCATCGGCCCCGCAGGTCCCACACGTGTGAGCCGAGCGACGCAATAAGCCTTTTCTGACGACGACTGATCTGGTTTTCTTTTTTTTGTTAATACATTTCTCCTCATGAAATGTCAAAGAATGTCTTGCCTGCACCAGATATCTGTGACACGAAGTCGTCTAATCCAAGTTAATGAGGCAGTAAATCTTGGCCTTCATCAGGATAATGACCAACATTATAAGGACACATGTTGTAAGAATATCCATATGATAAAATAAAACACCCCGATGCCTCACTGGTGTATGTGAACTCAAACTAAATGAATGATATCGCTTTAAAATCACAGACTTTAAGACTATTTTTAGAAGTAAAGTGAAGCCAAAGTTTACGTTTGTGGTAGCGTAGTTTAGCACACACACACATATTTACACAAACATGTTGCCCTTCTATTCATTCATCCACCTCATCTACTGAACTAGCGCTGGACAACAACACGTGAGTAGCCTGAGTGGAAGTAGCATCGATGTTCATCAGTGATAGAAATAGGACTTGTGTACTTAAAGAAGAAAGCCAAAACAATAAACAGCAGTTGACGTTAGTTTTCTTATAACTTGCAGCAGCAGAGACCTGCAGGTTTTTAATCCGCGCTGGTTAAAAGTTTCCCAAACTGTTTTTTTAAGGCTAACTTTACCTCCTGCTAACGTCAACCTCTGCTGCAGCTGACTGACAAAATAAGTTCAGGATGTTCAGATTTATTCAGATGGCAGGTCAAACAAGCTGCAGCTTCTGTAACTGGCATAATAAGATTTTTATTGAATACACAGTTTGGAAAAGTGTGTTTTGGTGTATTGATCCTTAACTCTCGTTTATTTCATGACCACTGCGCACACTTTATTTATTTGACGGATGAGAGAGTAGAAATTGGGGAGAGAAGGCAGTGACATGCAACAATGGTCGTCAGGCTGGAATCGTCATCCTCGGGAAAGGATGGATGATAAATTATTCAACCAAAATTCCAGCTGACCCATTCCCGGCATATTTGTGATGGTTTTTATACCTTCGTTGCAGAACAAAAGGGAAAAAAGGGAAGAACAGCTGGAACAGCTGGCCTCCTGCCGAACCCTTTATATGGAAAATATAACAATATGAACAGACCAGGCAATGGAAAGCTAATCTGTACCCCAGGCCCGGATGTGAAGGATCTGGGTCTGGTATATTGCTATTCAGCGCACTAAAGGAAAGACCCATGAGGTAACTTTGTCCACCTTTTATCACTGCTGAAAAGAGCCCATAAGCACAGGAACTCCACAGCACATAATGAACCACTCAAGGTCCTTTAGGCGGCAAAGGACGATGTACTTCTGATCATGAATGCCAGTCATCAGGAGTCTGCATTTCAGGTCTACTGCCAGGGTTTATGGGACACAGTATCATGTGACCAAGAACAGCAACAATTCTTTCACAGAGAGTGATTGACCTGCAGCATGCTAACTCTGCTGGTTCATGACGTGTTTCACACCAGAACTGTCCGTGTTGATGTAATTGGTCATGTGTCATCACAGCTGAAACAGGAATTACTGAATAAGATATAATAGAGAACAGGAGTAGGACCAAAGTATTGGCTCATGAGTCAACCAGTGTTGTTTCTGAATTCTAGTGTTGATGACGACGTGGAGCCCGTTGATTTTACGTTGCAGCTGATTGAGCTGGACAGTCTGTGGGCTGTGCATATCAGGGAATAACTTGTGGGTTACTTGTTTATTAAGAATGGCTTCGCCACCGTGTTGCTGCAGGAAGTCTTCATTGGATTTAGCAGAGATGGGGCCAGTGTAATGCTGGGAGTGAAGTCAGGTGTTGTGAAGTTGCTCCAGGTTGACTTCCCAGGCATTGTACTGTGGCACTGCTTTAGAATGTGACAGCTGGAACAAAAGACTTCCAGGACCTTCCTTGACAGCCTATGTTCATTACACAGCGAGTCACCAAAATGCATCCAGGAGCTGAGTGAATGTGCTCACAACCTACACATCCCCCTCAGGACGATTGGCAGCTGTGTCCGCTGGGTAGCTTCTTCTATCCAGGATGACACGAGGGACGGCAGAGAGAGGGCCAGATTCAGAGCGCTGCGTTTTAACTTATGCTCCCTCCATTTCCTGAAATGTCTTCGGAATATTGACAGTTGTTCTGACCGAAGTCAAGAACTTGTCAGAAATTATTCTCAGAACAGGAAGCTCTGACTCCCAAAAGGTAGATGACATCATGACAATGTATGTCAAACGCATAGAAAGCCCCAGGAGGAAGTGATGGGATTCGATGGAGAGATGGCTTTGAGTCCCATTATTAACCCTGCTCAGTTCATCCAAGCAATGGTCTTCGGTCCTACATCTGGATTAGAAGAAGCCCACCTTGGATTTACTAAATACAAGACAATAGGAGAAAGAAGCATTCCTAAAAAAAGGTGAAAAAGATGATGGCAGTGGACACACTGTCCACAAGCAATGCTCGCCGTCACTCAGAAGAAGATAACCACTTTAGGCCTTTTGTGGGAAAAAAAAGTTGTACGTGTTTTGCTCTGATGGAAAAATAATGCTTAGAGGTTATCATAAAAAATGTTGCCATTGTACATGTCTTCAAGGCACAGGATACGTCGAATGTTTCTGAACCCAATGATATTTTTCATACACGTTTCATATCACGCCTGCAGAAATGTACAATTTCCTGGCGACATAAAGCAGAGCAACTCAAAACAGATTGACTTCTAAATGTAATGTTTAGCTGTGTAAAGATCGTTACCAAGAAGAACAAAAAGAGGTGCAGTAAAGGTAATAATTCAATAGAAATTGCATATACAGTAAACGGCACAAAGTAAATTATGCAGGAGTTCAAAAGCATAAAACATTCATAGGTTTCCTCGGGAGCGAGTAAAGCGCCACCGCTGGCTTAATTACTAGTCGCTGTAGCTGAAAGGTGGCTGTGATTTCAAGTTCTGCGGAGGGCACATTTACCACAGAGAATACAATGGTGGGATAAAAACAGCCTGCTTCAGTCACTGTGAACTCCACAGTCTACCAACACACACCAAATAAAACGGTAAGGGCCATGCCGTCCCTCGTACTGTAAATGTGCTTCAAAGCGCATCTGAGCCGCGTTCCAACTGTGCCGGAGTTATGAAAGACACAATGTTTGTGATTCCACAAGACGGACTTTTAGAAGCATACCGGACGCGTCTCTCGGCTCTGCTCTGCTAAAAGTAAAGGCCATAGTCTGTTTTTGGCGGTGTGTCTCGGGCAGATGGAGCCAGAACAGGAAGTGGAGTGAAAAACGAACCCTGATCGTACAGAACTCCAGCCACCATTCTTTGATCCACGTCATTCATAACTTTTAATGATGCTGAGGCTACAGCACAACAAAGTATGAAATGACAACAATACATTATTAAAACAGACAAAAAAGAATCCTACTGGTGAAAGCACCAATACCCCCAAAAAATGACCAAATCAATAAAGTCTGCAGGCAAAACGCTTCACTTCTGAAACCCTCAGGATGTGCTATAACAATGTCAGTTACCCAGAAACAATTTCCCTAAGAGTTAAAACACTTATATCAGGTTCCCATTCTCCACTCTCTAGTCCTACATAAAGGTATCTGTTGTTCAGCCCTTTAGAGTTCATTAGCCATCATTCCCAAATTAAAACCATTGCGTAGCTGCGTATTTAATAAACTTAAATTCCGACCATGAACCACAAATGAATGAAAATTTAAAAAAAAAACTGACTAAGCTCGAGATTTATAAAAAAATCTGCCATACTGCAGATGCTTATTGCATGAACCTTGAAAATATTGTGCATTCTGTGAAGAAGAAATGAAACAGATGATCAGTATCAAGTGATTACCAAAGAGAGTTTAAACCGGCCATGTTGGTATGGAAGAAAACGTATCGTTCCAAATAATTAAGCGGCGTCTACACCGTGTGCCGGATGAGCTTAGCTGTATGTTTGGTCAGGTTTAGGTTCTTATCACACTTCTGCTGGCTGCTGCCGTGATCCTCAACAG
This sequence comes from Pholis gunnellus, assembly GCF_910591455.1. Taxonomy (NCBI): domain Eukaryota; kingdom Metazoa; phylum Chordata; class Actinopteri; order Perciformes; family Pholidae; genus Pholis; species Pholis gunnellus. The sequence goes on from NC_136531.1 coordinate 2,081,427, forward strand.
AAAGTGATAAGCATTGCAGGGCTTTGAGGAGACTTGAACTGTATCTCAGAGCTACACAGATGCAAGCCATCTTGATCCATTAACACCTACTCATGATACGACTAATCTAAGAGAAATCTGTTGCCAGTTTGTTGTTGGAACATGTTGAGTCTTTGTGTCAGCCAAAAAAAAAAGATCAAAAACTCTCGACAGCACATCATTAAAAAAATGTGCTTCTAAGGTTGTGTTGGATACCTGCAGGAGTATTTCTACACACTGTTAAACTATGGAGGTGTTCATTAAGAGACAGCGAGAAGTCAATTCAAAGCAGACTGGAAGGTTTTATCTGAGAAAGAAAGTCCAAAACAAAGAGAGAAAGCCACATGCAGCTTTTCTAGCAATAGTATTCAAACATGTTCCCACCTTTCATAATGAAGGTTGTACGCTGTAGATATCAATCCATACAAGAAGATTCGATGCAAGTCTAAAACTAACGAAATGAAATAACTAAAGCTCTCTCAAATTGTATTCAATACTTCAACGAATGTATAGCATGGCCCATTTTAACAGCTGGTGGAATAGACCAGTGGTTAAAAAGGAATCTTCTTTTCAGAAATGTCCTGCTCCTGGTACGAGAAACTGACCAATTATCTGCTGTTTTTGGATTTGGAGCTAGTCGTGGTTAAACATAGTGTTATGAAAAAGTTACGTTTCGAAGTAAAAACGTGTGGAGCTAACATTAGCAGAGTACGTTAGCGCAACATTACCTAGTGTTAGCGCTATAATGCTACGCTAGCTACTGAAGGTATACTGAATCAATACATATGCTGCTTTTGCTTTTAAATGATCGTAACAGTGATTAAAGACCTACCCGGCTTTACAGGAACAGTGCTGTTCCTTAATTTCACTGTCTTCTGTCTGGATCTCCAGGTGATGAGGTGGTTTCACTTTGACACCGTGATCTGTAGCTTTAGCTTCTATCTTTATTTATTTAACCTATTTCCTCTGCTGAATCGGTTTAACATCGATGCATCCCATATTGTTGACCCTTCTGTCTGCTTCTTTTTGAAATCACTTTTTGTTTTTTCCAAACATTTGGAGTGCAGTTATTGACAGTGTGGGCTCCATGGTGGCTCGGACAGTATAGGCTCGGAGTAGCAGCGGGGGGGGCGGGGCTTAGCGAAGGGTCAATTGAGCCAAGTTGAGCCTAAGTGAGCGTGTGGGGGGGATTGATTAAGTTTAACTGTTGGTATTATCTAGTACAGACGTGATACGTAGAAATATATTGGCAATACTTTGTCTGTTCTGATTTCATCTTGTGTTCAAGGAGTCAGTAGCTCCAAACAGACAGCTGAGAATGCTGCAACCTAAAGACAGATATATTTATGAGCGTTCAAAACACAACAACAGACATGCAGCCCAGTTTCTCCCCTGTAGAACTAGGACGTTGCCCACATATGCATTAAAGGATTTCAACGTAGTAACGTTTTCAAAACAAGAACACTTTCAGTCGAGGAGCTTTCAGCGTGATACAAAAAGTGGGACAGAACCGAAGAGGACGCGCAACCAAAACCAAAATAACTACAGTATACGGGTGGCTGCAAAAATATGATACAGGGATTGCTGTAGTTTTCCTCCAAATGTCTGCAAATGTCATCATCATGCATCACGGCAGCGCAAAACTTCAACTCAACCTTGAACACTGAGCCAAAGCCACCGATCCGTTTCCACCAAAATGACAGATCCAGGAAATATATTGAGTCGTGGAAGTCTTCCACAGCTTTTTTTTTCTCCGTCACCACACTCTCAGCACACCGTCCCCAAAATCTCATCCTATAGTCACGCATAGAGATCAGCACCTGCCGCTATGGCAACAGAGACCCCGCCTTTGCCCGGCCAGGCTAGTTTGGCTAGAATTGGTCATAACATTTAAGAACTTCACATGCCAATGCTTTTCACACTGTAATGCCACCGGGTACTGTCAAGTGCTTCTGCTGAAAGGAGCTGCAGTGGGTAAGACCTGTCAAAACACTGGACTTATTAGAAACCTCATGCCTCAGTAGAATTAAATAGGAGTCAAATTGACAGCTGATCGACACTACAGTGTAAAGGGTTTTCCTCTTGGAGAGAAGAGTGTGAGTGAACTCACCTTTACTTGAATCGGTGAACTGGGCGTCCTGCCCGTTGGGAGGACAGGCTGGATGGAGCGTCAGCTCAGCCTCCAGCGTCTGGATGGTCCTCAATAATAGTTCTTTAGATGAATCAACAATGTCTCCTTTTAAATATTGAGTCTTCTGCTATCTTGTTGGTGGTGTACACGGTGGATCTGGTTTCTTTTGTCCACTCGAGCAGGCAACGAGGCGTTGTCCCAGCGAGCGGTTCTTCTTTCCCCACAGGCCAAAGCAAGAAATCTCAGATGTAGAGCTAAAGGAGAGAAGGAGAAAAGAGAGAGAGAAGGAGGCTTTAATCACACTGGAGTCAGAGAAACATGTCGGTAGGAGAGAGAGAGATACAGATCAAATCAATGCAAGGTGTAAATTAACCAGACAGCTTTGATTAGGTGCAACTGCCAAGTGCCCTTATGCTGATTGAAAAATCCTGTTTGGTCAAATACTTCGTCATATTAATGAGCAATTCTCCCATCAGATTAAAACCAGATTGTGTCTGATTACGTATGCAGGTACCATATCTGTGTTTGAGCTGGAAACTGAGCCCCAAAGTAAGCAGAAAGATACCGATGAGAATTGTTATTTCCACCAACATGAACAGAGTCACATGGAAATATATAAACATCCGAATTAATGGACAACACACTAACAAACAGGTGCAGCTAGTTAATTCTCGCAACTTTACCAAAACGGGAAAGGACATCCATCTAAATCTGTCACTGTTTTTTGTTTTTAAACCAACATGTTGGGTGAAACTGTGGTTGAAGGATACATGTAACAACTATGTCAGGTGAATGAAACGGCGGCTGAAATATCTGTTTCAGAACCTTTCTGAGCTGAATTATAAAAAATGCTCTCTAATTACAGAAACACGGCACTTTTTGTCAGCTGGAAATGAGAAGTGAGAGGTGGTCTCCCTTATAGACAGATGTTTTGTTGGCTCATCCAACCACATTATCCCAGCGAATAGCGGTCACAATTCATGTGGTTGCTGAAAGGCTTCGTTACTTGAATACAGACGTGTTGTTTTTGGAACCCCAGCCCGTTCTCATTCCCATCTTGTTGAATAGATACTCTTGGTCAGGAACGTAGACTTAGAAGTGGACTTATTCATGGTTCGGGTTAAAATAAGTTAAGTCATATAGCCTATGTGAGCTAAGTCGTCAGTATAAATGACTAAACGGTGACTTTCGGTTTCACGTGGGACACACAGCGGTGATCTGGCTGAAAATCCTGTGTTTGTTTGACCCATTCATCCACCTTCGTCCTCCTCCCAACACAAACTTTGTCGCTCTTTATTCTACCTTACATAACTTCCCTGAGCAGTTACTGTAGCGGTATCAGACGCTGGGGGTCGTGACAAAGCGTTAGTATTTGATGTCCGGCGAATGAGAATCCCTTAATAGCAGAAACTGGTCCAGATTGAACTGCACTTGGTCCAACTTGGTGTCATATAGATGCAAAAATGAATAGCTATAATCAGTCCATCTCGTGTATAATATGCCCCCAACCTTTATCTCATAGACCTGAGGAACACGTGTCTCATGTCTAATCACGTATGGAACTAATAGAATGTGATAACCACCAGCTCATTTTACAAAACTACACACCCAACACTCACAAACATCTGCTGGGCAAAGACAAAAGAAATGCACTTTGCCCACTCAAATATCAGAGCACGTCGACACGGGTCAGCGCCAGCTCGTTTGGTATGAAGGAGGCGGAGCCGCTGCAGCATCTGAGAGATATTAAGTGGTATCAAAGGCAAACAGAGCAGAATTTCTATTTTTCTCCATCTTGGTGTAAATCTTGTCTTTAAGTAAAGGTTAGGCGAGAGAGGGAATATAGGGCGCAATGTGTCGAAGAAGGAAAAGAGAGAGAAGAAAGGAAGGCATCAGAGGCCGGATCATCTGGGCAGATGGAGAGAATAAAGACGTTAAATGTCAGAGACCGGAGGTTACTGACTGTAACCTCACGAAGATGCTCGTCTTGAGTCTGTGTTTGCAGTTCGTCAAACAGTCACAAAATGCAATCTATTGGTCTCTTGACACGAATTGTAGATTTATATTTCAGGATGACGTTAAACTACAAATTGTATGATAATATGTCAGAATATATGTCATGCATCTAGTGTTTTTATATGTTATAGCCACATGTCACACCCACACCCGCAAACAACACACTTCTCTGGGGATCGAATGGCTCCACCGTCATGGGGACATTCCTGTCAACAAGCCCTATTTCAAGAAATTACCAGCATGTTAGACAACATCTAGTTGAGCCCAGATTGGACCCACAGCCACATATCTCACCGTATTAGGTCGTATTTAGTCGAGCCAAAAGGTGCACGCACATGCACACAATCACAAATAAGGTTATAAAAGGCGTAATGGACACCACAGCTGTCGCCTCTCTTTGCAAATAAACCGCTCCTCACATGTCCATCTCTTGTCGACTCTTGAATTTACATCAACATCTGCCACTGCAAGCGTAGTTTAGGCAGCAAAGTGGAAGTTAAGTTTAGGCAACAAAAAAAACCCTTAATTAAGAACCCATCCACCTCCCCGTCCACCATGAGTGGTCCTTCTCAATATTTAACACGACTAGGGCTGCAACTAACGATTATTTTAATAATCGATTAATCTGTCAATTATTTGTTCGATTAATCGATGAATCGGATAAAAAAACAAAAAAGCATTAATTTCTAACCCTTTTTTCAAAAACAGAGCTGACAGTGTAAATTCACAGTGCAAAACATCTTCAGAAAGTGCACAAACAGGTTGCTTGAACATCCCTGAGCTCTTAAAGTAATAATTTAAAAAAAGAAATGGACTAATATCAGGAGTGGGGTTCAGTGGGTTACCCAAAATACTCTCTCTTATCACCTACAAGTATAACAGTACTTTAATGAGTTAACTGAATAAACTTTACCGTGTTCGCCTGGTAGACCAGCAGTAGAATAAGAGAATGGGAAGAAAAAATTCGCTGTTTTCACCCGCCATTTCTCATCTTTCTGAGCTCCGCTTAACTTCCGGTTTAATGGTCATGTTACAAAAACAAAAGCTCGTCTATCATAAGTAAAACAACGGCGAAGCAGTTACGAGTTTAACACAAGGTACCCAAAATGGCAATACATATAATGTATTATAATTGCAGAAATAAACAAAAAATAATAAAAATCGCGTAAATCAACTTCCGGTGTTGTCCTGGCAACGTTTATACGCCGGTCAGCGTCAGCTACAGAACCGGAGTCCTATTCCATTATTCCGAGCTGCGGTGTTCAGGCGACCGGGCCTGCTGTGAACACTCAAACATCTCCACGACTTATTGAGTGGCGTAATAATCGCGCGACACAACGAATCGATAATGAAATTCGTTGCCAACTCTTTTGATAATCGATTTTTATCGATTTTATCGATTCGTTGTTGCAGCCCTAAACACGACGTAACTAAATCTGACCGTTGCATAGTCTCGTGCGTGCGCTTCATTTGTTTGTCCGCCACAAAAAAGAATCCTAAATGACTTTCCAACGGCATTTTATTTTGTGCCGAGCAAATAAATAAATAAAAAAGGACAATTTGTGTTCCTGTACACGAAACAATAGAATGCGTTGCATGACTATTTTAACAACCTGCCGTGATATTGGGCTTGGAGGTAACACAAACAAGAATGTCAAAGAAATAATGTGTGTGCATGATGAAGGGGAACAAAGGACTCGATGTCCTTGGTTTGACTGAAAACACAATAAATGTTATTAAAAAAAGACCAACAAACAAAGTTTCACCAAGGCCTATGACTCCATACAGGAAGTGAAATTAAAAGAAGCCATTCAGTAATGAGAGATGAGAGAGAGTGTAGGGGGGAGAACCAGGCCGGCTTTCTCTGAACTACAGCAGAGACCAGAGAGACAGCGACGGTGTAGATTCAGGCCAAAATAAAATGGGTGAAAACTATGTTTTGATCCACTGCAGTGCCCAACAGTAAGCCTGAGGCCATAATCCATCGACGGACAGAAAGAGCAGGCAAGAAATGGCGAGATATAGAAGAACGGAAGGGAGGGTCGCTGTGAAGGACGAGGAGGAAAACGTAAACGAGTCTGGGGATGAATGGAGAGAACGTAGACGTGAGGGCAGAAGACTGAAATGAAGACGGAACCACAAGGGGAACTGAAGTTGTTGTTAACAGCACCCGGCAGTCAAATGTTGGAAAAATGTGTCTTAATGAGAGAATGCAAGTGGTATTTAACAATTTTCGAATTTGCAGTTTTATACAATTGCCTGTCTGTTGTTCACCGTCAGCAAATCAAATCAAAGCAAACTGTGGATCTTTCTTTTTGTTTTGGTTGTTCCGTGGCTTCGTACGGTCACATTCAAACTCCTGAAGACTGATAATGAAGCAGCATCATGTGAGTTGAGCCCTCGTGGACGTGGTGAGGCTGTAGAAATATTTTGCCGTGTGCATTAATCTGTGAACTATCCTCACTTTGGGAATTCCCAGGACTCCACTACAAAATGTGCTCAGTGTCAAAAATGGAAACTGAGAATTGAATAATTAATATAATATGACATGTTCTTAATAATGTCTTTGTTTTTATATTTCATAGTGCTTTTTGACTTTTTGAGGTCAGTGTTCTTTGTGCATTGTCCCTGTTCAAATGAAGAAACACGCATACATCTGTGTTTGGCCAGTCTGTACTTTTTTGGGGCATTATTCTGTTTTATTTTAATGTTCATTTGTTGTTTTAATGCTCACCCACTCTCTCCCCCTAACCGTGCGATGGGTCTGGAGGATAATAGAGAAGAGATTTGTGAACAGGCATGTGAACTGCAAACAGACTAATGGGAGACCTTGTTCTAAAGTTATCTTCCGCTGTGCATACTGATGAGGTTTGGAGAAAAATTATTCTCTGCAAATCCGGCTATTAATCCCTCAGTGAACAGTAAAACTTTGTGTGCGTACAACTACGGTCGGTCAAAGTTTAACCGCACACCGGGTCTGATGTTTGGAATGAACTCTGGGGGGTAATAATCTAACTATTAACACTCATTTTCCAAATAAATTTGGCTAGAGCGAAAGTTTGTTTGTAACCCGGATGATCTGACTAGTGTCGCTGCCCCATCAAAGATCTCAGCAGCTAACTCAGTGAGTATATTAATATTACCAGAAGGTTATTGGTCAAAGATTCACGGTAGTAAACCAGAATTATACTTGAAGCTCGCCCCGCTCCCTTGAGTTCACTTACTGCAGAGAATAAAATGAAGCCTATAGAGTGGTGATGAGAAGGAAGGATGCTGGAGGAGGAAAAGAAGGGGAGGAAGAGGGGAGAAGGAGGACTGAGAGAGCCGAAAACAGCTGGTAGGGTGGAGATGTGTGAGTGGAGGAGGGAGACGGACTGTGAAAAAAATGAGGCGGAAGACAAACTCATTCATTTTCATGAACACGCGTCCAGCACGAGCTCACGCATAGACGCATTAACAGATAAGGGATGCTTTGAGGACGAGGAGGAGGGGGAGACTCCAAAGGTGAAGGAGGATCAAACGTAGATCCACAAAGGGAGGAGGGAGGGGAGGGGGTGCATATTTTCCATTAGTCTGTTGTCCCTGGCAACCATACAGCCTCTTTCTCTCACTTCTTTTTACTTTGTCTCTCACTGGAAGCCAAATTGTATCTCTTTAATGCACATCCTAACTGCTTTCTCCTCCCGCTGCCCCCGAACTATCTCTCCCACTCTTTCATCTGCGCCTGAGTCGAGCGCCTTTTTTTCTCTCCGCCGTTTCTCTCTCATCTCTTCCGTATAGTCTCACGACTTCTATTCCTCCTAATGACCATTTCTTCTTCATCTCACCCTGTCCTCTCCGTCCCGCCTCTCCCGTTCTCTCTGACAAAGTCCTCACTCTCTCCTCTCCCCCCCCCCCTGCTGGTACCGTGCAATGTCTTTCTCTTGAGTGGGTGTGTGGTCGGCGTTCGGATGACCGCCGCACAGCCTGAACCCAGCGTTACTGCACTATACCCCCGGCGCGCCACTCTAACTCGCCCTAATAGATAAACTCCCGACGGCCCCGCGCTAGCTGACTGTTTTTATCAATCGGGGACAAAGTCGCACTCACGTCCGGATTAACAAGAGCGCGCATAAATTCACATGCAGACGCAACACTGCCCTCATCTTTCTTCCCGACACCCAACGTCGATGACTCAAAACAAACACGCTCACTTAAACAAACATTATGTGGAAAAAAATCGTGGAAAGACACTTAACCTCGCCAATGGCTTCAGTGGAAGTGGCCACTTGTCATTAGCGAATGAGTAAGCGTGCTTAGTCAGACCCGTCTGAATAAATATTAGCTGGAACGCTGTACCATGCAACACCAATCCTCAGTTCACACCAGAAGCAACACATCAGCTGCAGCGCTAAAGCAGCATCCGGCCATCCAATCGAGAGCAACCGTTACGCATTTCATCGTGGCCGGCGCTTTCCCCCCAAACACCAGCTGTGCTTCCAGCAGCTCCTGAGATGTTGAAGGAACGATGGTTGAACAAATGACTAATATCAGTGAGACAATTAGTCTGTCGGATGGAGGGAAAAGGGGCAAATACTCTGTGGAGTCTGTGGCATATTTTTCTGTTTTGCCCAGACCGTGACATTTAAAATGAAAACATTTTTAAAATTCTGATTTCAAGCTTTAATTTCAAGGTCGTCACATCCGTGCTGGCTAAAAAGTGTAGAATTTGTGTTGTTTTTTTTCGTTTTTTCAAACGCAGTCCATTAATTTAAGGACAATGCAGAAGGACAGTGATGCTAAACATACATAAGGTTCCCACAGAGCCTGAGGGCAAACAGCCTCTGGAGGAACTGAGCACTGCTGGGTGAAGGCGAGGCAGCTGTCAAGGCAGTAAGTATGTGCAGTTGCTAGTACATGGATGTATAATAAGAGCTGGATAGCGGACAAGTTAGCATCTATTCAGTCCAATCAACCTAAAGTTTCTAGCCTCCAGGTTTACTTCCGGGGTAAGAGGCCCATCAATTTAACACAGCAGCGTATCGCCACACAGCTGTTCTTACGAAAAGTTACTTCTCCTTTTCCATGCGTTTTCCTATGAAAGTCGAGCAACACTGGTCAATTTACGCTGGTTACATGCATGTGTTCTTTTCAAAATAAACTAACTTTTAGGCAACAAAACACTAGATTTAGGAAAGGATCATGAAATACTTAGTTAGGTTTAGGAAATGGTCGTCGTTTGGGTTAAAATAACAACAGAAGTGCAGTATACTACCTGAAGTGTGCACGTTACGTGACAAAATCCTCAACGTTGACTTCTCGCTGCTCATGGGGAACGATCAGCTGAAAGGTTGGTGTTTGCTGGACCCTTCTGCCCTGTGTGTGCTTTAGGGGTCTTTATACTTCCTCGTTCATTGATTACGTGAATAACATACAAAATACTTTTGTGCAATATCTACGAATTACAGCTCATTCGTTTTCCGTCGGTATCGCTACAAATGCTGGATGAGATCAGACTTTTAAATCACTTTTCTCAGATCGAGGAAGGTTTTACAAATATAAAACCTCCATGGATCAAAAATGTACTGACCTTGTTTGCATTTTTAGATTCCTATCAATCCTCTTTTGACAATGTTGGTCTGTGGGGGGCCGCGGGGGGATTTCCTCTGTGCGACAGTAAGAGTTAGTTTGAGTCAAGTGTACAGGTCTGTAGTGCTGAACGACCTCCGCAGCGGCTTAAATCAAGCTCGGTATCACTATTAAAGGTTATGATGCACTCCATTGGTATTGGTAAAAAAAGATGAGTAGTGCGAGGCTGTGGCTAATTCCTGAAAGTAGCACGGACCGCTGCAGACCCAATACAAATCAAACCTCAAGACAAATCTGTACAAAAGATGTATTGGTTCATTTTCAGCGCTAGGATAATCACAAGTTGATTGCCAGAAAAACGACTAATTGCTGATTTAATTGGTTCACTATAATACTTTTTTAAAATATATTCATACACAGCAATGCACAACCAGAAAACTATTGTACTATCTTTATGAATCAATTGCAGATTATTAAATCAAAGCTGAATTACTCTGCTAGATACACTTGATAAAGCATCTTATTAGGAAGCTTTCTGACCCGAGCCTCACTTAAAATGTGATGTTGGTGAATTGGTCCATCAGCTCTATTAACTTTATTCATTTATTTCTAAAAATCCTGATTCTTCGAGTGGAAGAATAATAAACACGGTTGCAGTCGTCTTGAGATCGGAGCACTTCTGTTTTCTTCAAGTCATTATTGGAGCCCTGTGTGTGATAACTGTCCTTTATCTGAGTTCTTTAGACGCGGCAAATGATGCTTTAATGGTGCATTACGAGGCTTGTATCACGCTAATGGCCCCGGGGTTGTTCCACTGGAGCGTACCTGTGGATTACGAAGCCAATGCTGATTGCATTTGGAAACGTGGGAATAATTATCATACACAGGGCGTGTGGATTAAACACCGACACGGCAATGGCTGCTAAACAATCTTTATATAACTGCTCCCTCGGTGCCATTAGAAGATCCAAAGTACACAAACATACATTCATTAAACTACTCCACAGGCTTAACGTATAACCTCGTGAGAGATTTAATCGCAACGCATCTAAATGAGCCAAATCGCCTCGTATCGGTCCAACGGTTTCCACTTGTCCTCTGCTCTACCCCTTCCACGAAAAAGGATTTCTTCCCAACGCCATCAACCACCAATGCCTACTTAGTTCTGCCTCATAATCATAGGATCAGCCACCGACAGCCGGGCGTGATGGTGATGGAGGGACTAAAAGAAACACTGGAGAGGGAGATGTGTGCCTCTGAGGAAGGAGAGACGGAGCACGTCAAAACAGATGACTCAGCAGGATAAAAAAGAAGCATTTAATGCAGCCGACGCTCCCCTAATGTGGAGAAAGATGTAAAGTGGGAGGGGAGGCAGGGAAGGAAGAAGAAAGGGGATTTTATTCTGAGCCTGTTTGGTAATGTAAAAGCATTCTAGAACCCAACAAGACAAAGAGAAAAGGGCTGATGAGCAAGACGGGGATTAAAAATACAGTGCAGAAGCAAAGACGGGACAGATGAATGGAGGGAGGCCTCGCTCTCACTTTCAAGCTGAGTCATCTTTCTCCTCTCCTGTCGTTTTCTTCGCTCTCCTATACTGTCTGTTCCTGTTACTTACCTTCTCCGTCCACTTTCTTATTAAATAGATCACAACCAAGGAGGCTACCAGCATGTTCGTTTTACTCCTACTGTCGCTCTGTTTCATGTAGGTCTTTAAATTCTCTCTACAGCTTTTCCCCGTCTCTTGTTTTGCTCAGTTATCAGAAAGCCAAAGACTCAAATTCAAAAAGTGCCTAAACAGCGAGGAAAAGATCAACATTGTCTTTCTCTCTATATATACATTGTTAACATGTTGCAGTGTTCAAATGATGCAGCCCCATCTCTGGTCCAATCAAGAATCTATGTTTTCATCATGGACTATAAGAAGTGGACGTAGTCATCGTGACGTCACCCATTGGTTTTTGGACCGCCGTGCACCCAAACTATGGAAACAATGACTAGCTAGCTAGCTAGCTAGCTTTTCCCCCCAAACTTTGGCTTCATCTGTTTAGTAGAGAGTAGAATTGTAAATAAAACAAAAAAAAACAGCTAGTCAAATGTTAACTGATAAAAAACAACATTTTGTTTAAACAAAAAGTGGATTTACAAACACTTTACCATGTTTCAGTGTCTGGGTCAAATCTAGCTAGCCATACCATGCTAACGTGACATTAGCAGGTTGAACTTGTTGTTTTATGGTCGATACATTCAATGACTTTGTTATTCATGGTGCTATTTTTGTGTCGGTCAAAGACGGATCTCTCACCTCCTGCACACCATCCGCTGGCCTGTATTTTCTCGGAGTGTGATGCAGTGCGGCATTAAAAGTCTGAATCTCGCAGAGTAGATCTGCAGACTCACTGTCCCCACCGTGTTGGAGTAACTTGCGCCAAACTATCGATTGGTTAGTAGCCTGTGATTTCTGAGCATGTAAACAGGACTGCCCAGCATAACTTCATCGTTTGGTTTAATTATTAGTTGCAGCTGCAGCAGCTCTAAACCAATCAGAGCTCAGGATCCCTGTTAACACATTAAAGGGAAAGTTCAACACTTTGGGAAAAAGGCTTCATAGCTTCAATATGAAACTCCCTCCTAAAAATCTGAAATTGTTGCCTTTCCATTCTTGTCGATGTAGAGCTTAGAAATACCAGACACGTTTTGTTAATTAAGTCGTGGAGTTCTTGGCTACGTTTATTTAGCGTGCGGTATTCAGGCTAGCTCAAAAGTGATCAGGTGAACAGGACTCTTTGTGGCAAGAAAGTATGATATCACCTTCAAAGTCTTCAAGGAAACTGCATACACAGGTACAGCGTACACACACACACACACACACACACACACACACACACACACACACACACACACACACACACACACACACACACACACACACACACAAACAAATTACCTTAGAGGTGTGCCAAGCGGGCATAATGAGTATGTACTCTGCATTAAGCTGCTGAGGACTAATCAAACATGGTGGAGAGCGGACTCTAAAATTCTCCCTAAAATTGACTTAGTTTTGATCTTCTCTCATAAATGCATTTAATTAGTCTCTGCAAGCGGCTGCTGGATCTGATTTTGCTCAGAGTTGATGGCGTCAAGGTAACCTTTGTGCATGTTTGCCGTAAAAGTACTCTTCACAAACACATGCACACCTAATATATAGACTGAAGCCACACAACACGGATTAATGAAGAAAGAACCAAATGGGGTAGAAATGGCTTCCTTCAAATGACCATGAGGCCACTTTAAATGTAAACAGCATTTTGTGTTGTGTCTTCACTACTTAAGAAAGCACACGGGGATAAATGACTTTTTCTCCGTTTCGTTATTAGTCATGCATGTTGTTTTCCTTTTCTCATAAATCACCATTACATGGTTGCTAGCCAATTAGGGCTGCTGCCTGGGGCGGGAGTTGGCATGGAAACCCCCCACGACAGGCCAAGGTGTCGGTAGGGGTCCGGATGTGGTGGGCGATCACAAAGTGAATACCGCGGCGCACCAAACAACAACAACAACATAAACAGAGTCAAAAAGCATATGGCAGCCCTCGCGGAGGAGGCGGGACACATGCAGGGGCACATGACTGGAGGGCGGAACCAGATTATAGTCCCCTCCCTCGCCGTTTATCGTCATACTCAGCAGCCAATAAAAGTAATTGTTGTTCTGGGCAGATACCAGCTCTGATTGTGAAAATACTGGCACAGTGCATGTTAATGTGGAGCAGGTTTGATAATAAACGCTTCTCTTAAAACACTATATATATATTCTTTATCCTTCAGCTGTTTGTGTTCTGCTTTCTGCAGTTCACATTTCATATTGTGTTTGTTTAATTTGTTCTTTTAATGGCTTATTTAACATCTGCCAATGAACAGTTTATGAAAATCAGACTTGTGGCTTCTGTATTAGTGAGGTTGATTTGAATTTGCATCATCCCTGAGAACAAATAAAAAAACAAGTTCTTTATTGCTGAAACATGCACGTCTTGAATACAAGTACGGTGTAAAAGTGAATGTGACGATTTCCGACAATTTTGCTGAAAAAGAGCATGTCGGTCACCCAACCTTCCATGAATGAATGCAGACTAAATGAAGGCCGTTCCAGCGTTGAAAAAACCTCTGTCCTTGATTTGAATAAAAGCTTTGAATGGATCTTTTGAATCGAATAAAATGTTTTGTACAAACACTTACGCTTTTCCTTTTAATCTCCACTATCACGGGCATTGAAGGGAGGCTTGTCTGAAGCAGCTTCCAATGATACCGTTAGTGAGAGTAAACTGAAGTTCAGAAACATGACTGCTTCATCTTGAACCCTTCTTCCAATTGTTGGTCCTCAAGCAAAGCGCTCTCCACTTTACATGTTCTGGTTTTAGTTTAATCGGTAGCCACCTCGAATCTTTCTTTACTGAGGTGCTTTTAAGAAAGGAGATTCTTGGTTTCTTTGGTTTCAATTGTGAAACTGCCACATAATCTGGGACAAATTACGTTTCCCTCAAAACTAAATGAAGAATGCTGTTAAGTGGTACGGGGACGTCATTTTGTTGGCTTCTGCCTTAGTTTCTTCTTTGTATCTGAGTTGTAAAAGGGCCGGTTTGTACTTCATATTTTATTAAGCTGCCCTCATCCAGAGGGACTTGATCCATCAACATCGGGAAAAGACTCTGATATCTGTATAACTAAAGAACCTTTTCAGCTGAGAACAAAGTACAAGTGCAAAGCAAAAGTAGTTTTTCAGTAAAATATTTGAAATTTTAAAAATTTTAACAAACGACAACTGATAATTTACCTCCAACATTCTGTAGCAACACAAGGCTACTCAATGCTTTACTCTAGGGGCAACAGGGGGTTCTTTCTACTGCCCATTGCTCCTGATATGTCAAACTAAAGTTAATTATCTGATTGCAAGTTTAAATTTTACACACTGAGTAAATGCCGAGGTCAGCAGCGATGTCAACACCACAACGGGAAAGAGGGAAAATAGAGTATAAGGCGACAGGTAGCAGCTGGTTAGCTTAGCACAACGAGTGGAAACGGGGGAAACAACTAGCGTAGTTCTGCTGTACGGTGACACAAATCCATCTACCAGCTCCTCCAAAGCTCACTAATTTACACGTTATATCTAAAAAAACTGTGTTAGTGTAAAAAGGGTAAATCACAGTTTTTTAAATAATTAATGGCGGGTAACGTGTCAGACTGCGGTTGCTCCGCAACGGCTTCCCGTCAAGAAATAGCGTGACACGTGAATTAGCTTCAAAAGTGCAGCTATAGTTGATTTTTGTGAGGGCTTGATGTTTCTCCCTGTTTCCAGTCTTTTGTAATAAGATAAGCTCACCGGCTGCTGGCTTCAGCTTCAAATGTATTGCACAGATAGGAGAGTGCATCCTTTTCTCAATGCTAATAAGCATATACCATAGTGTGAAGTCTAAATCATCCACCATGCGTTTGTTGAATGTGTTCAGCCCCGCTCTCCCTGCCGGCAGAGCCTATTGTGTGGGGCACAATAATCCACGGCTTTTGGGATTGAGATACAATACAATCGTTTCCTTCTACTGTTATGTGTACATCTACATGGACCATAAATGCACACACTCACACACACACACAACAATCACCCCAGGGCATCATTTCCACGCGGTTGCTGTCACGCATTTGTGATTTTGCATAATACTCCTTCAAAGGGCTGATTGTTGGCTGATTGGCCACAGCGCCCCTCCGTCGGTTTAATCATTCATCTGGATGACCTGCACTTAATGGGGTTGGCTCACCCAATGATACGCTTCGCCACTCGTACCGGCGGCCCCGAGCCCGTTATCCAGTCGGTGGACCGGCGGAGTCGGGTTTTTTCGCTAACTGGTGACACACGGAAGATGTGATCCGATCGTTCCAGCCGTCATCGCTCAACATGAGGGAACTGTGGCAGCAGAAGGCAGAGCCGTGCATTATCAGCCAGCCGCTGCAGGTTGTCTAGTTTTTCAACTACACACACACACACACACACACACACACACACACACACACACACACACACACACACGTTTTACAGGATTTAAACCAGCAGATTAGTCAATAAAAGCTTCAGTTATGATCTCTTTAATGTAGCTGTTCACTGCAGGTCATATCTAGACGTTGCCTGTTATTTCAGCTCAGCAATGCTGCCTGAAGGATTCATTCCAGCCTCGCCATGAATTCCCATGTTATGAACACTGGTTGCTGTGGCAACTCATGTGGTAACCAGGCAGCTATTAAGACATAATTCATTCCAGCATATTCATACTCTGCATCACTGCACTACTATAATGTTGTTTACAATGTAAAGGGTCTTATTTATAGGCTTTGCATATTGCTTTTCCTATACATACATATATGCATACAGTACATATATATATATATATAGATATATATATATATATATATACTTTGTTCTAAGCTGTATTTTTATATTGGCGTATGTACAATTCGAGCAAGAAGAAAAAGTCAAATCCCAGTTATGTGAACTCATACCTGGCCTATGTAGCTGAGTGTCCAGTTTGCCTTTGTGTAATTATTGTTCCACTATGTTTCATTTAGTGCAGTTGTGTCAGTAACTGTTATATAAAAGCCATTACGCCCCGAAGGAAGCAGTTTGCTATGATTACAGGGGGGGGGGGGGGGGTTACACCATTTTTACCCATAATCACAAGGAGCGGTGCCTCGTTGGGGGTTTATTGGTATCAACCAGACCCCGTGTTTTTCGAGGGGTCTTAAAATGAATTGCTCCATTTTCTATTGCCTTGAGAGCTTTTGAGCCACCGTGGTGCTCAACACTCTGGGAAGACTGACACTTCTGCTCAATATGTTGTAAAAGTGAAGGCCCGGTTTATAGCCTCGCTCGACTTGGGTTTCTAAGTCCTTCTGCAGCTGCAGCCCGTTATACAGTGGGTTTCATACTAGCACCAGTAGGCGATGGAGAGAAGTTTAATTACATCTCCAGGCAACGCCGGAAAGATTCAATTTCCCCTTCAAGCTTTTTTTAATAAATACATTTTCTTGATACATTATGCACAGATAGCAACATTAATATCACCCCGGACACCGACTCCAATTTGACACGAGAGTCAGTAAACTGGATTTAGACGGGCTTTTGGGGATTTGACAGAAAAGTTTTGTGGAGGCGGTGAAATTGGAGCCGTGCTATCATGAATGGCCTTAATCCACTCGTCCTCTCAGGACAGCCGTGTAACGGACAGATAGGACTTCATGGTGGATTCACTGACGTGTATCTGGAAACAGAGAGAACAGCCTCCGGGTGTCTCGCGATGTACAGCTCCGTACCTGCAGGTTTTCTGTTCCTTCTTGACGTGTTAATAGATTCACACAAGACTTAACCGCCACACGGTCGCTGCATTTACCCTACTGTTTAATTATGCTCGGGAGTTAATTATACTTAGTTCCTGGATTAATTTGACTTGTCTCGGTCATGCAGCAGCAAATTAAATTCATGCTTGTTGTTCTTTGTCGACGTTGTACTGAAAGTCGGGGGTGTAATGCTGCAGTCATTACAGCTGCTCGGTTGATTTCACGACTTTAGACCCGTTGGATCACAGTAAAGAACTCGACATATTGTTTACATTTGATGTACATTAATGTTGTGTTATTGTGCATTTCTCCTTTGTTTTGTGCTGTTTTTACTTGTTGCATTGTTTCCATTTATGTTCGTCATGAGCTGTGTTGTGTGTTTGAGAGGGCGGTTTGTTTGTAGTGTAGCAAAAGCTTACACACCTTCTGAGGTCATATTAACAACAATTTGCCATTAATCTGTAACAAGCGGTGCCGGCTGAGAGCGGCACTTTAAAACGTGACTTAAATTTCATTGACAGGAACTTTTTTCGTCCAGGAAATGAGCATTTATAGCAAATGTTCACACAGTAATGTTCACACAGTAAGAAGATTAGATGTTAGCCGACAATATGCAAATCTGTCATGCATAAAGAGGAGGTTGGGGTGAGCTGCTGGAGCAAACTACACTGGCATGGGGGCATCTGTAGATCTGGGTTCAGGTCTTTTCAGATCGTGCATCGGTATAATGTATTTGTTATTATTGATGTGTCACTGCTGTGCTCTTGAGTTTCCGTACATTGCATCACACTGCAGAGCCACAGAGCCCTCGGCGACATGCTGCTGGGTAAACACTGCTGTCACCCGCTGAGCGTGGACTCCTGAATTCTCACCGGAGCAAACGCAAGTTACTCCAACACGGTGGGGACAGTGAGTCTGCAGATCTACTCTGTGAGATTCAGACTTTTAATGCCGCACTGCATCACACTCCGAGAAAACAGAGGCCAGCGGATGGTGTGCAGGAGGTGAGAGATCCGTCTTTGACCGACACAAAAATAGCACCATGAATAACAAAAAGGTATCAGCCAACTGTTCTATTTTTGTGTGCCTTCTTACCGCAGCATTTCCGTCCTGTTCATACACACACACACACACACACACACGTTTGGTC
This sequence comes from Pholis gunnellus, assembly GCF_910591455.1. Lineage (NCBI taxonomy): Eukaryota > Metazoa > Chordata > Actinopteri > Perciformes > Pholidae > Pholis > Pholis gunnellus. Next base: position 2,099,683 of record NC_136531.1, read on the forward strand.
TTACACACAAGCACACACACACACACACACACGCTGACGTGCCAGCTCAGATATGCCACCTATGGGGAGACAGAGGAGAGCGTCGAGGGACAAGCAGCCGGCCCACCCTGGGGCCATTTGTTTTGTGTGTCTCTTTCTCTTTCACTGTCCACAAGTGTGTGTGTGTGTGTGTGTGTGTGTGTGTGTGTGTGTGATTGTGTGTGCGCACGCGTGTGTGTGTGCTTGTGCTCGTTGTGAGCCATTGAAAGCATCAGCTAAATGTAAATCATATGTACACATTTGTGTCTATATGCATGTCTGCAGTACTGGGCCCCGGGGGAAAAGTGTCCTGCTCAGTAGCCTGTGTGTGTGTGTGTGTGTGTGTGTGTGTGTGTGTGTGTGTGTGTGTGTGTGTGTGTGGGTAGGGGCAGAGCATACGCTGACTTCATTACGTACATGCATGAGGTGGTAAAGTGACAAAGTGTCCTGCTGTTGGCAGTGATGATGTGAGTGCAGCTGCTGGAATAAGTCCAGTTCACGCTTTGTATGTGCACGGAACAATAATCATTTATTCTCCACATATGCAAAACCATGTTCCTGTATTTTCTCCTGGATTAGTCAGTTTTAAGCCTGGTGGTTAACATTGTAAATTGATACAAAAAAAGCAAACAAAAAATGATTTAGAAATGTATTTGTTTTACGTCAGAAACAAAAATAATCCAGGAGAAAATAAATTCCCCTCAAAACGCATTTGACGGTGAAGTTTCTTGGTGTGGGATGCCTGAAGCTTCTATGTACAGCGCTTCCTTTGGGCAAGTATCGGGTCTAGATGCATGCAAGACAGATAGGAACAAAGGAACATATTGAGAGAAACAGACGGACACAGAGAGCTAGAGAGGAAGTGGGAGTTAACACTGTGTGAGTTGTCAAAACGCAGTTTCCCCCCCAGCGGTACGACGCAGGAGGACAACAGCAGCCACGTAAACACAAACACACCAATGATGACACTCGACATTTTCTGGTGCCCAAATGTGACTCATTGCCATCGGATTAGCTCATCCGTGCACTCCTCCTCACCCCACGACAGTTCACTGACCTTCGGTGAAAGCAGCAGGACCCGGCCAGAGACGGTGACAATCAGCCAACAACAGACTGTTTGTCCTCTCGGTCCTGGCAAGGCAAACATGGCAGGAGGCTGCAGCCAATGAGTCAACACACTGTGACCGACTAGACCGACGGGCAAGCGCCGGCCAACGCCGTTTGTGCCGCAGCGTCCAACTGATTCCAAACAGGCTCGAGGAGAGGTACATCACAGCAGCTCACAGTAACACAAATACAACCCAATTCAATCGGATTAATTACAATTTTGTGTAAAAATGCATCAATAGAGAATGACTTCATCTGCTTTAAAATCAAAACCCTCTGTGCTCGACGTGTAATTATAAAGTTTACAACGCTCTCTAGCCTGGAAAACTTCATTACATTTAAATATTTAAAATCTTCATGTCAGCCTTTCAATATAACACCATTACATGAACATTTTCGTTTATATTTTGTCTAAATATTCATACAGCTGGTTTAAAAAGTATGTTATTATTTATACGCGAGCATGTGCACAGTGGCTAAGCCCTTCACTTATATATTGACGTGGAGAATCAGGCGAGGTTGGTTATTTTTCAGGTCATTTGCTGCTGTAGATATTATGTCCTATAACATTCGTTGCCATGTACTGTATGTCTTCATATAACCTGATATAATGTGCTTCTCTGCCTAAAGTTGCATTCATCAGTTAGTAAAACTCACTGTGGTGACTGGAAGATGATTTCAGATGGTAATTAATTCCATGCCAGAGCTCCACACTCTGGCATCATTGCGCATATAAATGTCTCTAAATGCAACACGCCGTGTTTGACTTGATCTGGAAATTGATGAGAACGGACGTGAACTGCCCTGAAATGAACTGAGATGGCCAGTGATACTGTCACAATATTGTTGCCGGGCAGGATAACATACCGCTGCATTCAACCAGTGAGGTCCTCTATTGCTATGTTGTCTCATAAATCCTGTGTGTGTGTGTGTTCTTGAAGATGTATCTTTGTGAGGACCAAGATTCAGAAGAGGAGAGTGAGGACATGTTTGGAAAGGATGGCCATTTTGTAAGTTCCCCACTTCTTCAAAGTGTTGTTTGATGTTAGCATTAATGTCAGTATTAGCATATGGTGAGTGTAAAATGGATTCGTGAGGGATGCTCAGATTGTAGTGATTTTTAAACCAGGGTCCTCATAAGTCTATAAGTTAATATGTTAAAACACTTACCATGACCTCATAACTACACCGAGGTCGTATTAATCTTTGGACAGATAAATGATATCCTTTAAATGTCCATGTGATGAACTGTACACTAGCAAAACACAAAACAACACTCTAATACAATGAATCAGTGAACACAGAAATACTGTAAGTACTCAATTTCTCCAATAACTTCAGACACAACTCACACCTCGTAGTATCTCTTGAGTAGGTAAATCACCATCATCACATGTTCCTTTCATAAATGTCATACACTATATGTTTTATGACAGCTCACCCCCCCCCCCCCCCCCCCCCCGTGTGTTTACTGTGGGATGTGTGTGTTTTGTTTCCCTCCGCTGGTTCTACACTGCAGCAAACCAATACTTTGAATCAACAAGTCCCAGAGGTCTTTGCTGTCGTCACATGTTCCAGTGACCCAGGAGTTCAGGACTCGCTGGCTTCCTGCTGATGCTCGTAGGGTCATTGACGAAAAACTCAATAAGTGAAGATCGTAGAGTCCACATGTTACGATTTCTCACATCGGACTCAAGGGCTGCCAGCAAGATGCATTCTTCAAACAACTCATGAGCTATAAACATGCTTTAAGATGTATGTTGTTGAACTGCTCTTAGTCTGCTATCCCAATACTCAATAAAACAACCAGCAGCCACTGACCCCGACTTTATTGCTGACTGCGAGGGAAGAAAACGCGTCACACACGCAGGAGATGGATGTGTCTCATAGATGGATGAGTGTGTGGCAATATCTTTATACGCAAGGTCGTAAACATTTCATTGTATAGCCCAATAGGAGGAGATATATCAGTGCAAGAGACAAGAGTTTAACAGAACAGGGAGGCCCTGAGGGGGCCACTCTCAAAGTCCATAAAAGTCTTTGTGTGGATCAGTTCCATCGTCTGCTGCTGTTCACTCGTTCACTGTATAAACTCAGGACCTCAAGACCAACTAGGGTTGGAAATACAGAAGTAAGGGTATGAAAAATATAAATTGTTAGGACATTATGAAAGCTATGCACATTTACTTGAGTAAAATAATCCCAAATCTCTATCTGACCTTCAGTGTTACCTTGCACTACAAACACTTTGTTGTTTGAAGTCAATTTATAATGTAATTACATTTCTGGTGCTCATAGAATAAAACAAAAAATACAAACTGGATAACGGTTTAAATTTGTACTATTTCCATTGACCTTTGAAGTACAAATTTAAAGGAAATGAGTGTCTGAACTCTGCATTTTTATATTTCATATTGCACTTGGTACTCCACTAGATGTATCTAACATCTGCTCCGAGTTGTTTCACAGATTTTACAAAGCAATAACTCGATGAACCTACACTCACATACATTTACTTCACTCATATAAAGTAGTACCTGGACCAGACAGCTTTGACATGATCCAGTCACTGAATCAAGGATTCAACACTTTACAAGGGGCCATTCTTCATAATGAGCTCAAGACAATGGATTAAACTCCGGCTTTAATCCTGACTTTTTAATGAGCAAAGTCAAAAATACCTCAGATAATCTTGTGGCGCTCAGACTGAGGTCTCTGCTTCATGAAGCAAATCAGAAAAAAGCCTTTTACGTCTTTAAAAAAACTACAGGTTTTCATGGCCAGGCCGGACACTGAGGCTACTGCCGGGCCGGTGACACGTCCAATACTGGCAGCCATATTAAAACAAAATTGATAGCGCTTGCCATGAGATGGAAAATGCGAAAACAGGCAGTTGAAAAAGAAAGCAATAATCGAGAAGCGGTGCATTACGGAGGGGAGGAGGGGAGCAAAGGACATGAAAAGCTGAAGGGATAAACAAAGGGAGGAGGATCGAAGAGATGATGATTGGTGAGGAAGGTGTAGCATAAGGCGTGAAGAAGTGGCTGGATTATTGAGTTTTGTCAGCCTGACATGACCTGAGTGTTCAAACAAGATATGTTTATTTGTGTGTGAAGAAGTGTTGTGTTTTTTTCCTCTCCCGGTCACAGTACAGGTCTGTGTGCATCATTAGTAACGGAGAGAACAAGAGGTCGAAGGGAGCAAAGGAGGAGTGCGGGATGATCGTTGTTGCTGCGCAACTCGGAGACGCAAGCGGATGAGCATTAGCTGGGTAGCCTCTTAGAGAGGGAAAGGAAAGGTTAATGGCACTGGAAATAAAACAACAAGATGTGTGTGCAGGTGAATCAGGAGATGGACGGAGGTTCTTATGGTCTCATCTGAAGAGATCCACCTGCAGTACGTGGTGCTGTTTATGGATGCACAGTAGCCACAAACGTCCCAAACAATGACCACAAACATTCCTTGAAGTGCGAAACAGTACCAGTACTCCTCTTATTCACATGTTGGCCGATAATGTTCTCTGTAGTTTAGAGAGTATTATAGCTCCAAGATGATACTGACAGAGGGGCGGGGCTCCGAGAAAAACATCGCAATTACGAATCCGTCTCCTACTTCAGCACCACGGACAGCGCCGTGGATTTAGCAATTCACAGCACAGTTAAGCTACTAAAGAACTACTTCATATACGTGACGCACAAAACATAAATAGACATTTTGACTTGTCACACCAGCACAGGTGTTATTTATCAAATTAACGATGGCTCTGTTTCCTTTAAGCTCCCAATAGACCGTTTTTCACAGCGGACATTTTGACTCGTCACAGCAAGGGAAGCACAGGGGAAACACGTTTTTATCAACGATGGCTCAGTTCCATCAAGACTCCTCAACAGTGAGCCGGCATGCACAACAGCAGGCACCTGGAACCAGCTTAACATAAATGGAATGCACCAAAGTGTCTACAGTCAGCACGCACAACCAGGGCCCTAAATTAGTATTGTTAGTAATTACATACTGTCAAAATGTTTGCTGCAGAGAAAGTTAGTTCTGCACGTGTGCATAGCCGAGTGGTTTTCATGGCTCTAGTCAGATTTACTCCACCACACATATATAAAATAATACCTCCGAAGCCAACATTCTCTGTCTCTCCTCCCACCTCCTCCCACCTCCTCCCACCTCGTCGGTGTCTTCATCGCACCGCCCTCTTCCATATCCGGCCCATTTTGTTTACCACGCTAATCTAGCGTCTCATCGGCAGTAAGCCAGAGTTTGGCTGATTATAATGGTGTCGTAATTAGCTGATTAGCGATGGAGAGAGCTCGTTAAGGATCCTAGCCAGACGAGAGGACACTTGATTAGATAATGATAAACGTGTGTGTGTTTGAATACTGATACGAGTTATAATGCCACCGTGAGAACACTCTAAAGATGAAGCCACTACAGCGGTTCAATGTGCATGTGTGTGTGTATATGTACAGTACAATTGCTGTAATGACATTTCATTTTTTGTAATATATTCTTTTATATCTTGTTCAGTGTTTTGTATCCTCTCTGTTTTCTGTTCCTAGTTTAGTGTTCAACATATTCGTCTACATTTTTTACTCCTTTCAGGGGAAAATGTTCTCTCAAAGCCCGTCGGGTTTCCACTCTTTCGCCCACACAGTTCCTTTGGTTTCTTCCGTCTCAATTTCAGTTTATCACTTGTTTGCACCAGAAGACAAAACTTAATCCATTAAAACATCCCAACACATTACTTATGTGGCCTACAACTACGTCCAATAAGGACGCGTTTACTGCTGAAAAGTGAAGTTGCTGCTCGAAGCCGTTCTCGCTGTGTGATTTCCCGGCAGCAACGTCTCCAGATGTTCCTCATCTCCCTGTTCAGGCTGCAGCAACGGAAGCCTGAACCGGCTGCATGGCTTACAGACACGCTGGTGTACTTTGTGGGCTTATGAATGCTTTTGTAAATATACGCGAGTAATGCTTTTCATGAAGGTGGTGTAGAATTACAAGGTGTTTGTTTCATGAACTGAATATTTCAACTGCTGCTCGAGTGTAATGATTCTGCTGCAGATATTTGGCGTCGACATCCTCGAACTGAAGGGGAAGCCATTCAAGATTGAGACATGTGATGCTGCTGAGGGGGGGGGGGGCTTTATTACATCCATTATTCACTTTCTTTCTCTAATTTTCATTATTCTTTAGCTCACAGGGATGTTACAACAGAGAGGTTCATATTTCCCGTTCATAGAGAACATTAAACAGAATATCAAATCATTTCCTATTTGAATTTAAAGGTATTTTACGCCCACATGTTGTCGATTAGATTCTAGGAATGATATGTCACTAATACGTACCAATAAGAATAATAATGGTCTGTGTGTAGTTTCAACAAGAAATGTGTGAGAAACGTTTAATCGAGCAGTTTGTACACACACACACACACACACCCACACACACACATCCCTGAGAAGAGGTCACTGTGTGGTAGCACTGGGACCAGAAGCTTCAGCTGATTTGATAGGCATCGCCATTTTTTTAATTTTAATTCGATGTTATGATTTATTGAAACTTTTGTTCACTTTTTTAAACACTACACCATGGGGAAAAGGTTCAACCATCCACGAAGAGATACTTTTACCTTGAAAAATCTATAAAGTGATAAAGTGAAAATGACTTCCTCCCGCTGACTTTCATCATCTTTTTCCAAATCTCACCTCTCAACACAGTTGAATATGCAGTAGTGCCTTCTAATGCGCTGCTTACTGTGTTCTTTGAATTCATTATTTGTAGACTCAGACTTCATTACTAAAAGGCTTTCAGACATACAGCGAGGAAACTGATCTTGTTCGTAGAATATATGTAGAAAATATATTTATTTTTTGATGAAAGCCTTTAAATGTTATCACAGATTCAATTATTAGATTATTGGATTAAATACTCAAGACAACACATGGAAGCCTTAGACCCAATTGAAAATCCTGAGGAAGTTTGTGTTTTACACAATGTGTATTTTATTTTATGTGTATTACACAGTAAAACTACCCACCCCCCCCCCCCCCCCTCAACCCCCCGTAGCTGTGCGAAATACTGTTAAAATATAAATTAATAAACTTAAAATTTTAATCTCTAACTCCTCAGCGCTAAAATCACACTAAGCTCAGCATGGCTGGGAATAGAGTGGGTCTGTTTCATTAACAAGTCTTAAAGTGTTAGTAGGAGATGTATCCCATAGACGCAGCATGTAAAACATGTACAACATGAACCCACGAGGAAGCGAAGAGGCCGCTCTCCCATCCGGCTGTATTATTTGTGAGCCCACCAGTTGAAATGTGAATAATACCGTTTCCCGCTGGCTTTTGTTCTCGGCTCAAGAACCATCACTCATCCGCTGTAGGAGAGTCACAGCCATCCAGTTATTTCTCATCAGGAAACAAAAGGAACCATTTCCTTGAACCGAAGCCTCCCACATTCCGCATTCATAATGATGGATTATGGCATCAGATTGATGACGACGGCTGTCTGAAGGGTATTTAGAAGCATTTCAAACTAAATGGGGATCCTGTGATTTTTGGAACAGACCGTTTATAACTCACCGCCGTTCTGAACAGACCGCTCGCCCAGATGCATTCTGGCGTCGCTCTCTGTCTCCATTTGGAATAAAGCGCCACGAGAACCTCGGCGGCGAATTCTGATAAGTTGACGCTTGTGGTTGTCGTGCAGTGTAGCATGTAGTGAATGTTTTGAAGTGAGGTTGTACGAAGTACTCCTCCATCGTCAGTGTGTTACTTATAATGGACTTTGAAGAAACAGACCAGCACGGGAGCAAAGCAATGTACTGTTGAACTACTCACAAGGACTTCAGTGGGATATGGCCTTTTATAAATCTGATTTTCAAACATATTTTTGTAGTTTTAACAATTATATTTCTTAATTCTATTTTAGCTTTTCCTTTATATTAAAAAAAATGTATTCCCACATTTATTGAAAATCATATTTACACTTCAAAGACAGGGTTTCACCTTCGAAAAGTCCTTTGGATAAACTGATTTTTTTCCACACTGTAACAATGCTATTTGAAAATATTATTTCTCGGTACTGCATTTAGCGTAACAAACACACAAATGACAGCTTAAATATTGCAGCACGCTATTTATTGCCCTGTGGTGTTTTATCATTTGCTGACACGAAGACACGTTTCCCCGCAGAGATTCATCTTCACTTGTCCAACCCATACATTAACCACACACACACACACACACACACACACACACACACACACACACACACACACACACACACACACACACACACACACACACACACACACACACACACACACACACACACACACACACACACACACACACTGAAATCACCCTGAGAGATGAAAAGCCAATAGCACCCAGAGGGGATTCTTTGATCCCTGTGAAGCCCCCCGGGTGCTGACGTAGAATCACTTCCACATCATGTTGTCCTGACCTCACCAATTAGAGAGGAAATTGAAAAACTGACCCGAGCGGTGTGAGGATGGGCGGATTTTGATGTTCCTGACTGGGCCAATTAACTTGAAGGAGCACCCATGGGAGCAGAGAGAAGACCCCGGAACACACAGCCATCACACACATTAAGGCTCGGACTCTGCAGTATAAACGTTTACAATAAGCCTCAGATCTATATAGGAATGCAACTTTTACCATTGTGCACGTGTTGGTTTGCTTCTGTCTTTGTGACACAAACACACACACACATAGAGCTCATACAGCATGTCAACCAACAAACAAACAGACATATACACACACATACACACACACACACACACACACACACACACACACACCTCAACCTGCTGCAGAAATTCAAATCTGAAAACAAACAACGTATTATTTGAATCAGGATCCGAATGCCTTATTTCACGATTCATCGTGGGTCTCCTTTCCACTTTGCATCGCCGTGCATGCTGCGGGTCTACATCTGATGGAGCTGGAATACATTCAGGCTGAACACAGAATTAAAATGCAGCCCTGCTTTACCCCTCAGAAATCCGACCGCACCTCCCCTCGCCCCAAACACACACATTGCCATGCATGCGGCTCCTTCTCCCTTTGGCAGGAAACTCTTTTTTTCTCACCCTGCGTTTTTGTGGAGCAAGCAGCTTGGCTGATGTTTGGCTCCCTTCTGCTGCGGCGAGTTACTCTCATTGCATTTATGCATTGTGCTGCTGTTAGAAAGTTGGCCAACAGACACATAGGGTGCGGTCGGAAAGTCCTTTTTGCTTAGGAAGGTTGCTAACTGAGTGAAATGATAAGTGGCCGCCATGATAAGAGCTGTTCAAATTCTCTAAATGCTAAGGAAAGGTGCTTCAATGCTTCCTTTATTAGCTCCTTAAGCATAGGAAACACTGGACCTTCCTTTACCAAAAGGAAAGAAGATAATGCCACCCCACAATTCCTTGCGGCGGCAAAATTTAAAGTAAAATATTAATAGACAGTAACAATCCTTACGTTTCATTTTACATGTATTTATACAGACACTATTCAGACAGATAAAGGTAGTGTCCTCGCTTATTCTTAATAGTTATATTTTTAACACAAGAAATGCCTTTTATACAAGATTCCTATAGATGTTGATGGACGTTTGTCCTCAAAGAATATTAGAGAAACTGCTATCACTGGAAGGAGTCAGTTCTGCTAATTCCAGCAGTGTGTATGTAGTCAGTTAATTCTAGTTGGACTTATTCATAACAATGATGCAATTGTAAAACGTGTTCACTCCAGCCTGGTTGAGTTCAGTTGAACTGAACCGTGAGGCGTTTCTGTCCCCTTGGTGGGGTTTTGTTTCGGTTGGTGTGAACGGAAACCTTGAACTCTGGTGCGGACCAAACAACCGCTTTTTGGTCCGCGTCAATGGGAGGGTCTCAGAACGCTGTCAGGTGAACTCTGGGGCACTTCATTTCTGGTGTGATGGTCGAACCAATCACAAGAAGAGTACCATTCATGTGTAATTTAATTGGTTTGTTGCAGGCATCTCTTGTCATTAATATCACTGATGCTCGGTAGATGGGTGCCAAAGATATTCACTTTCTGCCGGTAGAAGACTAGTAGATAGGAGAGCGGTTGGCAGCTCCGTAGCCTCCCTTGGCAGGGCCCGGTTGGACCCAGCTGGCCACCAGCCCCCTATTTGGCTTATTTTCTGTAAAATGTAACAACTTTGATTCATTCGACACACTCTTGTCACAGCCTAGAAAAAGCATATCACACATGTATTTACGATGTACGAGGAACCAACTGCATGAACATCAATCAAACGACATTTCCTCCGTATGAATGTTGTTTACAATTTCTGGACCGTTTGTGAACGTAAACCTGACCAGTTGGAAAAATGATCATCTTGCATTGGGTCGATTCAGGAACCAGACCTTTAGGTGTGAACCCGCCGCTAAAAACAGATACAATTAAACATACAACTCCACAAAAAGGTGTGCTGAATTTCATTTTAGAAATTGCATGTTAAAGAAGGAGGTGGTTCAGTGTAATAAAAACAGGATTGTTTTTGTATTTCCTTGAGGGCTTGATGGGATCTTACCATATTCCCTCAGAAACTAGCAGGTACACATTGTCCTTATAGAAGACACAGGGAGCGTGTGACAGGAAGTGAGGAGAGCCTTTAGAGGAAGGCAGTGATAATGGAAAATGTGTTAGACGTACGTGAATACATGAATTCACACAGAAATATCCAAGGATACAAACTTTCACACTGTTCTTTTAGCAACTCGTGAACTTTACTGTGAACTCGCTGATGGGCTAAACAACATCCAGGGTGAAGTCTGAAGAGCTGACCATCAGTGGTTGGTCAAACTTGAACCCTCCTGCCCATCCTTAGTAGTTGTTTCACGTATTCCTGTGAAGTCAGGTTGACCTTAAGACTGCATCATGTCTACTTTTGTCCAGGATGGAAGCAAGCACTGGTTGTCACTGATACAAACACTAGAACTAGGGATTTTAATTTGATTTCTTGAATAGTCCTAAAAAGAGAGAAAAAGTGGATAAGCCAGCCACAAAAACATACCTCTGTTTTCCTAATTGTCTCAATAGGGTTTCATTCTAAATCAAAAAAATAACTCAGCTGTTCTTTCCCTTTCCACCTCTTTGTATCTCCGTTCCAAGATCCAATCAAACGCCACATGTTACAATGAACAACACAAGCACTCTGTTTTACCTTGTTGTGAGCAAATATTTCATTGCAAACAAAGCGGTACCTTTTCAATCCTTTAATGCTCTAATTTATCTGATCTTGTTTCTTCAAATTGGAAGGAAACCCCAACAGGAATGTGAAAAAGAGGGCTTTTTATTTCCGAGAGCTTAGAACTATTTGTCCAGCAAGGGTTAATACATCACCACATGCCTCAACCCCCTAACCTTAACCTGAAGTCTTAACATGCAACGGCCCTGAAGATTGGGAAAAATGTCCCCACTTTTCAAAATGTTCTAACATACCAGGCAAAAAACCATAGTCCTCACAAAGGTAGAATTACAGGAAACACACACACACTCACTTGTTGACACAACCAGGTCTGTACTTAAAACAAAAACACAAACACACTAAAACAAAAACACGCGCAAAGCACAAACTCTCCAACAACACAGCTGCATACAGTATCCACACACAGGACTGAAGACAAATACAGATACACAAATAAAAAAAGACACACATCACTTCTGCTGTGTGAAGTTTGAGTGAGAACAAAACCCATTTTTTTAAAAGTGCTACTTCTTGTGTTTTCTTATGTACTTGTGAAAAGCAGCAGCCAGGCAGACAGACTTTAAATATTGATTTGTGGGTTTGGGAGCCAGATGAGCTCTTGACTGCATAAACAGATTCGCTAACACCCCTCTGTCAATATACAGTACGCACACTCACATACGCACCAACACCACACACATACAGCTCTGTAAAATGTCATCCACAGTGACATATTTGCATGTCACTGTTGCACACATGCCTTCTGTGAATGCCGTCCCTCAGCTCCCCGTCCATGTCGCTCTGCCAGACGGCTCCACCGGGCGACAGACAGCATACGGTAAACCCAAACTGTTCTCTCCAAATATTTGATCATATCATTGCTCATTTTCTGTGGGTGTGTGCCACTATTTGCCTTCCCTCACCTATGATCCTCTGACGTTATTCACCTGCCTTCCTTCTCTTCTTCATCCCGTCTCACTCTTTCCCTCCCCCCTTTTTCCTCTCGACCACAGTCCCAGAGGGCGACTACGGCACACGACCTCGACAGAAAAGCGAGGCCAGGCAGGCGTTGGCGTTTGGAGGTCGTGTGACCAGAGGTCCGCTGTTTCAAACCCCCCCCCCCCCCCCCCCCTCTTTTCATTCACTGCCAAAGGTGTCCGACAAATGTCTGTGAGACTGACAGAGAGCAGCTGTTTTGGTTAAAGGGGTACTAATTGCCGTCTTTTTTAGGGGATCAGAATTTTGTTATATATTTTAGAAGAGAGCATGTTAGAGACTCTAATAAAGGGGTTTGTGACAATCTACTCTCACTCCCAACTCGGCCTTTGATACCGATATATGAAAGCACCTTTCAAGTCCCAAGTCAAGACTGGCAAGTCCTAAACTTTAGAAATGACCTTAACAAGTCATACTGCTCTCTTCACTGAATGTAATCCCATTTGCATCAAGTTTGTAATTTCCAACCCGCCGGCTTTACATTACGCACTTCCAAGCAAAACTATCTTTTGTGTAATTTATCCAATTTATCCTTAGTAAGTGGAGTATTTGGGCCGTGGGTTTTTGCTCTGGATTTTCAATTTTCCAAACACGTAAATCTTTCTTCAGATATGGTTAAACATGCACTGAATCTATGGAGATCATATTCATCTCAAGATCTCGGGATGATTCCCTTAATCTCACTAAATTTAAATGTGTTTTCATTACCCGCAGTATTTTTCTCTTTTTTAAGCAAGAACTTGAATGAGAAGTTCTATTGAAACCTGCCATGTCACACAGTGACGTTAACGTCCCCATCATCACTGTTTTACTCTCTGATGTCGAATCACAACCAGTGTGTGTGGAGCCCACTGACTGTGTTTTGGCAATTCCTGGTAATGATCTGAGAGCCGGAATATATCTGAGAAGACGACCAATTTAAATGAAACCTTTCCTCTCCTTCCATCTTAGCTCCGTAGGAGCCAATCAGTGAGCTCTTGATTCACTGCCATCAGCTGCTGCTTCATATCAGTGTCCTTCAGCGCCGAAAACACTGCTCATTGTATCAACTGTCAACATTAAAGATCTGCTTTGACTCCATGTGGTGGTGTGCCAAGCCAGGAGTTCTTAGCATTCAATTGTATCGTCTTTCACAACTGGGGATTAGCCACAGATTGAGTAAATGTTAATATCTCCTCTAAGCTCGATCAGTAAACCTCTCTCCTGATTAAACCGCCGGTGTGTGATGGGACTATGGTGGATATAAAAGCAAGGTGCGTCATGTGGCTGTTTTGTTTGTATCTCATTTTCATTTTCAACAGGAAGTTGTGGTTGAACTGGGCAGGATTTTGGAACATGACCAACATTTACTGTCGTCACAAGCTGATGATCTTAGGTTTCAACAGGCACACCTGTGCACTCTCCATATCTCCAGGGTCAAACTATTTTTTTTTCCATGAGAAGAACAAGACGATGACGAGACCACCCTGTCATTAAACGGTAATTGTGACGATATCAAACTTGCAATATCGTCGACGTATAAAAGACGAGACTTAAATGTAGTTTAAAGATAGAAACTTGCTGAAAATCTCTTTCCTCTGTCCTGACAATTGTGCTACTACGCAGCATAAGGTTTGCATGTTGCAGGTCTGGTTCGGAGGGTTGATCAACGCATATTTTTGGATGTTCTGCGGAGCAGATTGGCCCTCATAACGGGCCAGGTGGGTCCGACTGATGCTGGGAACTGACCAAGTGATGGTATTTGACGAGTTGGAAGTGAGAACGGTTTGACATCACATAGTGTCGTCAGACCACATCTGGAGGCAAAAGGGTTCCATCTGTAATCAGCAATTCAATTACTTCCTTCTCTATCCCTTCCTTTTTCCAACCGTCCATGGCTCGTTTCTTTCCTCTTCATTTCTGTCTCACTTTTCAGAGCTTCCCTCTCATTTCATTTTTTTTTTTCCCACCTCATCTCTCTCTCTCTCTGGAGTCTATATCCCGATCCGTCATCCTCTCCTCTCCCTTTCTATCTCTCTCCATCTCTACTTCCTCATTCCGTTACGCTCGGCAGATTTCTCAATCTCTGGCTCTATCTTAAATCTCAGACCTCATCTTCTCTTTCCTCCTCCTCCCCCAGCTCTCCTCCTCATCTCTTTCCCACATTTCCTCTTTTCATCTCGTCACTGCATATATTCCTAGACATACATATTTATATTCTCAACCCCTCTTACATATTCAGCCCGTCTTCTCTCTCTCTCTCTCTCTCCACCTCTTTGGTTCCAGTATTTCATGCGTGGATAATCCATGTCGGTCTAATCCTTTTAGCTATTCTCCCCTGTAGCCTAATGAGCCTATAGCACTGCCTCACACGCACACACACACGCACACACACACACACGCACATCAACTATTAGTATGCTTTAGAACATTAATACCACCTTAACAGGATTTATCTTTCCTCTTGGTTCCTCTACCCCCCCGGTCTGATCCGTCTCTCAGCTCCGCTTGACCAATCACCGCTCTCCTCATCCCTTATTTAATCACACTAATATCTCATTTTAATGACATAATTGGAGTCTTTACCAGAAATAGCATTTGCTAAGTGGTTTAGAGGCAAACTTGTGTCACAAATCTGCTGTTAGTAACCACGGCTGGCGCCGCGGAGACTTGAACAAGTAATTGTTAGACAATATAACAACTAGTTGGCAAAAAGACACAAACCGCATCCTAATATGTTTTAAGACAATACTAACATGCTGATGTTACGCAGGCATCTTAGCTCGTTTGTATGCTAACATTTGCTTATTAGAATAAACACGTTTTTTGCACATATTTGCATGATAATGGCGCAGTGTGAAAAGTCAGTAGAAGACAACACTTAGCAGAATTTACCTTCAAAGGACCATGAACAGCAGAAGCAAATTTCACAGAAGTAGGGTTCATCCTCTGGGGACCATAAATGTCTGTAAAAGCTTCCATGGCAATCTACCAAGTGATTGAAATATTTTAGTCTGAACTAAGTGGAGGAGCGACCAACCGGCAGACAGCAGTGGATGCTACTCTGTTAGCTCCGTTAGCTGACAGCTGCTGGCTCAGCTGTCGCCATGATGAGAGCCACGTAGAGTCAATAGAATTGTCCGAATTCGTATTCTCCGAGTAATTGTTTTAAAAATAAGTATTAGATGATCTGTAGACAGCCAAAGTGTACTTTTGATGTAGTTGGACCTTCAGAGTAATATAAAATAAGACCGTTGACTTCTTATCTTCTGCTTCGGAACATTGTTGCACGATACCTCAAAATAACAAGAAAAGATGAACTTTCAAAGACACATTAAGATCTTTTTCATGAAAATATGTTATTTAAAGAATAAACGAGCCTCAGCTAAGCTCCACGTTCAAACCAGATGGTTTCTAAATAATTTAGCTTTAAATCACATTTAACAAAGCAGTATACGAGACAATGTAGTATTTATAAGGGTTCGTGTGCATGAGTGCATACATAACAGCATGCAGCTTACATACATACTATGAATGTTTAAATGCTGCTTTGTGTACAGTAATGTCTTTGTGTCGCGTCCTGTGAGGGTCTGTCTCTTTCACGTCCTCTCCTCCATCATCTCCAGAGAGGCCGTCCCCTCGTCTGCAGACACCGCAGCAGGAAATAGGGTCTCTCTCTCTCTCTCTCTCTCTCTCTCTCTCTCTCTCTCTCTCTCTCTCTCTCTCTCTCTCTCTCTCTCTCTGTCCCCCCCCCCCCGCAATCGGTGTCTGTCGTCACCACCTCCCCCCTCCTCACCTTCCGTCTCCCCTTTTCACCTTGTCCGTATCGTCTCCCCTTTTGTTATCGACCTCGCTCCCCCTCTCCATCATTCATGTCTGTGCGTCCATCTGCTCTGTCGCTCCTCGGCTCCAGGCGTGCAGACAGTCATCTGACAGCAATATGAATTTTACTCACTCGCCGAGTACAATTATGTTCAGCTAATTAGCTGAAATGGCAGCTGGGCGCTGCGGCGCTGGCACTTTATGACCTTTGATAACAAGACTCTCAGAGTCTATGAAACTTTGGTTTGTTTATAAATCTGAATGCAGCTGACTAAAACCAACACCATGCTGGTTTAAGCATCATATGCGTCCTTCAGACATTTCAGCCCCAATTACAATAAATCGTTCTACTTATATGAAAGGAAAGATTGCAACCTGAGTCGCTTTGTAGAAGAATAATATGTTTATCTTATTTCACCTGTATTGTACGTACATAACAGCTACATATTTACGTTTACTCATACCGGCCAATGCAGCTTATTTTGGGTGTGATTTAGTCAAGTATACAGACAAAAAGGTGTAAAAGAGAGAAAATGTTGTCACTTAAAATGACCTGATTCCTTTCCCTCAGGGATCGTCTCTCGTTGGGGAAATCCCTCACTTCACTTCACTCGGTGCAAGCTGGAGGAACCGCAGAGCACAGTTGTGTATATTGCAGGTTTTTACAGCAAATTTCCTCTCAGGTATTATTTAGTGGATTTCATTTCCTGAATCCGCATGTGGCAGCAAAAAGCTTTATTTACTGTGGAGATGTTCTGTGGAGATGTTCATCGAACGTTTTCACTACTCGGGTATAACGTTTGAGCCGAAGCAGCGCTACACGTTGAGCCGGGCCGCATCACATGACCGCTGACACCGAGTGACATCAGAAGGCTGCTCACGACGGTGCGATTCAAACCAAGATGCACTATTAGTGGCAATAAAGCACCACAAACAGCAGAAACAAGAGTAACCTCTTAGAGGAATAGATTGAACACTCTTCAGTTGAAAAGGGGCTTTTTATTTAATCGTGGTTATTCTGTAAAATACTGGACTGTTTTTTTTTTTAGTGGCAGAAACATTTTTATTTAATTGTAAAAAAAAAAATTCACATTTCCATTCAAGAAAAGATCTGTATTGATATTGTATTGATATTGTTAAAATTGCAACAAAAATGGTTTTGTAACCAAAAAATAGTTAAAATTAGTAACGCTGATTCCTACTTTGAACTACTTGCTGCTGAGCAGATCTACTGAAGCACCTGAGATCTACTTGCATTAGTAATTATTTGATTTTAGCTATATTTGAGTTGTGGAACATTTTGGAACTGGAGGCCGGCTGTTTTATTCTAAACTCATCCACAAGAAGGAATGTTGATAAAAGGCCTCATTACATGCTATTAGCAGCCGGCGTATCTCTGCAGGACGGCTGGTAACACTGTTAGTAGAAAAAGGGATTCATGATTGGAAAGAAACCTCGTATTGATCCACCTCAAGCTCTTTCATGTGGAGAAGAGCTAGTGAGGCGGATCAGGCCCCCAGTAATGAAGCCTCCTGGAGGTATGATCATTTGGGACAGTCCAGGGCAAACTGAGCAGTTGTTACATCTCCAACCCCGACCAGGACAAGACTAGAATCATGTTTGTGAAAATCTTAAGTTTTGAAAAGGTTTTTACACTCACAAATTCATTTTATTCTCAGGACTGTGTGGTTATAGTTTGATCACATTTGATGGAGAACTCAAAGTAACATCAACCACAGCTCTCATCAGAGTCGGTTACAAAATGTTTGGTAAACGCTGATCAGCTCACGGAGGTATGTGAGTCCAGCGTATCCTGATACAGCCGTCTTACAAAACATTGCACCAATACTTATGTGTGTTTTCCCTACGAATGTCCAGCAACTCGATGTTACTTAAGTACGGACGTTACGTGACAAATAAGACGACGTCTGGGTTAAAAGACGGGACACAAACAGCGGTCTGCTGGGTGAAAGTCATCCGCTGCAAACTCCTCTTTACCCAAACTGTACCGCTCTTTATACTTACGTACATACAAGCAAAGAAATATCTCAATTGGACCACATGACTCATAATTCAATCATGAATGAGAAAGTAGGTCTTCAGGGCCTTTTGAATAGTACGAGGGCGCTCGGTGGCCAGAGCTGTAGAGGACTGCAGCTGAACTGAACTCCCAGGTGTGGTGACCCAGGTGAAGATGAAGCACGGTGGTTCTGAGAAAAGCTCAACATGCTCAGCAACCACAAACAACACCTGGCTCTCTGTTACGCAGCCAAAACTCAGCTGAGTCTATTTTTTTGTCTACTGGATACTCGAGAAGAGACGAGTGGAGAGGACCGCATGTCTTCTGGGTTACCAGGTGGACATCTCCCATCCCCCAAACAAATTCCGTCTGTAAAAGGAAAAGAAGAAGACCACAGACCATACAGCTTGTATAAATAAACCTCAGCAAACACTACAAATGAACCTTGTTAACCAGGGACAGCACACCTCGGCGTCTTCGCGCTCGCAGGCCGGCCACTTAGAGCCTTTGAACAAATTGCATCTTGACTGATTAATAGGACCTTGAAGGTGTCACAACACGCGTCTAAAGCCCGGCGTGAGTGGCGGAGGAAGCCTCTTTTGAAGGATGCGTTGTTTATTTTAATAAACAGGTCGGTTGGAGCATGTCAATTATTTCTGGGCAGTGGGAGGGACGGACGGACGGGTGTGAGCACTCGGGGGTAAATGGAAGATGAAGCGCTAGAGGAGCAATCTGTAGAGGAAACAGTGGGAGTGTGTGTGTCAGTGGGATTCCGCGGTAACTAATTCCAGCAGGGAAGCTGTAACAGACGCGAGGGAAATCAAACGGTAGAAATTACAACTCGCTCTAAACATCGCATCAGGAATACGCGGCCCGTGCTATATCCAATTACACGGTGGAGAATTAATGCTCATTTCTTTAGCGTATTCAGTAGTTAACTTGCATCTGGTACCTGAGAAATAGCTCAGCGCTGGAACGGGACAACAGAGGGTTTAGACTGCTATCTCTGAGCCACATGTAGCCCGCTGGCCTGAGATCAAATCCCTGCCGTACCTTTTTTCTCCGGCGTCTTCTTCTTCTTCTCCTCCTAAGCCCCGGGCTGTAAACCGTCCCACTCCTCGCAGTGAAGAAAGAATCCCAGTGGGTGTCGACCACAATGCTGATTAAAAAATCCCCAAACCGTGTTACATTCAAACCCGAGAGTTCGTTCATTGTTCAGCCGTTGCCGCGCAGTCGTGTATAATTGTGTCTCGGAGTGACACTCGTCATTTATTGAGTGTAAACTCAGTTCTCAGCCTCTCTGTCAGAACAAACTAACGCCTCTGAGGCTAAAACACACCATGT
Organism: Pholis gunnellus; assembly: GCF_910591455.1. Classification (NCBI taxonomy): domain Eukaryota; kingdom Metazoa; phylum Chordata; class Actinopteri; order Perciformes; family Pholidae; genus Pholis; species Pholis gunnellus. The sequence goes on from NC_136531.1 coordinate 2,119,208, forward strand.
TACAGAGAGAAAAAAGGTTTCGCTGCCGTGGGCCACGAGACGCCGCGACGCTCACGAAACAGCATCAACAATGCAGCATCAGGGAGCAGCGGAGCACGAGACCGGACCACACAGACAGATCTCACCCGGGTCCATCAGCACACTGGGACTCAATTAGAGCAAACATAGCGGGTTCAAACACTGCCGCCCTGAAGGCTGCTGTCTGTGTGAACAGGAAGAGGTGTGTCCTAAACTATTCACTGCAGGAGGCCAATGAAGTGTACAAAAAACAACGTTTCAACAGATGACCTGCCTTTGAGCACGCTGTCAGCAGGACTCTACCGATGGCAAAGTCTCTAAAAGCACACGTGTTACATTTCTGTTTGTGTCTAATGTGTAATTGATCTTCAGAGGTAGGCGGGTTTTTCTAAACTCAGGAAAAAGTGAGGCGAGCAGTGAAAGCAAGGCTGTTTTTTTCTGTCTCCGATTATTATGCTAAGCTAGGCTAATTGCCTCCTGGCCCCAGCTTTGGTCAGTGTGCTACAGAAGGGACACAAGAGGGTGGAGCCAAGAAAAATGCTGAATAAGAAAAAAATGTTGGTCATGAAATTGATCGTATTACTTCTATATAACATGACTTGTGTTGAGTTAGATGATAACTCCATATAGGGTCCATCAGTCCCTCCCTATATCGTAGACTCTAGCTAATAGATTCTGATGATACTGAGATTGTGTGTTCATTTTTATGCGTTGGGGCACATTTTCTTTTGTATAGTTGTAAATGAGGCTGGAAGAGTGCAGCAAAGAGTGATACGGGCTTCGGTGTATCTGCCGATGTAGTGCCCATCAAAGGAAACCTCTTCCACAGACTTTACAAGCTGTAGAACTGTTCGTCTCATGCTAAGGATGTAAGAGGCGCAAAGTTGTCTCTCTTTCTTTCATCCCAACAACTCTCATTTCCATCATAGCTTCATGTCATTGCTACCTTGGCTAAACTTAGTTTTTTTGCAGTTACTGCAAATTAAACCAAAATCCCCAAAGTAGAAATAAAAACTTCTTATTTAGGACAATATAACACACGTCAGCGAGACACAACCTCTTGGATTGGACTTCGGAATCAATTGGACTATTCCTTTAAGCGTGTAACACTCCAATTTATATGACATGACTGACATCCGATGTCTCTCCGTCATATAATCCCAGTTCGGTTAAAGCAGCAGCGCTGAGACAGTATCTCGGTCAGGGGGAGGTTGTTATAGACAGGCTGTAGTTGGGAGTTCATGGACGGATGGATGCTGCACCCTGCACTGTCAATTACCGGCGCTCTCTTCAGCCAGAACCTTGCTTGGCAGTGTGTGTGTGTGTGTGTGTGTGTGTGTGTGTGTGTGTGTGTGTGTGTGTGTGTGTGTGTGTGTGTGTGTGTGTGTGTGTGTGTGTGTGTGGATGCACAAGGGAATGTGTGTTTTCTCCTTTTGGGCCAAGCTTATATTTGCCAATTTTTTTCTGTCTCTGCCACCATCCATCAGGATCTCCTCCCATCAGCCTGGCCGGGCCACCATTTTGATTTCAAGGAAAAAAGGACCCCGAAATAAGACTCGCCTCCTTCTCTCAGAGTGGGCCGCAAATCAGGCCGATAAGACCTTCGCTTAGTATTAACGGTGCAGGAAATGAAATTAAGGCCAAACAAATGTCTTAGTGGAAAGCGGGAGAAGCGGAGGAGAAGGGGGGACGTATGAGGAGAGGAGGAAGATGCAGGGGAGGAGACAGAGCTACAAGGAGAGGAGGGAGAGGAGGCTCATAGGCAAATTGGGGGAGGAGGAACGGAGGTAGAGAGGGAGAGAGCAGCAGGGGGGAGGAATGATGGGATGCAATTTCGGGTGGAAGATGGTAATTGTCCGGCTCGACTCGATAACGAGGCCTTTAAAAAACGATGTAATTTTCCCTCCACAAACCCGTACTGTTAATGGGATTCCTGCTCTCTGACCCTGCTGTCCTAAACACACACACACACACACACACACACACACACACACACACACACACACACACACACACACACACACACACACACACACACACACACAAATGGTCTCAATTCCACACATAACAATTCTCCCCCTCTGTCTCTCTCCAGTGAAGTCTCAGTCTTTATTCAGATGGCCGCTAAACACACAGTCAGTGATTTTTCTTATGCATACACACACACACACACACACACACACACACACACACACACACACACACTTAAATACACAGAAACGAGTAGGGAAAATGAGGACATGATGTGCACATTTATTCACTTGGCATCTTGCCAGTGTTATTCTTTACTTTCATGCCAATAAACCATGTCAAAGTGAAGCGAATTGAAATAGAGTCAGAGATGATGAGGTGTCACATCCTGTTATTTTGCTCTGGCTTTTACAGATTACACAACGTCCTCTAAAAAACCTCAGCGCTGCTACTTAAAAAAAAACAAAGCATGGAAATCAGACATTCATCGTCAGCTCCGTGGAGTAGAGAGCACAAAACTTTAACGCCGCAGATGTTCTCGGTGAAACAGGTGTGTGTGCATCCAGTGTGTGAGAGAGAGAGAGAGAGAGAGAGAGAGAGAGAGAGAGAGAGAGAGAGAGAGAGAGAGAGAGAGAGAGAGAGAGAGAAGGTGAAGAAGAGGAGAAGCGGCACGTTGAAAATGCAAAAGACAAATTACAAATGCAGTCATGTAGGCGTCTGAGGGTGCGCTCGCATCAGTTTTGCAGATCAGCCAATCTATAAAGACCCGAGCTCATGCATGCTGATGATGCCAGAATGTATGTGTGAGTGCACCTGGAGCAAATGTGTGTGTGTGTGTGTGTGTGTGTGTGTGTGTGTGTGTGTGTGTGTGTGTGTGTGTGTGTGTGTGCGTGTGTGTGTGATGTTGATTATTTAATTTCAAGGGAAAGTAAGTAAGGAATGTTCTGGCCCATTGAACAAAATGACCATAATCTATCACCCTGGATGGTTTTTTCATTGATCATCGTGACTCAGCGGGTGTGACGGGTGATGTCAGTATCCTGTCATGGAATATAAAACACTCTCCTCCCCAATGCAGAGTACAAAACACTCCCCCTCTCACCCTCCATACATGGTGTCCACTGCTCAGCAATGGAAGAAAGTAAAGGGAGAAAAAATCCGTAAAGGCGCTAAAACCAAAAAGAAAACTTTTTCAGTGCAGTCTGGTAACATAACACTACGATCTAAGGTCAGGCTGATCATTTTAGTGTAGTGCACGTTCGGGGTATTGCCGTCCCGAACACGAGAACTGCTTTTCGCTTGTTGAATCCAGGGAAGAGAAGCAGAGTTTGGTTGTAACGTTAGATTATCCGGCATCTAGTAGCAAAAGGGAAAATGTAGTCAATGAGTGGACGACATGCTCGACTCAGTCCAGCAGAGCCCTGAAGCAACATTCATTAATATTTAACCAAATTGCCTCCTGATGTGGCCTCAAAAGGACAATTTACACAACTACACTGATCCAATGAAGAGTTGGACAGATTGCACAACAGATAACTGCCGATCTTTGGTAAATGTAGTGATGACTTTGTTTCATCTCTATATGCACACAGGGTTCAAAACACACATTTCAGAGTTGGTTGGATTCATGCACCTTTAAATGAGTGGACCCTATCTAATCATGCTGACCCAGCTGATGTTATTTAGCTCACATTACTGGCATTACATCACGCTTTGTCAAATGTAATTTAAAATCTTCCCAGTTTTCAGCATTATTAAACAGCATTTAACTAAACAGACGTAACCTCTTTTACTGTTGACTTCAAACGGATCAGATATTAGCGAGCTTAGAACGTCATCGTCCGATTGAATGGGCGTTGTCGTCGGTTATCGCTGCCTTTCAAACGCTTCAGACGCTGTGGGAGCGAAGGTGAAACGTAGCGCGGTGAATCGATACAAAACAACTTTAGGTTTAGGCAACAAAACTACTCGGTTAGGATTAGGAAAAAATGGTGGTTTGGTTTAAAACAAGTATGTTTGTTACGTAGCTTAAATACGTAAGTTACAAAAAACAAAAGTGCAGTCAAATAAGTCAACATTTAATTTAGGTTTCATGCGAGACACGATCCGCTTGTGTTTGACTCGACTATCCATCCTGAACGATCTCTTACACGGACACGTTGCTCTTTATGCTACGTCACATGACTTCCTGCTTTGATCCCGTCATAATTGCCACGGCCACCAGAGGTCGCCATCGTCTTCCTGTATTCTTGGCAACGATCGACCACGTCAGTGGATGCTAACGGCCTGCTAAACCTAATAGAACCCATAACTATGAGGCTGATTACTGTGATGATTCAATCGTCTGACAAAAGCCAAAGTGCAGCGTAGATATTTATTAACTAATCTCTACGTAAGAACTGTTGCAAACTGTGTTCCTTTAGTCCTGCTTGAATTTTAATTCAGTAAAAACGTACATTAAGTTTGAAGAGTGCCGGCTGTGTGGGCGTGTACGGACGGCTTTCTATGGACATCTCAGGGGCTTTGGCCTTCCAGACAATTTTGTCTGTAAAGGCTTTATTACTATTATTACTGCATGGGGTTTAATGGCCTCCGCATATTCCCAGGGTGACTCCAAGCTAATTTGAACCTGAGAAAAAAAATGTAGTTCTTTAATAACTCAAAACGCCAGTGTGGGTGTCGAGGGGCCTCTGGAGTCCATACAGTGCTGTCCTCTCCACGGCGCCGTCAAGGACAGGAATCAAGCAACCAGCTTGTGTTTGTTTACTGTTTAAAATATCACCACCTGCCGCTCTGTGTGTGCATTCACACAAGCTCACACATATACAGCCACACGGGGGGCGGAGACATCATGAATACCTGCATAGTTCAATATCATTCAACGTAGCAGCACCGCAGTGAAGTTTACCGTCCTCTGACTTTGTCGTAGAACTTTTTATTCACTTCAGAATATATTTTTGAATGACTGAACCTGACTGTTGGCACAGAGAACGTCCTCTTTCATTAAAGTGCTGCTAGTTCAAAATGAAATGCATACATTTTGGTTTCCTGATCTCTTCAAACCACCGTGAGGTTAAAGTTTGTCTCTGTACAGAAACAGTCAGAGTCAGAGTCTCCTCTTCCTGCATCAACACTGCAGACAAATACTTGACAGGTTAGAAATTTATTGTAAAACAGTAATTTACCGTCAAACCAGCCGGATGGCGGATTATTCCGCGTCACGTGTTGCTCCCGAAAACAGCTATTATTGCTCATATTGCTCCCCTGTTGACTGCTAATGAATCAATCATTCAACTCAATACAATGATTTCAACTCTACAGGCGAGGCCCTACAGGAAGCTTTGGGGCAAGAGCTGCAGGCACCTATTGACCCTCCATTCATCCATTCATCCATTCATCCATTCATCCCGCTCTCTGTGCGTTGTACGCTGTGAGTAACCATCAAGTGCAGAGCACACAGAGGACCAAGCTTTAGAACGTCCTCATAGCAACGCTGCCTAAAGCACCAGACACGACCCAGCGCTGCTACACTGGATATTACCCGACCCGAGCTTTGCTTTGTGTCACTTAGTTTGTAATTTGATTCGACACAAATTAATATAGCAATATGCTCCGTGTTAGCGATATATGAACTTAAATAATGGATCAATTAAAGCTAGGGCTCCTCTGCAAGACGAGCTCTCGTTTTATGCATTTTCACAAACAGATTCACAAGAAATAAAATGAGCACATTGAGAAAAACAGCCTTTACTGGAGGAAGAGATGTTTAGGCTACACAGGCTACACCATCGTTTATTTTCTTATTTTCAACTGTCAGGGAGGAAAAACTCCAAACCAAAAACCATTTAAAAACCGCTGGCCCTTCCTGAGCTTCAGAGGCCAGCATGCTCACTGATATTGAGTTAATTACCTCAGAGAACCTCACCTACAGACATGCAAGCAACCTAATCTCAACCACGGGACGTGAGCGCCTGTGAAGCCAGAACCAGATGAACCCGGTGCCCCGTTCTGCGGCATACTGAACGTGCGTAGACCGAGGGCTTTATTCTCAGTGTGGCTTATTGGACGCAACCACGGTTATAGTGGAGTTCAATTTTCCTCTGCGGCCTCCCACATTACTATTCCATATGCAGCTGTGAAATTGGAAGAAGCTTTGGACCAAATCAGAGGGCAGAAAATATCCTCAAGCATCAGCGCCGCTGCAAATCTAAAGGAAACAAGCTGCACCCCGAGCAGTAAATTACACTGATGTGTGTCTGAAACCTGGATCCTGGATTCACTGCAAGTATGGAGTTACACCAATGACTGAGCAGCGATATTGGTTTGTTTATATCCACCTCTTGGTCTGTTTGCTTCATTTAACATATTTATAGATAGCTCTGAAATGGGAAAATATTGCAAAATTCATGCAGAAAAAAAGAAAATCAGACTGTATTTAAAGCTGCTCTAATCAATATTTTATTTTATAAAAAATGGGTGAAAAGAAAAAAAAAAGTTACAGACTTTCACTTTCCATTTTGCTCAACGTGAAAAGTCAAAACAAGTTCAGAAAACTACTTCTCGCGCTCAA